>NC_045622.1:21358712-21661742 GCF_009829155.1 Mustela erminea
AATGGAGAGAACAGAAGGACCCTCCCTCCCAAGAAATCACATGGTATGTGAGTGTGTGATAAAGCGTCTCAGGGATGAGTGTGACTGTGGCAACAGTGTCCTGGAGACAGACCTGGGGTGGGGGAGCAAGGTGATGTCCTGAGACCCCAGGGATGACCCTGAGATGCCCAAATCTGTGCATGTGTCCCCCTGTCCCTGTGACCTGACATTCCTCTGTGTATCTGTTTCTCTGTCTCTCCCATCTTAACTGTACTTCCCTCTGTGTCCTGATCCTTGTGTTAATAGCTTTCTGTGTCTGGATATATTTGCTGATAGAACCAGCAGGGACGCCCAATAAAGAAAACATTTTTATTTCCCTTTGTAAACTAGGAAACTGAGCCACAAAGAAGAGCCATGCCCCAAATCATGGGGTTGCAACCACGACACAGAGCAGGGTCCATGGACTTCACCCACCTTGGCACCGTCTTCAAGAATCTCACTTGTCTTTTTTTTTTTTTTAAAGATTTATTTATTTATTTGAAAGAGAAAGAGAGAGAGACAACGCAAGAGTGGGGGTAGAGGGAGCGAGAGAACCCCAAGTGGACCCCCTGCTAGGCAGGGAGCTGGAGTCGGGGCTCCATCCCACAACCCTGAGATCATCACCCAAGCTGAAACCAAGAACTGGACAATCAACCGACTGACCCACCCAAGCATCCCTGTCCGGTTTTTCTGGATCATTCTCTCCTCCACCTCTAAGCCTACTATTTTGTTTTCATTCTCATTTGATTTATTTCTCTTTCATGAGCCCTTCTTACGCACAAACCTCCTGCCTTATCACTTTGTCTTTTCTCTTGCTTCTGGTGGGGTTTTCAAGCAAGTTGGGCTCAGAGAAGCCAGATGTGTGCAAGCGGAGCCTGACGGGGCTGTAGGACTTCTTTCCCGGGTAAGTTTGAAAGTTGCTGTCATGGAGCCCCTGCCTCATGCAGCCTCACAGAGGAGACAATCAGGAAGTTACTTGGCCCAGGTCACACAGTGGGTGCCGGGAGGAGCCCTGCTCTCCCACTGTTTCCCCATCCTGTTTCCACCATGAGCCAAGATCTCAAAATCCTCCCGTTTGTCCTAAGGTGGACTAACAGCAGACCTCATGACCTTGACATGTCCTCTATAATCAGGTTCAGTGTACGCTTGTCGTCGTCTTACCTCAGGTAACATGCAAATGCTTTGAGACTAACCCGTGTTCTCCTTGAGACCTTGTGTCCCACTGCCTGGCCACTGAGAAAATTGGCCGCATCTGTGGGGAGAGTTCTTGTGCAGACCAGTCATACGCTTCCTCTCTTGAGACAAACTGGTCTATGGGATCGTCATAAACCAGAACTCCTGCCTTTTCTCTCAGTAAATGTCTTCTCCTGGTTTAGGCTCCCTCATGGTCTCCTCTCCCCTGTGACTCCCCTGTCCCTTAGGAGGTGCCATGATTTCCCTTCGCTGACCAATAGGAATGACGTGCAGAGGAGGTTGGGCTGTGATGCTCATCTCAACCATAGACTGACTTTACGTACATTCCTTCATTTCTTCCTCGCTTTAATCTGCACTTTATATGGTGAGAAGCCAAAGCCCAGACAGGTTTATTAAGAACCTTCTCATAACATAACAAGAAGTTGGCCATCTCCAGGCAAGAAAGAGCTCATATCAAAACCATGCTAGCACCCAGTCTTAGACTTCCAACCTATAGAAGTGTGAGGAAAGGGGTTCTTCTATTTTGTTTTTTTAAGATTTTATTTATTTGACAGAGATCACAAGTAGGCAGAGAGGCAGGCAGAGAGGAGGAAGCAGGCTCCCCACTAAGCAGAGAGCCCAATGCGGGGCTTGATCCCAGGACCCTGGGATCATGACCTGAGCCGAAGGCAGAGGCTTTAACCTACTGAGCCACCCAGGTGCCCCGTCTTCTGTTGTTTAAGCCACCCAGTCTGTGGTATTTTGTCCTGGTGGCCTGAGCTGACTAGTACACATTTCAAAAAGTTTTAATTTTAGTCAAGGAATCTATGATATATTTCAAATTTATTAAGGAGTACTTTTCTGAATCTGTGAGATAGTCCTGAGGAAAAGAACATTGCAAGGTATCATGTGTTTGTTAGCTTGTAGGTGTTCTTGTTGCTTTGGGGGGTAGTTTGTGTGGTCTTTTGGGTTTTTTTGCTTGTTTGTTTTGTCTGGGTCAAAATATACAAATTAATATATTAAAAAAAAAAAAAGAAAGGAAAAGAAACTTGTCATAATGCTGTAAGGCCATCCAGCAGGAAGATGCTGGAACTGCAATTAGCCTCACATCTGATTTCAGAGCAAATGAGACTGGATGAAGAGATAGGATCCTGGGGGTGATTAGAAGGGAAGCTTATGATGAGGAGACTCAGAGGTACCCAGAAAACGTGGACCACTGCAAAGCTAATGGAAACAAAACCACACTAGCCTGGACGGACGTTGTAACCTGAGTACCCTGAATTGTAAAAACGTGGCAGCGGGTTGGGGGGCAAGAATCTCAGGCATTTGGGTTTAGTGCTAGGGACTCCTGCTCCCATAATTCCCCAGGCATCTGATGTCTATCAGAGCCCCCAAGTCTCTTCCTGACCGTAAGATGCTGGGCGGAGGCTCTGCAGCTGGTGGTAGATAGCCAGGACACAATCTGGCTTCTGAGGGGATTCAGCAGAACCCCGGAGCAAGGAAGAGAGGGGGCCCAGTGCTCCCCACATGGGGCAGGGTCCTCCTGGAGCAAGCAGCTGTGGCCTCCACAAGGCAGCTGCTCCAAAGACTGAATTGTTCTCTTTGCCGTCCTCTGGGACTCCAGGACCAGGACGAGGGAAAGGGAGCATTTGGCCGGGAACCTGGTTTACATTTCGGATGGAGACTCTAATTGAGTCCGACCTGGGCCTCTTCATTTCTCATCACCACCAGGAGTCACAGAGTTCCTTTCATGTCCCAGGAGAGCCAGTTCTCTCTCTCCAGCAAGGCTCCAGCTTAACCTATTCCTGACCCTCAGACGTATGTGTCACTTGCCAGGGCATGCTTGCGGAGTAGGGGGTGATGGGGGGGGTGTGGTTTGCAGCATCAGCGAGATGCAGCAAGAATGAACACACTCCATTCCTTTGCCTTGGGCTTTTACTGCTTCCTCGTAGCTGCTGTCTGGCCTGGATTCCCCTTGGATCCTCACTACTCTCTTGTCCCTGAAGCTAAGCTGACAGATACATAAAGAAAATCCATCTCCTGCGGGATTTAAAGATCAGGATTCTAAATACCACTTTTCTGTGTTTTCCGGTGTATGATCTTGTACGGTCATTAAGTTTCTTTGTACTATGTACTCCTGGAACTTTTCCTTCCCATTTATATCCATTTATTTTTATTTTTAAAAATTTTATTTATTTATGTGAGACAGAGAGAGAGCACTAGCTGGGGAGGGAGGCGTTGAGGGAGAGGGGAGATGGAACGCAGACTCCCTGCCAAACAGGGAACCCAGTGTGGGGCTTGATCCCGGGACCCCGAGATCATGACTTGAGCTGAAAGCAGAGACATAGCTGACTGAGCTACCCAAGTGTCCCATTTATATTCATTTTTTAAAACAAAAGCAATATATGCCTTTGGTAAATTTTTTCCCCCAATATCTCAGTATGTAGAGGTAAACCTATTAACGGTTTGGTGTATAGTCTTTGAAAATTTTTAGAAGTGAATTTTAAATATATAAATATATAGGGCACCTGGGTGGCTTAGTTAGTTAAGCGACTGCCTTCCGCTCAGGTCATGATCCTGGAGTTCTGGGGTTGAGTCTTGCATCGAGCTCTCTGTTTGGTAGGGAGTCTGCTTCTCCCTCTGACCCTCCCACTTCTCATGCTCTCTCTCTCTCTCTCATTCTCTCTCTCAAATAAATAAATAAAATCTTATAAATAAATAAATATATATATAAATGTATAAATACATAGAGCTTTGTTTTGCTTTGTTTTACATAATGAGATAATACTACACAGACTTTATGGAACATGCACTTTTTAACCTAATATATTATGAGTTTTTTCTATCTAGAGATGTATAGTTCTACTTCAGTCATTTAATGGTGGCATAGGATTTCAGAAGAGGTATTCACTCACCTGTTTCCCTCCTACTAACATATTAGCACATGGGTTGTTTCTGAAATTTCATTATTACAAACAGTGCTATGATGAATTGCTTTGCATTAGACTCGGCTTGGGTGATCGTCCAGCTCATGATTCACACAGTGGCGATGTCTCTGTTCACACAGTGGCGATGTCTCTGCTGTTCCTCAGTCTTGGGGAACTGTTCCGTCCTCTGCAGCCTTCAACCTAGAGTCTGAATATGCTGCGTCATCTTATTTCTAGAGCCTCCATGATCGTCCAAGGGTGGTGAGCCCCTCTCAAACCGAACCATGCAGTATTTCTGCTCAGAACCTCTCATATGGGATGGGGAGGACAGAGGAGCCCTATTTTCTTTCTGCTTAGGGATGGCAAAAACCCAGGAGCTGCTGAGAGCCAGGGTTGACCCACAGAACAGCAGTGATAAGGGAGACTTTCTTTCTTCCTAACCAAATGTCTGCATTGTGTCTAAGGCCCCTCTGTTCTACATTCTACAACTCTGGGAGAGTGATTATGGAGAGGATGCCAGGCCTCCTCAAGATTAATTTCCGTTTCATCAAAATCTCCTTCCTCGGGCGCCTGGGTGGCTCAGTGGGTTAGGCCGCTGCCTTCAGCTCAGGTCATGATCTCAGGGTCCTGGGATCGAGTCCCACATCGGGCTCTCTGCTCAGCAGGGAGCCTGCTTCCTCCTCTCTCTCTCTCTCTCTCTGCCTGCCTCTCTGCCTACTTGTGATCTCTCTCTGTCAAATAAAGAAATAAAATCTTTAAAAAAAAAAAAATCTCCTTCCTGTGTGCTGGGGGCTTCTGAAGCCTTGGAAGATGAGAGATCTCTCTGGGAAGGTCCTCTCCTCTGTTCTCTTACTGTAGGGATTCTCCAGTATCTCCCCACCGAGACTACGTCTATAATGTAAGTGCTGACTTCTCTGGGAAGCACCCTTCGGAAGCTATCGTTGGTGATTTCTTTCTTTCTTTCTTTCTTTCTTTTTTTAATAAAGATTTTATTTATTTATTGGACAGACAGAGATCACAGGTAGGCAGAGAGGCAGGCAGAGAGAGAGGAGGAAGCAGGCTCCCCGCTGAGCAGAGAGCCCGATGCGGGCTCCATCCCAGGACCCTGGATCATGACCTGAGCTGAAGGCAGAGGCTTTAACCCGCTGAGCCACCCAGGCGCCCCTCTCGTTGGTGATTTCTATCTCCACAAGGCAGGGAAGACAAAAGCAAGAGAACACTGGACATAGTTAACAAACATTTATTGAATGCCTGCCGTGCTCCAGGCATGGGGATAGAAAGTTTCCCACGTTCCTTGTCCCCGACATCCTTTCCGTCTCTACGCTGCCATCATCCTCGGCCGCTATAACATCCACGTGAGCATGCCGTCCAATAGCCTTGAACTTCTTCCCTCTAAAACCTCCCACTCCCCCTTCCTTCTTCCCTTCCTGTGTAAACTGAGGACAAGGCTACCTACGTTACAGGGTTCTTCTAAGGATCCAACAATTTAGTGTGGAAAAGCTGTTCTGTAAACAGTAAAGCACGGCTACTATTCATATGCAGGGACGGGAGAAAGCGGAGGGAGCGGAGGCCGGAGGGGAGGGGATTGTGGGTAATTGGGATGCAGAGAAGGGCTGGCCCAGAGGACCCCGCACGGATCCCACAGGCCAGTGGGAATCCATGAAGGGAGGGGAGGTGAAGAACTTCGGAATGCAGACGGCATTCAGCTTCCAACCCAGGAGTCAGATGTCCCCAACCTTATTTACCCCCAACATTATTCATCTCCCTGGAGGGGGTAGCCTCTAGAGGTTTCCATGCCCATTCTGAGCAGTGTCTGGCTGAGGCTGGCAGCCTCTCCCGTGGGACATCTGTCTGTCTAGGCCTTCAGGTCGCCCCAGCCCTAAGGAGCAGACAGGACCCTCGATGGGATCTCCCTTCTCTCCCCTGCCTCTCTCTCTGACTCCTGAGACAGAGAGACGGGGACAAGGAGATGCTGGAACCTGGGAACACTGCTGGGTTGCGGTAGGGGGTGGGAGTGGATTTGGACCCTCCACTGCCCCTCCCCACCACCACCTCGAGGGCCACAGCGGGGTGGACAGCTTGGGGATACGTGGCTCCCCCAAGGCAGGGCTGGGATATCAAAGCTGGAAGCGCAGGGGCCTGTCAGCCTAGCTCTGTGAGCCGAGCTCCCATCAGCGCATGAAAGCCTGGCTGTGCACACAGCATTCGCCCCGCTCCTAACCTGCATTCCTGATTGGTCACGGCCTGGCCCCAGCTGCATTCCTGGGCTAGAGGAGGCCGAGGGGCCTGGCCCCTTTGTTCTTCCCAAATCAGGGCTCAGAACCATGACAGGCTGATCACATTACCCAGCTGAGGTCAGCCCGGCAGGAATGACCCCCGCTCTGATACTGCCCCCCCTCACGCACCACACACCACCTCGCTCCTTACCTGTGCCCCTGTGACATGCTGTAGGGGCCCTTGGCTGGGGAAGGATGGCCCCCAGTCTACAGCTCTGCTGCTCCTTCTAAGGGCAGATGATTGCAGTGGGGTCCAGACCCTCATTCTGGGGTTTGTCCAATTTGGGGCCATCTCCAGGGACCTGCAGCAGCCTCAGTCTCAGAAAAACCCCGTTTTCATAGATAAGGTGCTTTTCTGTCATAAGGCCCATTTAAATGGCTGCCCACTTGGTCTGGCAGTGCCATCTTACCAGCCCCCACACACACACCTTCCCAGGCCTCCTTACGGGAACACCAGCTTTCACACCTCACTTGCCTGGCTTCGATCCTGACCATGCCCCTTGTTTGTTGTGTGACTTTGGATGGGCAACTTAACTCATTGGGGTCTCACTTTCCTCCTCACTTGTAAAACAAGGATAACCGTAAAGATTTAAAAAGATGTTGTAGGAGAGGTTTCTGGCATGTTCAGATGCCTGACAAATATGACTTTTCCTGTGCGATTCACTTCCCCCTGGAATGTGAGGACTTAAGTCCAGTTTTCTTTTTCTTTCTTTCTTTTTATTTACTTATTTGATGGCGAGAGAAACCGCACAAGTAGGGGGAGTGGCAGAGAGAGACGGAGAAGCAGACCCCCTGCCAAGTACGGAGTCTGACACAGGACTCTGGGATCGTGACCCGAGCCAAAGGCAGATGCCTTACCAACTGAGCCAGCTAAGCACCCCTAAGCCCGGTTTTCATGAGTTATTTAGCACCCTTTCCTCCTTACTTTGAAATCCTCAAGTCCCAAGCTTGACAGGAGCCTCTCTCTGGAGACAGGTCCACACAAATTATCCTGTGTTGTTCTGAATAGTTCTCTATGTCAGTCTTTGTCTAGCCAGCACACTTGTTGGTATTCCAGGAAAGCCTTTTCGCTTTGTTATTCATTCAACAAATATGTATTGGAGTGAGCTGCACAGGCCACTGGGGATCCAACAGCAGAGAAAGCCATCAAGGTTCCTGCTCTCATGAAGCACCCCCGTGGGATGGAGATCTGTCCTGCATAGAGTCACAGTGAGTCTTGCCTACTTGCAATGAGAGCAGTGATGGAAAAGTCTAGGCCCTCATGAGAACCTAACAGGGGACTCGGGAGCCTGGGGAGGGCTGAGCGAAGGACAGTAAGCTCTGAAATATGACAGGTAAAAAGTGGGAGGAATATTGTCCCGGCCCAGAGTGGAGAACAGCTGTGACGGGGGAGGGTCTAAGGCCCCTAGATCATATTCCAAGGGAAACATGGAGCCAGTGTGAGGTTTTGAGTAGGGGGGATTAACGGTATACCCTGGTGTGAGTGGGCAGAGAAAAGAAAGGAGGAGGGGTGGCCAGGAGTGGAAGAGGTGGGGTCTGTCAGCCTGCCGGAACAGATGTCCGGGCTAGACGTAAAATACCTTTTCTTCCATCTGCACAGTTATCCTAGTTTTACAAATGGAGGAAACTGAGGCCCAGAGAAGTTAAGTAAGTCATCCAAAGTCACACAGCAGGTGAGTGGCAGACCCAGGATTCAAACCAGGCAGGTGAGATACCCAAGTCAGGGTTCTGGTAAGGAGGCCTGGGAAAGGAAGGGGGTGGTAAGATGTCATTCCTACTGGAAGTGGGCAGTGGCTTAGGTTGCAGAGGGACAGTGGAGACAGAGGGAAGCAGACACTTCAATGGCTTCTCTAATGCCATTTGTAATGGGGGCCTGGTTGGCCTGGAGGACCACCTGCCGGCCTGGTCTGAGTCATACAAAATAAGTAAGTGCTCTTAGAGTGGCCCACCCATCATGATTGATGGGGTATTTTTGGAGATTTTCAGCATGAAGGACTCCTCTTCTCCCTCTCACCCCCATGAATTGTTTGGAAGGATTCTTGTCCACAAAACAAATTGAATTCATTAAATCACTAACTCTTGCTTCATGTTTTACTAATCAAGGGCCTACCTCACTGGTAATCCAAGCTTCTGATTACAGGAGATAATTGCCTTTGCCACATTGAGATGATGTCATCCCAGCCAAAGTGAGGAAATGAGATGTTTTCATTAGTCTGAACCACCTTCTAACTCATCTTCCCAGTGAATCTTACTGAGTACATATGAATACACTCTGGCCTTAGCCTTGGAGAAGACTGAGTCTTGTAGGAGGTGCAGATAAGAAAACACCACTACTACACAGTATGGTAACATCATGCTCTGGGTAAGCCTAAGATAGGATGGGAGATTCAGGAGGTACAGAATGCAGCCTTGGGGGGCTGCTATGGACTGAAAGTTGTGTCCCCCAAGGATGTACATTGAAGACCTAACCCCCCGTTTGATGGTATGGAGATGGGCCTTTGGGAAGTAATGGGTTCAGATGAGGTCACGAATGTGGGGCCCTCACAATGGGATTAGTGCCCTTATAAGAAGAGACACCAGACCCCCTCTTCCTGTCTCCACCACATGTGCACTGTGAGGTCACAGTGGCAGTCGCCAAGCCAGGAGGAGACGCCCTACCAGGAACTCAATTGGACAACACTGTGATCTTAGACTTTAGCGTCTAGAAATTTCTGTTGATTGGGCCACCCCATCTGTGGTATTTTGTTATGGAAGCTAGAACAGAATAATGCAAGAGGTATGCTAGATATTCTCCTGCTGTCCCTCCAGATTATTCTATGCCCATATTACCCCTCCTTGAGCTTCCAGTTGGGTTTTCACCAGTGGGAGGCCCTGGCCCCAGGAGGGCGAGTCTGCTTCCTCCAGGGTCAGCCAGCATGGGTGGGCTGAGGCTGCACCCCTGTGCTGAAGGCCACAGTGCTGGTCAGGCAGCCCCTTCTTATGGCTACAGCGTTTACCGGGTTCCAGTAACCGTCCGCTTCCTTTGTCCCCTTAGGCCTATGGAGAATGACGCTTGGGGTGTTCTACCTGTCATGTCCCCCCTAGTTACTGTCACTCAGTCCTGCCAATGGCTTTGTCAAAGATCGTTCTTAAACTTTCCTCACCTCCTGGGTTTGAATGAGCCATTTTTCCCGCTGGGAGCCTGACTTCCACAAAAAGTCTAGGGGGCACCTGGCTGGCTCCATTGGTGGAGAGTGTGACTCTTGGGGTCGTGAGTTTGAATTTGAGCCCCACACTGGGTGCGGAAATTACTTAAAATTAAAATCTGAAAAAAGAAAAAGTCAAAGAAAGCTTCTCAGAGGGCGATATTTAGGCCTACATCTGAAAGATGAGGAGGAGTTAGCCTTATTCCATAAAATATATGTTTTTTATGAGTCTTTTTAATAAACACTAGAATAGCTCCCAATCTCCTTTACTAACTCCAGAGACACTTGGTCCTTGGTGTGTCCGAGTTGGGAATCACCAGCGCTGAGCTCTTCAGAGGCTCACAGACCCAAATGCAAGATCTGAGGCTTTCTGCTCTCAGCCACACCTTAAGGCTGGAAGAGAGAAAGTTGGAGGCTGCACCTAAAGGAGGAGGTACCCTCTTACTTGCCCTTGAGGGCTTTCCTGGGTTTTGGGGGGGGGCCCTGCCATTGCTCCCTCCATCCCTAAGTCAGCTTCCATTCTCTCAGGGAGTCAGCCCTGGAGTGAAGCTGATAGAAATGCTGCCTTGGGAAGGAACAGCCTGATTCCGTCCCCTGTCCCCTCGCCATGGTCCCTCAGGCTGAGGACAGCTGCTTGAAAGATCTAGTTTCAGGAAAAACTGGCCCACCTCATTCTATGTGGCAATCCTGGGCGTTGGGACACCTGCCAAGGGCCCACCCCCATCCCACCCCACCCCCGACCCCACCATGGGGAAAGTATGAGCCAGGTCGTGGGCCTGTCCCCCTCCTCCCTCCCACCCTCCCAAGACTAGTCTCTCTCCCACTCCCAGTCTCCTCCAATTAGGCAACTCATGTTCAAGCACTTCTGATTCCAGCCTTCCCATCAGCCTCATTTGGCACCTGCCCATACCCTACATCACCCCCCGAGTTGTTCCAGGCTCTACCTTGTATATCTTGGTGGAGACCACGCTGTGCTCATTCCTGCCTCTGGGCTGTTGCTGGGTCCCGTCACCCTTCCTCCTCCTGATTCCTAGCACCTTTGGAGGCTAGCCTATCTCCCCTACCTTGAGGAGTTCACAGCCTCCAATACCATTGGCCGCTATTATCTGCACTGCTTGATGAGGAACTGAACGTGCCTGGTACCATTATTAACATTATCCCATCAGCTGCGATCTTTTTCTGTGTCAGGCATTTGAGGGTGAGCCAGTCTTTGCAAAAACCCCATCAGACAGGGATAGTCATTATCGGGTTCCTGTTGAGGTAACTGAGACCTCAGGAACTTTCTAGGCTGGGAAGTGGTAGTGAGCAGACTCAGACCCAGGTTCTTCTGTCTTACGGCCCTGGGTCCTACCACTGCTCACTGTTATGTCTCTGCAGGACAGTGCACATTCTTTGTGGCCAGAGACCTTGTAACTTAGGGTTCCTGTAGTCCACACCCTGCCTGGTAGCACAGGCCCAAACTGCCCCTCCGAGCAGCTCTGGTTACCATCTAACACTTAGATCACGTTGGAGCTCTGCTCAGAACCTTTTGTTGGCTTCCCTTCTTACTCAGGATACAAGCCAACATCTCTAAGGGCCTGCAAGGCCCCGTGTCATCTTACACACACACACACACACACACAGACACTTCACCCCTTACCTACTCTGCTCAAATCACACTGGCTCCTGACTATTCCTCAATGTTCCCAGCGTGGCCCAGAGTCTGTCCGTGAGTAACTGGCAAAGCCAGCCCCTAGGCCAGCATTCTGTCCACTGTGCGAGGCTGCTTCCCAGCTGCCCCGTCATAGCCCTACTTGCCACCACAGTCAAGGGGGCAGCAGCATTCTATGGCAGCTGCGTTCCCAGCAGGGGCACTCTGCGGCTTGCACACCCTTGCCTGCTGGTGGAGCTTTCCAAGCCTCCAGTCTGACTCCTATCTCCTTCTTGGACTATGTTCCTCCTTCTCCCCTCTTCCCTGCCCCCCAGCCCCCCGTGCCCTGTCCCCCCGTGGCACAGGCCACCTCATTGTACCCCGGCTCCCTTCCCCACCTGGCTTTGCTTCTGCTGTCCCCTCTGCCCCAAACGCCCTCCTGATGTTTGCCTCTGCAAGTCGTCAAAGTCTTGTTGAAGTTGAACCTCATCCTGAGCTAAGCCGATCTCCCCCAGTCCCTCCCCATTCTAAGAGCAAAATCCCTCTCCCTCTGCCATTCACCAAGGTATGCTGGTTATCTGTCTCCCCCACCAGTGCCGTGTGGCACTTTTCTCAACCAGCCTCTTACTTACCAGCTCGGACGGATGCCTATGTCAGCCCCCACCTTCACACTTGGGATGTGGCAAGGCAGAGAAAGGCCCCTGTCCCCGCTGGGTGCACAGCGGCCGGCGCTCAATTTGCACACGTGGATTTGAAAGAGTTAGGATCTCTAAGAGAAAACGGAGTTTGAGAAGAGAGAAGTGTTGCCCCTGGTCCTGAGGACATGTCCGCGGCGGGTACGGCCCCACTAGGCTGCCGGTAGCATCCAGGTCCCCCAGGCGGCCATGAACAGCAGATACGGTGTCAGTGTCAGCGTGGCAGGCAGAGCTTAAGTTGCCGCGTGACTTCCGTCTCTCGGTGTTCCTCCCCAGACTCTTAGGTTGTGCGACAGAAGAGAAGTGATCGAGACGAGCATAATGTCATCACCATGAGCCCCTCCGAAGTAAAGTGTGTCCTCTAGGTGGTGGCAGGAGGGAAGTCCGTGTTTTGAAGCAGGAGAACAATTTCCTATCCTTGCTGGCTTGCAGAGGGCAGGGGCACAGGACAAGCAACGTGGATGTTCTCTGGGAGCTGAGGGCACCCTGACGGACAGCTAGTGAGGCAACAGGGAATTGAGTCCTATAACCACGAGGAACTGAATTCAGCAACAACCCAACCGAACTGGGAGGCAGATTCATCCCTTAGCCTTCCAGAAAAGGGCACCTAGATTTCAGCCTGTGAGACTTCTGACCCTCAGAACTACGAGCTAATGTGTTTTTGCTAAGTTGCTACCTTTGTGGAAATCTGTTATCGAACAATAAAAAAAATAATATAAATATATCCCAAATACTGCCTGGGATATACTTATACTAAAACAAACAAACAAAAAAAACAACTTCAGAGGTGCCTGGGTGGTTTAGTTGGTTAAGCATCCGACTCCTGATCTCAGCTTGGGTCTTGATCTCGGGTGATGAGTTCACTCCCTGGACTAGACTCCATGCTGGGTGTGGAGCCTACTTAGAAAGAAAATAAAATAAACATTTCATTGTTTTTCTGTAAATCAAATTTAGGTAGGCCTTTTGTGTTTTTATTTGCTAAATCCAGTAACCGTAAATCCCAACTAGGTCACTGGGACAGAGCAGTTCAGAGCTGGGCCATGAAGTGAAGTGAAACATCCTCTTCTGGCGTAGAGGTCCGTTGGCCGGAAATGGTCTGCACACCTTCTACCACCAAAGCAAACAGAAGGTTTCTAGGGGGGCCTGCCCAACACCCTTCATGCAAGTTGTAACAATTTCCCTCCAAAGCAAGGGTTCTTAACCTGGAGTCTAGACCCCTGGGCATCAACAGATAAAATTCTAAGGGTCTGGGAACTTTGATGGGAAGGAAAAAAGTCCCACCCTTATTTTCACTGTCCTCTGGTACTTAGAACTTCCTTCAATTAAAAATATAAATATTGTCAGTACCTGTGACTTTGTTATGGATAGAAATCACATAGCAGTTTTTGCTGGTATCACAAAATATTTGCGTTCATCACTATTTTGAAATATTGTTATTTAATGTGTTAATAAAGAAAAACAGACATTGTCATATTATGTATTTCTAATGTTTGGACACTACATTTCGATATAATTGGTTTCCTTTGTAAATTCAATGTATTTTTTAAAAGGATTCTATTTATTTATTTATTTATTTATTTATTTATTTCGGAGAGAAAGGGAGAGAGAGTATGCAAGCAGGGAGAAGAGGGGTGGAGGGAGAGGGGAGAATCCCAAGCGGACTCCACATTGAGCAGAGAGTCCGGATGCAGGGATCGATCCCATGACCCCAGGATCACGACCTGAGCTGAAACCAAGAGCTGGATGTTATCGACTGAGCCACCCAGGCGTCCCTCATGTATTTAAACAACAACAACGTAATTCCGAGAAAGCGCCCATAGGCTTTACCAGACTGTGTCCTTGGGGACAAGATGTCAGGATACCAGGGAACCTGGGTTCAGATGCCATCTGTAAGGCCTCATTACTGTGAGAACGAGATCAATTATTAACTTTCCTCAGCTTTGGGGTCCTCCTCTTTAGAATCGAGTTTCTGCGAGAATGAAAGATGCAGTGTAGAAGTAAGAATCACCCAGCACAGGCTGGTCGTCAGTAAGTGAATGCTAGTCTTTGTTATTAATAACAATTATAACCAATAACTATAATCACAGTCCCTCGGTGTGATTATAATATAATGTTACAATAACTACAATCCCATGTCATTGGTTCCTCCTTTCTCCCCCCCCCCCCAATTTTTGCTTAGGCACCTTTGGGATCTAGCAGGGACCGTGGTTTCCCGTGGCCCCCAAATGGCATGGCCCCATAGACCAGCAGCCCCTGCCCAGGTCCTTCAGGCCCTGTCCCTGGCTCAGTCCTCGTGTCCCAAGTGCTATCTACCTGTGGTTCCAGCAAATAGAACAAATATATACATCCCCTTGGTGGTGGTGACATCCTACACTTTGCTAATGAAAAACAACCAGACTGCGGGGCTCAGGGCTGGGGGAGGAGCACAGATCCCGGCCCTTGTGCAAACTCACAGTCCTGAGGTGGCGCAGGGGGACACGGCCAGGAAGGTGCACAGGCCCTCTCTGCCTAGGCCTGTCTCTGCCCAAGGCCTTGACAGCGGGGAGGCTGGAGCAGTCCCCCACCCCTGCACTCTCACCACAGCCCTTCCTGTTTCAGGGCACTGGACCCAGCCTTGGGTGTGGGCAGGAGGGCAGCCAAAGCCTGAGTCACTGGGAGGGGACACTTGAGTCTTGAGATGTGGTCTCTGTGGAGAGGGCTGAGGACAGAGAGGGCTGAAAAGCCCCTCCCTTAGCCCTGCACCCCTTCAGCAGCGCTGTGGGGTAAGCTGGAACCCTGCTGGGCCTCACACCTCACCGCCCTTCTTCTGTCTTCTGCGTGCTGTCTCTCAGGCCCACCCTCTCCTCTGGAAGCACTGGAACCCTCTTCACAACTCATTTCTCTCTCACGTGGAGTCATTGGTCCAACAGGAAAACAGGCTTGCAGAAGACTGCTGACTCACACCAGGTAGAGGGCAGCGTGAGGAGTGAAGTCTGTGGCCTTGGGCTTTGGGCAGAGTTGGAGAGGCCAATGGGACCCTTAGCCCCGGAAAGATGGGGTGTCCCTGAGGCAGGCCCTGCGTGGGTCCACCCAGCCTGGCACACTTGGGTGTCCCACCCTCAAAGCCAGAGGCACAAGGGGGACTCTGCCAGTTCCCACAGCGAGGCCTGCCCGCGCCTGCCCAGAGCTTCTTGCCAGGCTCAGCTATCGATCCCATGCACGTGTCCCTCGGTCCCCACTCCTGGCTTCACACGCTGCTTCCTGCTGCCTGCGTCAGGGGTCTACCACCCCCGCCCCCTACAACCAGGTGCCCTGGTTCCCTGGGACTCTAGACTCTAACTCAGGGGCCCCGGGTTGTCTGTCAGCTGGCTGCTAGTGTCTTCTACAGCTTCGGGAGAGGGAATGCCCCTTCGCTTGTCATCCACGGAGACCTCCTCAGCCAGGCTTGCACAGCGCCCCTAAGGAAGCAGGTAGATTTGGACCCTGTGACTTGGTTTCCAGGATACGGCACTGCCCTCTTGTGCTCCCAGGAGGAGACAGCCAATCCCACCCCTTGCTGCCGCCCTCGAGGCTCGAAATCCCAAAGTCTCCTCTTAGCCAAGGGCCCTGGTTCTGTCCCCTGTAGAGCCAGACAGGGTTAGGATCAATCCTGACAAAAACAAGAAGCATGTTGGTCTTACGGGGAGGGTATGGAAGTATCATCCTCTCTTTCCAGGGAAGGGAGAATACTACCAAGCACCCTCCATGTCGTTTGAGACACGATTCGGGGAACTTTCTGGAAAACACCTTAATTACTCCTTAAGAGAATATAAAATCGGGATTTCTCCATTTACAGGTGAGAAACTGAGGTTCAGAGAGTTCTCTGATGTGCCCAAGGCTGAGGAGTGGAGCTGGACATTAGCCATGTCTGTCTGGTTCCAGAATTCATGCTCTTTGCCAACACCAGGCTCTCTGAGGCTGGCCAGTCCACTATCTCCCCTGAATCTCTGCCTACTTGGTCCTGCCTCAGTTTCCAATTTGGTTGCCCAATTCCCCCTGGACTGGAGGTCATCCTGAATCCCTTTCCTGGGTGGGATTCATGCCTGGAACTCCAACACACCCCCTAATTCTAGGCAGTCCCTCCCCTTGGGATCGGCCCCTTGCCCTTGTGTCACCCCAAAGTCCAAAGGACCCCTGCCTCCAATTGGCTGACCCCTCAAACTGCCCTTTCCCACTTTTTCCTGCTGCTCGGACCCATGCAGAGGATTACCCCTCCTTGGCAGACACCGGGCCAGAGAAGGCTGACATGGCACACCCTTGTGGATACCGCCTGGGCAACAGGAGTCTGTTCTCAGAGCCCCACGGCTGCCTAGCCCAGCCTCTGTCTTCTCTACGTCCCTCTCCTCTGAGCAGTCCCGTGGGGGTGACCAGCCCTGCCCGGAGATCTGGGTCTTTTACAACCCCCAGGCCCACTTTGCCCAGGGAGTGGGGATCCCCCACAATAAGAAAGAGCCGAGGACAAATGTGGAGGTTGGGAAAGGGATCTGGAAAAGCTGTTCCACACTTAATCTTAGCCCAAAGGCCAAAGGGGTGTGGATGCAGGAAACACGGTAGAGAGAGGCTGGCAAGAGGTGTCCAGGCCTGGCTTCCTGGGCACAATGGGAACGGGACCTGGGTGGAGGGGTGGCCAGGAGACACCTTCACCTCCCATGGGGCAGCCTGTTTACATTCTGTCTGCTCACATAGCCTTTTCCAGACGGCTGGCCCAACTTCCTCACGCACTGTCCCTGTCAACACCCTCTCTGTTGCCAGCTGCTCCCACAGAGGGACACTGCTGTCTGCCATGGCTCTGTCCCAGCCCAGAAATGGGGAGAGCCCCCGGGGAAACCAGAGAGCCTAGAGGTCTCACAGACCTTTCGCTGCCAAGCTTCTCCCTTCTAGGGGGACCCTCACTTTTTGCTTGCTTCTCTCACATGACTTTGAGCTTCCCTCCCCTTTCCTGTCATTCTATACCTATCTCTTCCCCAAAAGTCTGGGGAACAATGGCTTGGAGAGGTGGGGATGCCACACGCCCCACACAGGGAAAGTCAGCATCAGAAGCCCGCATCCCTTTTACCGATGTTTCCCAGGCCCACGCCCACCCTTCCTGGCAGGTAGGTAGCACAGATCTATTCCAAACCAAGAGCCCAGGGCTGGCTGAGCCCTTTCTCCACTGCAGCCAGCCTCCTGCTTTTCCTCTGGGATGCAGTCTCCTCGTCCGTTCTGGGACATCCTCAGTCAAGGGCTGCCGGGAGGGGCTCAGGGAGGGTCTGGGGCGGGCAGAGCAGGGATGCAGGAACATCTATTTCTGGGAAAGAGAAAACAGAGAGGCCCAGAGACAGGCTGAGGACAGACAAAGATGAAAAGACAGACGGGGGAGCTGGGGGAGACAGACAGAGAGACAGAAAAGCACCAAGAGGTCCAAATTGACACCACATGGCCGTTATGCTGGACCCCAGGGTCCAGCAAACAAGGTTTCGTGCTGAGTCAGTTACCATGGTGACAAACATGCAGGAAATATCCAAGATAACTAGAATAGTGGCAATAACATGTGTTTTGTATAAAACCTCCTCCCTCCACCCACCCCCACCTCCCCACCCCCTCCCCCACCCCGCAATGTACTCATTGCATTACTTGGGATAAACTTGGCTTTTGCAATCACCTTCCCCGAGAGGCCTGGCGGAGGGGGTTCTAAGGTCATCGGGTGGAGGGAACAACTGCCCTGGGGAACGGATGGGCCTGGGAGAGGTTTCTGCTCAGGAAAACAGGGTACATTTCATGCCTCTCACCTCACCTCTGTCTGCCTGAGTCCAGATCTGGGTTCCCATAGCCTTCCGCTCCAGAATGCGAAGGCCCAGAAGGGTCTGACTTTGGGTTGGAGGTCACGTGATAAGTCTGAGGGCCGAGAAGAGTCTGGGTCCTTTCTTTGCAAGCTCAAGGAGCCCCCCAACAGAGTCAGGCAGAGTGGTGACGCCAAAGCCTAGATGGGGTACATGAGGCAGCACAGGACCAACGTGCCCTGAGAACACTGTCGCCTGCCTCTGCGGGGCGACCCCTCGCGCCCAAAGCAAAGACAAGGAAGATGTGGAGATACAGGGGAGGAACGGGGGGCTCTTGGCAGACACACAGCAGGCAGATCTGGGGCGGAAGAAGGTGAGGTACCTCTCAGAGAACCCCTCACCAGCTCTCCCTGCTCCTGAGGCCACACCAAAGACCCGCTAGAAGCCAACCAAGTCTGTCCCTTCCTGCCAACTCCCCCGCACATGTCTCTGGGTTGCTAACAGAAAGGATCCTGTGGTAAGAACTCGAGACTTCTAGTCAGGTCCCACTGCCCACTGCCTGCACATCCTCAGGCAGGCCGCATGACGTCCCTGGGCCCGAGTTCTCGCTTCTTCTGGGTAGAGCTGGCAATAACGTATCAGGAAGGGCCTTAGGAGGAGCAAATGTCCTGGCATACGGGGGAGCACTCGGCCGACACCTCGTAAAGCTCCCCGTTCTGGTGACTGGTTGCTGCCATGACTCAGGCAGAGACGAGTGGACAGGCCAAGAGAGTGGGGAGAGGTTGCAGGCAAGGTTCATGTGAGGAGACTTCCTGGTTTCTCTAAAGACATCACATCCAGATTTTCCGATCTAAACAACCAGCTTCAGCTGCGAGTTCCCATCTTGGAAACTTTCTGGGAAACGATGTATGATAGAAATGGTTTGGGAAGGGTCCACCCGGACACGGTGCGCCTAGCTTGGTTTGGAGCACTCCCCTTGGGAATGCCAGCACCAAAGTGTGGCCTGGGGTGGGGGGTACTCGGGGGGCAGTTCCATTTGCTGACCCATGCTCCTGACCCTCTTCAGTGCCACAGCGTTGGTCCCTCCTGCATCGAGGGCGCTGAGCCAGGCCTGGAAGCAGCCCTTAAATGACCTTCTAGGGTCAAACGAGGTAGATGGTACCAGCTCCCTGGGGAATGTAGAGATCTCTCGAACTGAGACCAGAATTGCTGCCTCTTTGCTGCTGGGAACAACGAAATGCAGCCTGCTCACCTCGCAAACTCGAAGCCTTACTTTGGTACCATGTTGGGAGAGTACCATGCTGGGAAGGATGGGAGAAGAAGGAAAGGGAAAGCAAGAATAGTTAGACCCTTGGTGTCTAGCTTACCCAGTAACAGCCAAGCTCGGGGAGGGATTGGCTCATGGAGGAGGATTACTCTTTCCTGGATCCAAGACTAAGCAGGACCCCTGAAGGAGCAGAGGCCTGGCAGCATCTTGAAGGAGGCATGCCAGCTGAGCAAGGAGGGAGAAAGGCAGACCAAGGCCCCTAGCCCAGCCCTTGGTTCCTTGGGAGGACAGCAGGAGGTCTGCCAGGCGGAGTACCACCTCCCCGGCTGGCCGCCTCTTCTGTATCTGGTTTCACTCTCTCCCTGCTTTTTCCATATTGATTCTCTTTGGCCCTGGGGCAATTTTTCCAGCTCTTCATCTGTTTCTATGTGGCACCAGGGGAACAGGCCGCCTCAGGGACAGAAAGCTGAGTCTGTGTGTGTGTTTGTGTGTGTAGGGGGCAGAGGTGGGTGGCAGGGTGACAGCCGGAGGAGGAGCAGAAGGAATTAGTAACCTTTGGCAGTCCTGGTCACAACTCCCAGTGTCGCTGGGGATGTCCAAGGGCTAACGCGAGCCAGAGGACGCTAGAGCCTGGAGGGGAACAGAGCGTCCACCTACCCTCTTGCTTCATAATTCAGGGTTTTCGAGAGGAACAGGGGTAAACTATAGATTAAAAAAGAGCCTTAACCTGTAAAGTAGGAAGAAGCCAGTCTTCCTTCCCTCTCCACAGAGCCCACTGGGATTCCAGCCCAATCCCCTTGGGGGTGTGCGCAGAACACCAAGGCATAAAGCCTGCCTAAAGGACTTTGGGGTACAGGGCTCCATGGCCCTGGGGTAGGGGCAGCTCGCAGGCAGCCACTCCTCTCCGAGAGACAAGAAGTCTTCTCTAGGGGATTAGCAGGGCCTTCCTGCCACCCCCTTTGGCTGGTACGAGAGCCAGAACACCACCCCTGGCTGCCAGCCAGCCTGGGTCTGGGGAGCCAGTGATCGCTGGGAGACTAGCAGACACACTGCTGGGGCCAGAGGGGGAGGGGGTCGAGGCTTCTGGGGAGTCCCTGGGGCCACCCAGCTGGGATAGTGAGCCAGCAACTCAGCCAGCTCCAGCTACTGAGGAAATAGGCCTTCCTGGTCCTTGGCGGAGGGTGGACAGGGAGTCAGGAGGGTCTCTTGTTGGTCTGTCTTCTCTCTCTTGCTCTCCCTCTCTTGAAGACAGGGAACATAGACCCACTGCATACCCTGGAAGACCAAGCACAGGGGGGCAGGAGTCCTGCACAGATGTACCGCCTGTTGGAAAACCAAGTCCAAGTTAAGGGGCAGCAGCGCTTGGCGCAGGGATGGGAGTGGGACTGACAGGAGCAGGACTTTGCACCCACGGGCTCAGTGGGATGAGAAGAAAGCAGTCCGTGTCTGCCAGTCTTCTTGAAAGATACGACTGTGTGTCCGCAAGAGGACTCCGGAGTGGGTCTGTAGATGAGGAACGGGAGTTCCCAGAACCTGCCAAAGACCGTGAGGTGATTGGTCAGGGGAACCCAGGTTAGGAACGCATTCTGTCATTAGGCCACGCCCCTCCTCTGGATCCTCCACATTTTCTCAGGGCCCTGTGCCCCAGAGACCCCCAGCATGAAGGGAAGGTGGGCCAGCTGCCCTGGTGGGGCATAAGCACTTCAACCCCGTGTGGGAGGGAGGTCAGGAGTAGAAACAGCTGCCAAGGAAGGCAAATCAGAGCCTGTGTCCCTGGGGGGAGGGGCTCTCTAGAAGCAGCAGTGCCCACAGAGGGGGACCATTCCAAGTGGTCCCCGGACCAGCTCTAAATCAATGGAGCCTACACTTGTCTCTCTCCTTGTCCTTCCCCGCTCTCTGCTGAGTAAACAAACACAGCTCTCAGGCAGCTCTCTCCTGGCAAACACCCCGACTTAGCAACCGCTCCTAGAATAAATAAACACTCGCGCGCTGCACGCTTGCACACACTCACTCACAGGCACTCGCCGGTGCTCCCCGCCGTCCATGGAACCCCCACAGGGCTCCAGCCTCTCACCCACACAGGCTTCCTTTAACGCCGTGACCGAGACTGCCACCTGCTGCCAGGGTGCTGGGGTGACCGGGGACCTCAGGGGCGCAGACAGCCAGACTGGAGGCTCGTTCTGCTCTGCGTCTGCCTGTGCAGGAGGATGGCCTCCAAGAACCGCCGAGGGTAGCCCTTGGAATGGTCCCCCCTGTGGGGGACCTGAAGGACCCCAGGATGGCAGGGAGACCAGAAGACCTTCAGGGTGATACAGTGATGAGTTCTACCGATGGATGTCCAGGGAGACAAGGATACTTGCCAAGACCTGAGCATCGGGCCTTACAGAGGCAGGGTCAGAGCTCTGGACCAGAATTCTTTCCACTTCCCCACGAAAGGCCCCTTCCCCTGCCCATCCTTTGTGGCCAGTCTAAAGGAGATAAACACCATCCATGTGGCAGTGTCAAGAGATGACACTTAAGACAGTAAAGTCCTTGCCTAGTTCTGGAATGAGGTTCTTCTCCTTCTCCTCCTCCAACCCCCCCCCTTCTCTTCCTCGTCTTTCTGTTAAGATTTTAATTATTGATTTGAGATACAGAGAGAGCAGAAGCCAGGGGCAGAGGGAGAAGCAGGTTCCCCGCTGAGCAGGGAGCTCAATTCGGGCTTCAATCCCTGGACCCCACGATCATGACCTGAGCCAAAGGCAGATGCTTAACCACTAAGCCACATGTGCCCCCTGGAATGATGTTCTCATCAAGGCCTGGGCAACACAGAGGAGGACCCCCCTCCCAGTCACCATAGCCTTTGCCATGACCTTGGAGCTGCCTGTCTTCTCCTTGAGAAGAGCGACTTCCTGCGGCATCGAATGCCAGGTACCCCCTCATCAGTAAGTCAGATGGGAACGTCAGAGTCGGTGTTCCAGCTAAGGAGCAAGAAAGGCAAAATCATCTCAGGCCAAAGGAACTGGAGGTTAACGGCAGGGAGTCATGTTCGACACATAAGAAGATGAGAACACTCGAGGGGTGAGGATGGGTTGGTGTTTAATGCTGCTTTAAAGCCCAGATCGCAATGGGAGACAAGTGGTGACAGCCACAGACAGAGGCCAGGCCTCGCGTTGGGCACCAAAGCACAGCAGCCCCGTGTAAGCGTCAGCATCAGGCCTATCTGGTTTCAGGTCCCAGCTTTTCTGTTATGAGCTGTGGGACAGTAGGCAATCTACCTAGTTTCTTCTGCCTCTACAATTTCCATCTTTTGTAAAGATTAATCAGATGCCATACACCACGTCTCTAGCCCAGCACGGCTGCCTTCAACAGCGGTGGGTGCATAGGGTGTGGTGTTCAGTCCCTGCTCTGATCTCCTTCAGCGTCAGAAAAAACCCACAACAAACCGCATTAACCAAGTTGGAACCAGATAGTAGGTGTGAAAGTGCACTCTGTTAAACACGACCTCCAGGGCGCCTGAGGAGCTCAGCATCCGCCTTCCACTCAGGTCATGATCCCACAGTCCCGGGATCCAGTCCTGCTTCTCCCTCTCCCCTTCTCCCCTGCTTGTGATCTCTCTTTCTCCCTCGCGCTCTCTCTCTCAAATAAGTAAATAAAATTTTTTTTTTTTTTAAATGACCTACAAAATTGAGGCATTATCATTACAATAGCTTCAGATCAATCTGGCCCTGGTATATTCCTAAAGTCCAAGTGTTGGGGGTGCTTGGGTGGCTCAATTGGTTAAGTCTCCGGGTCCTACGATCAAGCCCCACATCAGGCTTTTTGCTCAGTGGGGAGCCTGCATCTCCCTCTCTTTCTGCCTGCCTCTTTGCCTACTTGCCTCTGTCGAATAAATGAATAAAATCTCAAAAAAATAATAATAAAGTTCAAGTGTTATTCCTCAGTAACTGCATACAGTTAATTGTAATTATAATGAATTACAGTCAGGTACTGATGACCATTACCATAGCAATAAAAAGGAGTACAAAATATCAGTCCTGTTAGTCAGGAGCCTATTACCTGTATTTTCATTGTAGCCTTGCCATAATGAGAAACAAGCAGGCACTGAGCAAAAGCATGGAAAGTGGGCCTGTGGCTCCAGAGTTCAGGCCTGAGCTCTCCAACCCTAGGTGCCGGGGGCAGGGTGGGGAGGCAGGGGAGGATGAGGACTTCCAGGGTAACTCCCCATGCCCATGAGCTTCAGTACATCCCTCATCAGCATTCCTGGGCCTTTCTAAGCATTTCCCCACCCCACCCCTTTTCTCTGCCTTCTCTGATTGTCTGGTTCCTGAGCTGCTGTCAGAGTGAGCAGATAACAAGATCTTGACTCAGGACAAGGCAAAAAGGGTGCCAGATCAAGGCCTGGCATACAAGAGGGCTGGGTCTACACAGGAAGCGTTCAGCTCAGAGCCAGGGATATAGACTGGGGTGTACACCAGGACTGAAGGCCCAAGACAGACCTATCCAGCCAGCCAAGTCTGAGAAACCAAGCATTGTTGAGCGTTGCTGGCTCCAAGTCTGTAGGCTTCAGGAAGCAGAACTCAGCTGGGAAACCAGGAAACTGGGCATCAGGTCTGGAAGAGTCTGAGCAGGGCTGTGGGACTCCAGCAGTGAGAGAGGATTTTGACACAGAAGAAAAGACCGCCGAACTGTGAATGCCAGAAACTTCTAGGCCAAGTGCAGGCCTCCGTGCCCGAGTTGATGGGCAGAGGCCCCGTGTGAGCACTGGCTGGTTGGGGGCTGGTGGAGGGGCGAGAGGCAGAGCGCCTCCATGGAAAGTTTAGTGGCACGAACAACCACAAACAGCAGCGAGCGTTAAGTTCTGTACCACTTCCCAACTTGGGACTGCTGCCTGACCCTCTGAGTCTCAGTTTTCTCATCTTTAAAATGGGAATAACGACTCCCACCCTGTAAGGTGATTGGAATCGTCTGAGCTACACAGCATCACAGATGTTTTGCCTGGCCTTACTGAAAGCGTCCGATAAAAGCTAGGCATTTTTGCTCATTAAACATTTATTGAGCGCCCATTACATGCCAGGCCCTGCACTCTGTCTAGGAGGCAGAGTGATGGGAAGATATGGACACTGCTCTTGAGAAACGTAGACGTAAAGAGGTGAGTGGTGGCTCCTACTTCAAATTAGCAATACTATAGTAAGATGGTTCTCCTACGGGGTTGGGGGCAGGTGGGACATGCAGGAGGGGGAAGTGAGGGAAAGGGCACTCTGAGTTCGCCTTGAAAAGTCAGGGAGAGCTCCCAGGAGGAGACGACGCATGCGCTGCACCCGGAAGTATGAAGGGGCATCTTCCTGGTGGACAAGCCAAGAAGTGGGAATGGGGGCTGCGGAGGGAAAGAGCACAAAGATGCAGAGCCGTAAGAAAAACCCACTATGCTTTGGGAGAGAACAATGAATTTCAATGTTCCTGTAGCCTGAAGAGGCGGGGTGGGAAGGAGAAATGAGATCTGGCTGGACTGACAGACACAAATCAGATCACACAGGACTTTTTTTTTAATGCCATGCTTTAGAATTTAGATTTTATCCTGAGAGTGATAAGAAGGCACCGAAGAACTTTGAGGAAAGGAGTGATGGACAAGATTTTGTTTCATAAAAGTGTCTCTCTCACTGCTGTGTGGGGGTATGACTGGCTGAAGGGGCTCTGGGGATGTAGCTCAGTGGTAGCGCACATGCTTTGCAAGTATGAGGCCCCAGGTTCATTCCCTGGCATCTGCTGTCTCTTGTTGTCCATTGCATATGTTTAGGGTGCCTGGGTGGCTCAGTCGTTAAGCATCTGCCTTTGGATCAGGTCATGATCCCAGGGTCCTAGGATCGAGCCCGCGTCTGTCTCCCTGGTCTGCAGGACGCCTGCGTCTCCCTCTCCCTATCCTCCCACTGTGTTCCCTCTCACGCTATGTGTATGTGTGTGTGTCTCTCTGTCAAATAAAATTAATAAATAAAATATAAATATATAATACAAAATTAAAATTAATAATAAAAATTAAATTAATATCTAAATATAAATAAATAAAAATAAAATAAAACAAAATCTTAAAAAAAAAAAAAAAAACAGAAAGACCAGCTCAAGGGAAACGTGCTACAGGGACGTCAGGTGGAAGGAAGGTTTCATTTGAGTTTTCTTAATATAGGAAAGACTTAAACAAGTGCATATGCTAAGGAGAGATGGAGGTTGAAGATTCAGGAAAAAGGGGGGATAAGTTCCCAGAGAACAAGGCCCCTCAACCCAAAACACTCTTGTCTCTGATCAGGTTCCACCAGAAACAGACTCTGAGATTTTCACACAGGAGAATTACTGGGGAACTACACCTGCTGAGTGAGGGGGCAAAAGAAGCAGAACTGGCAGAGAGAAAAGCTGAAGGACGATGCGGTTGGAAGAGAGAGAGCTCTGAAGCTGGGATGGCCCTTCAGAAGTGGCCCTCACTGAGGAGAAGCTCCGCTGAGGCCCAGAGGTTTGTAAAGGGTGACAGATGGTGGAGGAAAATCCTTCTTGATGGACTCCCTTCTTTCTGGAAAACAGAAAACCATTGAGAAAGAGGGTTTGAGGTCTTGAGAAGAGTAGTGAAGATCTGGAATGGCCTGGGGCACTTACCTGCTGGGACCTCTGTGTATTCCCGGGGAGGGGGGTGTGCCATAAATCTGGGGTGAGTCCATCTTCTGGGCCTGGTGATTGTCCTTGGTGGGGCTCAGCATATCAGAAGTACAAACCGAAGGGGAGCCAGGAGTTAGAGGAATTAAAGGCTGTTTCTGAGGTTTTGGTCTGCTGCCTGCCTCCTGTCCCAAGGTGAACCTAAGGGAGAAGCCCCTATGTCTATATTTGAATTTTCCTTCCTTCTCTCAGGGTAGCTGTTTATTCTGTATAAGACAACTTGGCCATCTAAAACTTAGGAAAAAAAGGAAAAAAAGCAGAATACATATCAAACCATCCCAAGAATCAAACTCTAGTATAATCTAGAGACCAGTGAGTCTGCCCCATGTGGATTACATCTTCCAAGTTCCTGATCACTGAACATGGTCTGAGCACCTTTGCTCAAGGCTACATAAAGTCCCATGACGGCAGACCACTGGAACAGACTTCTAGGAAGCAAGGCTTGGCACCTTGTAGGGCTGGCCTCTGTTATCCTCACTCACCCTTTCTATTTTAAGTGGGCGCAGTCCCGAGACCACAAGGCAAATGCCAGCATCCCTCAAGGACCTTAATTCAAGATAAATTCAGATCATGTTAATGTTAAGAAGCCCCAAAAAGAGGTTTAGTAAGGGGCTTTTCTGGAATGAATGAGTTGAAGGTGATATTGGGAAGAGGAGACCAACATTTTTCCAGGGACCAAATAGTCAAGAGACCCAAGTCCTCACTCTCATTCTGTGATCTGAAGGAGGTCACTAAAGTCACTGTGCCCTGGAGTTTTGATGCCATACCCCCAAAAACAAAGCTTTGGATTAGGTGATGACTGATGGCCTTTCAGATCCTATTTATCTAGGTCTGTGTCCTTTATGCCTCAGTTGAAACTCATCCTTGGCTGCCTCTTCCATGCCACCTTTCTTCTTCCCAAGGGGCATCAGGGTGTCTGGTGAACTAAATGGTCTTGGCCTTGGTCTTCCCGTTTCTTGCTTAAACTTCAGTCTGTTCTCTAAGCTGTCGTCCGTCCAGCCAGCCAGCCAGCCAGTCAGCAAAAATGCTCTGATACCAATTTCTCCCACCATTCCCAGCCAGAGCTGGGAAATTAGACACCTGGCCACCTTCTGGGGAGGAAAACAAGACATCTCCCCGGGGCATTAGGTTAGGTTAGGTTAGGTTAGGTTAGGTTAAGTTAGGTTAGGTTAGGATAGTGTAGAGTAGTTTAGGGTTAGGTTGGGGTTAGTTAGATTAGGGCTAGTTTAGGTTAGGTTAGATTAGATTAGGTTAGGCTGGGGTAGGGTAGGGTAGGTTAGGGTTAAGTTAGGATTAAGTTAGGTTAGGTTAGGGTTAGGTTAGATTAAGTTAGGATTAGGTTAGGTTAGGTTAGGGTTAGTTTAAAGTTAGGTTGGAATTAGGTTAGGTTAGCTTAGGTTAAGCACTGCCCCACTTGGACCCCAAACTTCCGCCTACTCAGCCACATAAGGGTGCAGTATCTTTCCAGCCCTCATTCCCTTTCTCCTCCCTTGGATAAAAGGAAAGAATGACCCACATCCTGACCCCACAGTGAGGATGGAGAGGAGAAAGAGATAGGCGAGGGCGATGAGACTTTGTGTCAGGTGTCTGTAGCGGCAGCTTGCCATTCCTTGATCTCAAGGCCACATTCTGTCAAAGAAATGACCGTGGGAGGGGGTCAGCAAGAGAGCCTTGAAATGGAATGCTGGAGCTCTCGGGATGGACGGGGTACCACGACAGCTGTCCTGCAGATGGAGAAGAGCATTTGAACTTTGAGTTTGTATTTCTAGAAAAACTTCCCCTCCCCCTCTTTTTCTTCAGCTCAACTCCCTTGCTGTATTATGGGGCTTTTGTGAGGTTTAGAAAAATAAACAGAATCTAACCATAACTGTCTGAAAGTGCTAAATTACCAAGAAAGACATAACAGATTAGCAGTGCAAATTAGTCCTGGGTGGGAGGTGGCCAGCACACTGGGGAGCTGAGAATTACCCACAAGAGTGGTGGTTTTCCTGCTCTTGATCCCCACCCCCCACCCCTCCGGGATGAGCCACTTTGCACACTGCAGCTTCTCCGATGGCTCTGAAGACTGAGTCAACTGTCTGTGGAGAGGAGATTTAGAAATGGGAGGCTGCATCCTCTTTAAAATCAGCCAGCCCCCAGGCTTGAAAAGACCTTGCTAATGCCACCTAGTCCATGCTTGTCTTTGGACCAGACAGCCCCTAACACATCCTTGTCGGAGGTGAAACTCTCTTGCTACTGATTCAAAATTCATAGTATGTTAAGAGTTAAAAGGGCTATTAGAATACCGGCCCAATGTTTCACTTTACAAAAGAATAAAGTGGGCCTCATGGACAGGAAACAACATGCCCAAAGTCCCTCAACTGGTAAGTGACAGAGCTGGGACTAGAAACCAAGTCTCCTTGACGCCAGCATCTCCAAACGCCCCATCTACCTATTTCCTCCTTGCTCAGAGTGCCTGTCCCTTCATTAGTTTTCCTTGAATTCTACTCAATGAATCTGTATACCTTGGGCCTGTCCACAGATTAAGTTTCTATGTTTTGTTTTGTTTTTAAGAGACAAAGTACACATGTGCGAGTGGGGGTTGAGGGGTGGGGGGATGGGCAGAAGGAGGCAGAGAAAGAGAACCCCAAATAGGCTCCACAGCCAGCATGGAGCGCAGTGCGGGGCTTGATCTCACGACCTTGAGATCATGACCTAAGCCGAAACCAAGAGTTGGACACTCAACCGACAGCCACCCAAGTGCCCTGCTTCTAGGGTTTTGAACCCCGAAAACTAAAGTTTCCTCAGTCCAAGCCAGTAGCCTACATTTGTTGAGCCCCTGCTAACGGGCCAGGAGCCGCGTTAGGCCCTAGCAACACAAAGATGAACAAGGCACAGTCCAGGTCCTTAAAGATTTGCCTGCTATCAGCAAGGGCACATCTGGCGTTCTTTCCACAAGTAAGCTGAATGTCTCCTGCTAACTAGCTCTCTCTTCCCTCTGAAGTCTTGCGGATGTAGGCAGGCTGGGTTAGGTTGTACAGGTTACCGAGTTAGGCTGCCCGCTACGAGGTGCAGCTCTGAGTACGCAGGAGATACTTTCTAAGTTACAGACAAGAGAGAAGTTTCTAGTTTACTAACAGATTTAGGGTCAGATAACCTGGGGTTAAAATCATTGTTCTACAACTATCAGCTTTAAGACCGGGAGCAAATGACCCAGTCTTTCTGAGCCTCCACGTTTTCCGAATTGAGGATCATGGACCCCCCTGTATAAGACTGTTAGGCAAATCAGATCAGATAAGCAAATGCCCTAGCCGCAGCCTGGCACACAGGGAACCTCGATAAATGTTTACTTGCCTTCTGTTCTCTTGACTCTTGGTCTTGTATGACTGTGTGTCACCTGACCAATGCCTACTGAAGGCTCTTAGTGCTTGTTCATTAATAAACTGGTTCATTGGTGATTCCCTTCCAGGCACGAGAAGGGGGTTAACCTTGCACCATCTCTTAGTGCGGTTTCTCGCCTCAAGCATACCTTACTCACTCCAGCTCAGGCCTTAACTCAACACCACCCGCCTTCCCGCTCCCCTTACCGCGGGCCACGCTCCCTCCCTTGGAACCCACCCTTGCAAAAGTATGGACTGCTGTGACCTCACCAATGGGTCAGTTTTGAAGAAGTAAAACATGAAGGGAAGGTGTGGGGTAGGCGTAGCTCCAAAGAGATAGAACTCTGTCCTCCTTGATGTTTTATGAAAGATGCAAAGGATTTTGCCAGAAGATACATGGTAGGCACATATGGTCTCTGTGACCTTAGCCTTGTGGAGCCTCAGTTTCCTTATCTGTAAAAAGGGACTACAAAAGCAGTTTCATTTAGGGGTCGTGGAGATTAAATTTGAAAAGGCAGGTGAACATTCAAAACAAAGAGGAAAGTAGGACCAGCCTCCTACTACTATTTGTCCCCCTCCCCCTCCCCTAACTCATCTCCGGTGAGGACAGGCCTGGGCAGGGGCTGGGTCCCCCCTCTCCTTCTCCAATCAGAAAGAGCATCGTCCTCCTCTCTCCGCCTGAGCTGGGGGAGGCAGGAGGTGGAGGGCGGCTGTAAGAGTGAGCCCAGGGCTGTCTCGTCAATCCGTCTTGGGGAGGGGGGAAGCGGGGGCAGAGCTTTTGGCAAGGAGCAAGCCTCCAAATGCCGAAGGTGAAATCCATCACCAGGGCCGGGTGCAAAGATAAGATAGAGGAACGTAAATCAAGGCTCCCTGAGATAAGGAGGCAGCCTGGGGCCTAAAAAATGCAGGGCTCCTGCCAGCTGCCCACTTCTGCAAAGTTGCACAGCCAAGGCCTGTGCTAGGTGGGGAAGGAGCCCACACCCCAGGCCCCTTCCTAGAAAAGGAGGAACCTCAAGCTTCTGTCTTTCTCTCGGCGCAAGTCCCAGCCTGAATCCCTCCCTCTACACACACACACACTCACACACACCCCTGAGATCACCCACTGGCATCAGAAATTAAGGGTCAAGTTTCTGGGGTTGTGCAGCCTGGGTTCAACTCCTGGCTCTTACACTTCCTGTGTAACCTTGAACAAGCGATTTAATCTCTGTGAGCCTCAGTTTCCCCAGGGATAATCCCATCGCTACTCTACAGAACTGTTTTGAAGACGACATGCAATGGTTTCCGTAGAGCATCCGGTAAAGTGTCTGGCCCGTGAGAGACGCTGAGCCTGCCGTAGCCGTAGCCGTAGTTACATACGCAATTGGTAGAGATTAGAGGAAATTAACACTTCTCCGACTTCCTCTCTTCCTCATTTGCATGGTCATCCCCTTAGGATTCTCTGAATGAACGTCCCAAAATATGATGTGGTTGCATCAGTCCCATTTATGGGGCGTCGCTGAAGACTAGACCATGTCCTAGCCATATCCTTGCCGAATCTTCGACAGGAGCATCATTATATGTAAAGAATTCTTCTTGGGGCTCCTGGATGGCTCAGTGGTTTAAGCCTCTACCTTCGGCTCAGGTCATGATCTCAGGGTCCTGGGATCGAGCCCCACATCGGGCTCTCTGCTCAGCGGGGAGCCTGCTTCCCCCTCCTCTCTGCCTGCCTCTCTGCCTACTTGTGATCTCTCTCTATCAAATAAATAAATAAAAATCTTTAAAAAAAAAAAAAAAAGAATTCTTATTCCCCCTCCCTGCGCCCCTAATGCATGTGTTTAAGCATGTTTGACCAGCTGAGCCTAGAGCAATTATAAGGAGGACTTTTGGACCATGCTTAGGTCACAAAGAAAAGAAAATCATTCACAGACGCCAAAAAGTCAAAGATAGGGAAGGAAGTGGCCCAGAGAGACAGAGGAGGTGAGTGAATAATGATAGAGACAGGAAGCCCCTCAGCTAGAGGGGTCATTTCTGCGCCCGAGAGAAGACCGTCCTACCCTTGATGTCCTCCCAGCCCTATCTTCATGTTTCACTCCTCCACTGTCAGTCAGGGCATAAATACTTACCTTGTGCCGTCTGGGTCTGGTGGGAGAAGTTCTGATCTTGGTTGTTGATCTAAAGGTGCCTACAATCTGATGGTGGGAGTCAGGGACCCTGGCCTCACACTGCAGAAGCCCACAGCAGAGGTGACATGGGTTTATGGGGGGAAGGGAGGACAAGTACTGAAGAATGAAGGACCCCAAGATGCCGGCAAAGGCATGTGGACAATTAACACAGTGGGCCAAAGGGAGCCCTTCTGGCTTCTTGAGCAAGGATGTTCTATGATGAACGTGATGTGGGGGAGGGTAGGCCAGCAGCGACAATACAGGGGACCCCGAGTGCTGGACCTAAGTTCAATCTTGGCTCAGCCGCTTCCTAGCTGTGTGGGTGACACCAGGCAAGTCACCTAACCTCTCTCGGGTCTCTCATTCGGAGTGATACAGCCTAACTTCCAGGTTTGTCACAAAGTGTCATGATGTATGTGGGTTTGATGACTGGAATGGGGGTGGCAGGGAGGCGGGCGCTGCAGGAAGAGGGACTGGCCTGGGATGCGTGTGGCAAGGCAGGCGGGCTGTGATGAAGGGGTCATTAGGGAAGCCCTGGTTGGTTGGCATCATCGTCCTCTTTTTGGCTTTCCTCCTGCTGCCCACCTGTGCCAGGGGATGCGTAGGAAGGGTCCCTTAGCTATAAACCCTCTCTTGGCCGAAAACCCGACAGTAAGAGGCAGACCTCTAAGAAGATCAGGGAATGACAGAACATGAGTGGATGTACAAATAGACAAGATTAACTATTCCCATTGTATACACACAAGGCTTTGCTAACACTCAGCCAATTAGAAAGCTAATCCAAACAGCCACTGGCTTCCAGATCTGCTCGGAGTGCTTTCAAACAGCTGTTGGGTTTGCACTTGCTGCTGTTTCTTCCTAGCAAGTGCCTGGACACTTCTCTCCTTGGGTCTGCTTCCCCACTTGCGTGAACCCATGTCAATTCTGTTGTGCAGTACTGAGGCCGAGTTCCCTGACCCCCTGAGTCCGATTGTCGTTTGTTGGGTTTGGGCTCTTTGTAGGCACCTTTAGAACAGGGAACCAATATATGAATGTCTCCTACCACACTCCGAATCTAGGGACAGAGTTAATATTTATGTCCTGATTGATAAGAAAAGAAGGAAAGAGGGAGATAAGGCTGGGAGAATGTCTAAAGAGAGGAAGGTCGTCTGTCAGATGCCGACTCCATTCCCCGGAACCCCTCTAGGGTCCTGTTGCTGTTCTTTCCATTGCTTCTTCCATGCCATCACCTCTGAAAGCCTGCTCCGTGCCCCCAAACACAGGGACTGTTACAACACTGACCATGTCATCCTGCCACTCATCTGGGAAGCCTGTAATGAAGGGAGTACGAACAAAGCCTTTGAAGTCTGACAAATTTAAGTTCAAAAACATCTACATGTCTTGCTAAAGTGAGCTCACTGAGACTCTGTTCCCTCCCCTCAAAAGAAGATACTAAATGTATCTACCTCATGGAGACTGAGCAAGTGTGCATAAAGGGACCTCCCCAGCTCAGTTCCTGGTGCACTGTGGGCATTCAATAGGCCACATTCCCCAGAACTGTTAGAACTACCTTCATTGTTTAACTCCGAGTCACCTGCAGACAGGAAACACCTGACTTTTGTGTTGGGCAGACTCCTAGGTGGTCCCTGACAATCCCCGAGTCCTGGTTTTCACAGCCTCATGAGATTCCCCCCACCCTTGAACATGGGTGGGACCTGTGACTTGCTTCTAACCAATAGAATCGGGCCAAGAAGATAAGATGTGCTTCTATTATCAGGTAACTTAAAATCATGACTTCTAACTTGCTAGCGGACTCTGTTGCCTCTCAGCCTGCACACTTTGAAGAAGCCAGCGACCAGGCAGGAGAAGCCCAGGCAAGGAATTCAGAGGAATCTTTCTAGCTGACAGCAAGGTAGGGACCAAGGCCGTCAGTGCAACAACCTTCGAGGGACTGAATTTTGCCACCTACCGCGTGAGCGTGAAAGTAGATCCTTCCCCAGCTGGGCCTTCGGACCAGCCCCCAGCCTCGGTCAAAACCTTGATCACAGCTCTGCGAGAGATGTGGAGACAGAGAGCCCAGCGAGGCCATGCCCAGATTCCTGGCCCGCAGAAAGTGTGAGATAATAAACGTGTGTTGTGTTAAGCCGCTCATTTTATGGGAATTTGTTACACAGACACAGATAACAGATGTAACTTCTTTGTATTGCTAGCACAGCACTTGGCATAGAGCAGAAATCAAGTGTGGGCTGAGTGGATGGATGAGTGAGTCACGGTAGCAGGTAAACTCATCAGGATCTGAGACAGACCTGGCTGGGCCAGACCCAAAACAGGGCTCTTTCCCAGCCCCCAACGCCTACACCGTTTGTCCCTTTCTCTGGCTCACTTAGGATCCCAGATCCCTCCTGCCTGAGTCACTACGTCCTCCTCCCTGCTCCTGCCTACAGGACCTTGCTCCACTCTGGGTCCTGCTTTTAGTCATTCCCTACAAATTTTTATTTTCATCCTTAAAAAAAAAAAAAAAAAAAAAAAAACACCCCCCCCCAAAAAAAACCCCTCCGTTCTCTCTGAAATATCTGACCCTGGTGAATTGGCATAATTTTTGATGGAAAGCAGTCTTGTCCAGAAAGCCTGTTACCCGCCCTGGTTAGGAATGTGGCTGCTGTGGATATTAGAACAGACCTGCAAGGCGTCTGCAGGGAGTGGGGACTCGGTGCCAGGAATGACCTCAGCCGGCACAGCAGGGTTTTTACCTATGAAAACCTGCTGCTCTGGGCTGGATCATGACAGGACCCTCTCTTCTCCCAACCCTGCCCCTTCTGGGACCCTATGCTGCACCCCCCTCATGCCTCCTACCGGAAGCTGGTAAAAAGTCAGGAGGGCAACGCCATCAGGCCTGTTACAGGGGATGCCACCGGTGCCTTTGCGCAAGTGACTCCAAGTAGCTTTGGCTAAAGTGTGTGGGCCTCATGGCAGGCAGCCCCCTTTCCAAACTCTCCCCTTCTCCCAGCTTCACCCCTCCCTGAGACAGCTGATAGGGCTCCTGTTCAGGCGGAGAGGCCTCAGGCTTCCTTTGTCCTGCAAAAGATGTCATCTCCAGGAGGCTTGGATGCTTGGGGCAGAAACCAGAGCTGCCACCCTTCCCTCAAAGGCTTCTCACTGTGTAGCAGACCTTCCACCCTGGCCTTGGGGGATTTGGCCGGCCTTGGCCTGGATTTTGCCCTCCCTAATTCAGTTCCTACTGCGAGCAGAAACTTTTCTAAGATTGGATTTCCCTCTTCTACTGAGAAGCTCAGAGAACTCAGAGAATCTCAACCGTAGCTATTCTAGCCTCCAAACTCAACAGCTCAAGCCCTGATAATCCCCAACAATCAGAATAACTGTGAATCTATGCCTGGCCGTCCCTGTGTGCAAAGTACTTTATTACATACACTATTTTTCACAAGAATCCCACAGTATTTTTAGCCCCCACCTAACAGATGAATGAACTGTGGCTCCAAGAGATTAAGTAATGCTTTTCTTTCTTTCTTTTTCTTTCTTTCTTTTTTTTTAAAAGATTTTATTTATTTATCTGACAGAGATAGATCACAAACAGGCAGAGAAGCAGGCAGAGAGAGAGGGGGAAGCAGGCTCCCTGCTGAGCAGAGAGCCTGATGCAGGGCTCAATCCCAGGACCCTGAGATCATGACCCGAGCCAAAGGCAGAGGCCTAACCCACTGAGCCATCCAAGTGCCCCTAAATAATGTTTTCTGGGTTACGTGGTGACTAAGTGATAGAATAAGAAACTAAACCAAGGTTTGTTGACTCACAACCCCATACGCTGTCCACTGCTGCTCACTCTGCAAAGCCTGGAACGCTCATTCACCCCAAACTCTGCATCTCATTTGTGGGTCAATCACCTCCTGTTGAAATGCATACACTATTATTGCCCAATTCCTGCCCCTTTTACCTTAGCCTTCACCCATGCTGGCCTCTGGAGAGCTAGGTCAAAGGGGTTGAAGCTGGGTTATCCAGATTAGCGATGGACTGACTGCTGGCCGTCAGGTCAGGAGACCTGAGTTTGAAGTTCTGACTCTGACATTAATGGGGGTGTGATACTGCAGCATGCAACAGGTGTACAGGATGATCTCGGACGTCACTTCCAGCCCTAAAACTCTGTAGTACTTTGACTCAGTTCCAGCTTGGGCGTCCTGTTGAGGAGGGATAAGTTCCCAGTTGATTTTTGAAAATTGACCTGCTGCGCCTTGAATGTCCCCTGGAGCTTGGGCCGGGAGTGGGGAGGCCTTGGCTAGCGGGCCACTCCAAAGATGACAGGAGGACCCTGTCCCCCAGCTCCACCCAACAGGTCCCTTCCTTCCTGGCTGCTTTTTCCAGCCTTCCACAACACGTCACGGCGACCCGTTTTAGGTGAGAATATGAGCTCCTGAAGGCCCCTGCCCTTGATTCTCATTGGTCAATGATGACGGCCCCACCCCGGCAACTGTACCAGACGGAATGGTGATTCGACTGATCTCACAGGATGTCTGCTAGCCAGGGCTGAAGGTTCCTCACAATCCCTGTGCTCAGGGAGACCCAGGGGGCCCTGCAGCTGCTGCCAGCTGTCCTGCCGGACCATGGAGATTCTGTCAGATCTCCCGGCCCAGTTTTCTTTGAGAGGGTGTTCAAGTTGCCGTATTAATTGGAGGCATCTCGGCTGCTTCCTGCTCCTTGGCTCCCAGCACAGATTCCTAAGCACAGAAGATCAGTCCCGCTCTGCATCCGACCACAAACCCCAGAACTGGGGGGCAGGGCATGAAGCGTTCGGCCAACATCTATGTCAGAGCAAGCAGTCAAGCGTCCTAGCCTGGAAGGAACCCCGTGGACCGAGGGCACCTGCTCCCAGTCACGGAGGCAAGAGTACACTCAGTTTTCACAAAACTCTGGGTGATTTGGTGGCCTCCTAGGTCACCTCTTTCTGTGTTAACCACTCCAGCAGGGATCCCCTAACAACCGTCCTTCCTGCACCCAAACCATTTGCACAAACTCTTTGTACTACTTGTGCTAGTCTGAGCTCTGCACTGCTGTAAGACGTCCCCTACTGCCTGTCCCCCAAGCTCAGCTGCCCCCTTCTATTACCGTGCATGTAAATGCTGCCACTTAAGCTCAAATACCACCCCCCGCCGCTCCCCCCCCCACCCCCCCCCCACCCCCCCCCACCCCCGCCGTCGTCACAGCCACCGGAAGGCTTCTCTTGGCTCCAGGCAGATCTCTGCTGCGAGATTTATCATCCCCTCAAAACTGCAGTAAGTGATACCCTGGGACCCCATCTAGTCTAGTCATTCCCGTTTCTTTCCTTCTAGCCTCCTAAATACTGAGTGCACACTCGATCTTTTGTGCTGTCATACTTAGTTACCTGTGCAGGTTTTCTATCTCAGTTTTGTTTTCCTGATCACGCACTGTCTCTCCCATCTGCTGCCCACACCAGGGGCTCCTTCAGCCTTTAGCCGGGGTCTCCTCCGCATCTTCTGAACTGTTCACAGCTGACTCCTGACTATGGGGAAGTTCCACTGAGAGCTAACCCTCTGACTACAGTTGGAGTGCATTTCCTGTTTGCTTGGGGCCTGGAAACATGATAAGGCTTTGGCCAGCTGCCAACGGACTGGCTGGTCCCCGAGGCCAATTTGGGGAGATGAAGGGGAAAATGACTCCTATTACATAAATAGTGTTTCAGAACGCGCCAGCGTGGAAACAGGGGTCCCTGCTTCTCCTCATTCCCTCCATCCCCCTTCCTTACACCAAGCACCCTGGCCTGCCAAGGCTGCAGGACTAACGAGACACCCCGAGGAGGAACTTTAGTCCTCGAGGGCAGTCAGACCCAGAGACAGGTTGGAGGGAGGTGTCTGGGCCAGGGACACATCAGGGATCAGCAAAGGCAAGACATGAGCCAGGTATCCAGCTCTGCCCTCGGCCGCTCCACGAAGAAGCTGGTTTCTTTCAGGCTTTTCATGAGTTCTAATGAGAACCAAGTTGGATCCGCGATGTAGGGGGGCGGGGGGCATTTGCACAGCAGAGTTTATGGGCCCTTGCATTTTCTTAACGGCTCCCTCCTCACACATTCCTCCGCATTTTTCCCTTTTATTAACGTGGCATCTTTCCCAGGCCACTTTATGGAACCGTGTGTGTTTTTACTTAGGCCCTGATTGGGTTTGATCGGGCCTCTCCCTCTGAAGAAACTTCAGATCTTATTCAAGCCCCACCCCAAGCCCCCTGCAAGGCTGTTGGCATTTCAGTCACTGTGGGACTCCTCAGCCCATCTCTCAAAAGGACCCCAAAGGCTCCACTCTTTTCAGGCCTTTTCAGCATTGGAGTTGCACCTCATGTGGACCCCAAATGATACAAATAGTAATACTCCCCAATTTGATGACTCTCACCCAAATCTGAAATGACTTCTGGCTCTTGCCCCCAAAATCAAACCTGCCCCAGCAAATTGAAGAGAGAGATTTTGCCGCAGCTGGGGATTTTCAAAGGAATGTACTGGAAGCCCCGAAGGCCATCTTGCTAAAGGGGAGTTCGAAAACTGTTCCGAGCAAGAGCAGCTCCCAAGAGCACAGCTTTCCCAGAGATCTGCTGGTGAAAGCACGGTACATGTGTTTGGAGAGTCAGGCTTTGGTGTGTTTGTTAAAAAACAAAACAAGGGGCGCCTGGGTGGCTCAGTGGGTTAAAGCCTCTGCCTTCGGCTCAGGTCATGATCTCAGGGTCCTGGGATCGAGCCCGCATCGGGCTCTCTGCTCAGCAGGGAGCCTGCTTCCCACCCCCACCCCTGCCTGCCTCTCTGCCTACTTGTGATCTCTGTCAAATAAATAAATAAAATCTTTAAAAACAAAACAAAACAAAAAAATCCACCCATGTAACTTTCAGGAACGGGGCTCTTAGCCTTTCCAGTCTCTTTAGACTATCAGTTCCAAGAAAGCCAAGATCAAGGTTTGAGGCTGACTTTCCCGCTTTGTGCTCTGATTTGTTTTTGTTTTTTTTGTTTTTTTTAAAAGATTTTATTTTATTTATTTGACAGACAGAGATCACAAGCAGGTAGAGAGGCAGGCAGAGAGAGAGAGAGAGGAGGAAGCAGGCTCCCTGCTGAGCAGAGAGCCCGATATGGGACTCGATCCCAGGACCCTGAGACCATGACCTGAGCCGAAGGCAGAGGCTTAACCCTCTGAGCCACCCAGGCGCCCTGTGCTCTGATTTGATCAAGGTCTCCCCGCATGGGTCTCCGGGTATCCGGAAGATGGCTCTATTGCCCTTAGACACGAAGCAGCAGGTACCATGGCAGTCCCGGGACCCCCCTTCAGAGCCACAGCTCCTTCTGCTCTACAAGGAGGTCGGTAAGCATGTTCTGCAGGGTCTGAGAACCCAGAGACGTCCTGTCCGTCAGAGGCCGGGCACGCTGGAGGAACTCTGTAAGTGGCCGGGACCGATGTTCCCAAAGAGGCCCTCTTTTCTGGGAATCTGCTTTTGTTTCCTAATCTTTCCCCTCATTGGTTCTGGCCCTCTCCCATGGCCAGTTGCGGGGGCAGGAGTGTCTGTGGACCTGTGGGCAACATCAAACTCCCCGCTCCTTTCTCAAGGGCAAGAATCTACGCCGAGTCTCTTGGGAATCGTAGTCCTGGGATCGTTTTCCTGTTGTCAGCAGGCTCTGGAAGAGGCATTAGCCCCACAAGGCTTGATGTGGGAAGTTTTTACAGGTACCGCTCATCTGGCTGACAGATGTAGCTTTGTAGCAAGACACAGCTCTGTCTTCCAGATGGGAGGGTGCCAGCGAATCCTGAGATGGGACTGCTTTCTCTCTCTGCTGGGAGCCAGTGTGGGGCACACTCATGGGTCTGTCACCTCCTTCCCAACCCTGAAGTCCTTGAGCCAACTTATGTGGAGCTGACCGTGTCTTTGTTCCCTCAAGCCCACATTCTGGCAATCGATGGAGCATCTTTCCATTGTCTTCATCAACCCCATCATCCCCTAACACACACACACACACACACACACACTGGTACTCCCAGGGCAGAGGATAAAAGATGGGAGGCTAGCAGAGGACGTTTCTCCAGCAGGTGAAAGTTACAACATTCTCCAGGAGGTGAAACAGGAGACAGGGGGCTGGTCAAGTCAAGGGACCCCAAAGCATCTGAGCATTTTCCCTAAAGGAAGGTGGAGGGAGGGACGTATGGTGACTAGATTCTCCTCCCCTCATTATGCCACACCAGAGAGAAGCAGTCCCTAACTCAGCCCCGCCCCCCAGAAGTCCCATCTCTCCCATGACAGAGAGGGACTGTGCCTTGCACCTTAACAGCAGCTTTCCAACCTCATTCAAGTTGGGCTTGTTGGGGGACTCTTAAGTTAAAATGCTCCTGATCTCATCCCTTCCGGTCAAAGTGCTTTTGCTCAGAAGGGGCAGAAAACCCATGCACATATGAAATGTAGATACAGAGAGAGACAGCTAGGTAGGCACCAAGGGATTCCCAATAAATGAAGGACCAAACCCTATAGTTCTCTCTCCTCTTGGGCTCCTATCTCAACTCATCTCTGCGCATGACTTTGGTTTGCCTGTGGTTTTATTTTATGGCCCCATCCCAAGTCCTCAGTGGTTTAGTTGAGTTCTCTAGGACTAAATGGCTACAGAGTATGTGCCTTTCTATTTCAAACTCTAAAGAGAGAAACACTGAATGGCTCTCCTCCAACCAATGCATTGGCTGGCTTTGAGCATTTATTCTTGGTTGCATTCATTGTGGCCAAGTACTAGAACACGTGCTTACAGGTAGCAGAGCCTGAAAGAGGGGAAACAGTCCTCTGGGCCACAAACATATCCCTCCCAGGCCATGTCTAATCCCCCTGTGGTGCTGGGGTTCATCCGAGAGACAGGTAACATTCACCCTCTGTGAAGCCATCCCTCTCAGCGGAGCCTGGGGAGACAGAAGGTCCACTAAAGCAGTGGTCCCCTCCACAGCATTCCAGGGATATGGTGGAATTTCTCGAAAGAGTGCGTAAGGAGGTAATGTTCTGTAGTCAAGAGTCCTGGCTTCTGATTCCAGCTCTGCTGCTAACCCAGAGAAAGGCCTCAGGAAATCACTTTGGCCCTCTGGGTCTTAGATTATCCATAGTTAAAAGATAATAATAAATAATAGTAATGGAGTATTGAATTAAGTAATTTAAAGATCCTTTCCAACCCCTAAGAATTCCCTAAGCCTATCTCCTTGCTCCTTACCCCCAGATTTCCATGGAATGGAGCTGTGTGACCCATGACCTTGGTTGGGTATCCACCAGCCACTTCTCTCCCATGACAATCCATCCCAGAAGATTAATTCCTGCTAGAGGCCTTCCAGCCTGGCCCTGTCGCCATCCAAGAAGTCAAGACGGGGCCTTCCTCGTAGACAGGGGTCATGATTAAAGAAGCCAATTTCTTCCTGAGCTTCCTAGAGGCTGAGGGTGATGCTCCCTCTGACCACACCAGAGAGGGCAGGCTGGGATCCAGGATTCATCCAGCTGGGGACTTTCCAGCTGGGTCACCAGGGTCACTGAGGACAGAAGAAGCTATAGGAGTGGGGTCAGCAACAGCCTTCAGAAGGACAAAGACAATTAGTTCTTTGGAGTTGGGGAGGAAGAGCCGAAAATGCGGGTTCCAGAGGGAAGAAGGCAGGGGAAATCGCTTGTGTCTTTTGGCAGGAAATGAATAACATTCAAAGAATATGCAAAATGCCTTGCTAATCAGCACCTGTTCACTTTGGAGCCAGTGCCTTGGGCCCGTGGCATCTGAGGTCAAGCCTGGCTTTGGGTCTCCCCAGGGGCGGAAATACAGTACATCGGGATGTACTGGAGTGTTGAAAGAGGCGCTGGTTCGAAGTGGGATAGAACGAAGGAAAGTGCCTTGCTCCTTCCTGGCCCCTAATGGTCTGTTACGCACCCCCAGCTCAACCCCAGGCAGATGGCTGCAAATTCTGCGGGGGCCTCCGAGCATTCCCTTGGCTGGTAGCCACATTCCAGAGCACCATGTGTTTCATCTCAAGCCCAGAAGGTTTGAGCTTCCAAGTGGAGCCAAAGAGAAAACCTGGCTCAGGCTGCAAATTTCAGAGAAGAGGTGGGGGCCAGGAGAGGCCGCCAGGGAGGTTTGGAGCTGTCGTGTTGAAGAACATTCAACTTAATGCAAAGCTAGGTCCCAAACCTGGGACGCCCTCGTTCCCAACTCAAAACACCTCAAGGCACCCCTGCCCCGGGGAAAACTGAAGAGAGCGGCTGCTGCCCTTCGTGCTTCTCCAATCTCCTGATACCAGTTCTAAGCCTTTGCCTGATCTGCTGCTCCCCCCACCCCAATCCATGGTTTGTTATCCAGAGTGAGGAGGGAAAAAAAAGAGGGTGCCTTCTGGTCTCTCTCTGCCTCCCGCAAGGTGCCTGGACCTCATCTCTCCTTGCCCCCATCTCTGCCCTGAGAGGGGAGCTCCTCTGGCCTCAGGCTGCTGGACACCAGGGGCAGAGGAGGATTCGGGAAGAACCAGAGTCGGGTGGAAAGGGTCAGGAGGAGGAGATGGGGCGGGGTAGGGGGGACACATAAGAAGGAGCGATAGATAGAGGGAGGGTGGGGGGCACAGAGCAGGGCAGGCACTTTAGAAGGGTCTAGGGCTGGAAGGAGAGGGAGGCGGGTCTCCTGGGGTGAGCGCGGAATGAGGAGGGCGATGGTGGGGGTCCTGGTTCTCCGGGGGTTCTGCTCTGCGGTAAGCTAAGGGATTTCTGACAGCAAAGTAAACTGTGGTGTGCTGAGTTTACCCAGCTCCAAGAAGCACTGTTCGCAGTGTTTAATGTTTCCCTCCCCCTGAACTAGCTGACAGACACTGAAACTCAGCCCAGTTCTTTAGAGAGGTGAAGGATGGGGAGGTGAGGAGAGGACTGTCAGCACAGCCGAGCCCCGGACCTGGACCCAGAGACTTGGATGGGGACGGGCAAGTCCCGCAGACATAGGCCCGAAGTTCCCCATCAAGGAGAAACTCCTCTATCCCACCTCCTCCCACGTGGGTTCCAGCCTGACCCATGCGAACACGGCTGCCCTGTTTACTTTTCTCATTGTCCTCTATTAAATGCCTGCCCGCAGGGCTGTGCTCCCCACACAGCCGTGCAAATGTGGACAGACGCAGAGGACACGCACACCGCAAAAGAAATCAGGAAGACACCAGAGCTCAGCACCCAAGAACAAAATAAACTCACCCTGGCGTGGTGCCCAGCACGATTCGCCGGTGGGCTTTAGGCTCAGGGAGAATGAATGGGGTGACCTCCCTTCAATTCAGGGAGGCTCCTGGGGAAGAGAACGGTTTCCGAAAGGCTCTTAAAATGAAATGGAGGGGAAAAGTGTGGGCAGAAGGGCATTTGAGGGAGCACAGAAGACAGAGTAGGGGGTGAGAGAACCAGACGGGGGGAGCATTCTGCAAAAGAGCGTGCCTGCAGGGGAACAGGAAGACAGGGGAACAGGAGGACAAAGCAGAGTCAGTCCCAGAACATAGCGGAGGGCTCGAGTCCTGGGCTGCTATTGTCCCCTGACCTATCCCACAGGCAGAGAATTCGGGGGCCACTCTGGGCCCACAGAGTGAGGGGAGGTGGACATGTGATAGAAAAGAGGAAGGGGCCAAGGACACTAAGAAGCAGCCTAGGCTGAGGACCAAGACTTGGGATCCCAAGGGAGCTATGGGCATGGAGAGGCAGAGCGAGCGTAGCCAAGTTATCCAGGGGTGCACAGTGGGGTGCTGGGATAGCCAAGATGAGGCAGGGGGTGTGGGGGGGAAAGTAGGAGGTCCATCACTGCTGGGGGCAAGGGCACTAGAGAATTTGAGCATGAAGGAATGTAAATGCATAACTTAGCAATTAACTTGAACGCCTGGGTCTTGATTCCCTTACCTCTCCAGAAGTATTTTATTTTATTTTATTTTTATTTATTTGACAGACAGAGATCACAAGTAGGCAGATAGGCAGGCTCCCTGGTGAGCAGAGAGCTCTACTCGGGGCTTGATCCCAGGACCCTGGGATCACGTCCTGAGCCGAAGGCAGAGATTTTAACCCACTGAGCCACGCAGGCACCCCACCAGAAGCATTTTTAAAATAGTCTCCTAAAAACAGAAGGAGAACATTGGTAGCTTCCCATGGGTTCCGAGGAGCACAAGTTACTCTTTGGAAGGCAACAGAGGGAGCAGGGAGAGGACAGGGAGACAGTGGCCAGGAGGAAGCTCACCGCAGACAGGACCCTTCGTCCCACACCCTGTTCCAACCAGAGCAGCTCGGAGTTACCTGCTGTATTTGCTGCTGCTTCTGTAGTAGGAAGCTCTTGAAGGCAAGGCTGACCGCTATACACCTGCAAAAGTTTGGAAACCGCTAAGGTAGAACCTCTCAGAGAAACCCTAAGAACTATAAGATATAAGATATAAGAACTGTATATAACTTTAAGAACTTTAAGAACAGCAGCTTTAAGAACTATGATTCTAGGAAGGGGCAAACAATGAATACATGTGCTGACTCTGGGGCCCAGTTCCCAAATCCAAGCGTTCCGGCCTGGTGTCAGATCGCGTGTTCTCGTTTTTTTGGGTCAGAAAAAATAGGATCCGAATGAGTATTGGGAAGCCTCCGTCCGCTCTTTCCAACACGAAGAAAAGGCATAGATGTCACCATTCCCCCAGCTGTGCCCACAGCAGGCATCACTAGCCCAAAGTAACACTCTCAGAATAACAACAACAACAATAATAATATTAATAATTATAAGTTATTTTTATAGTAAATTTATTTAAATTATAAATTAATTAATATTATTACTATTATTATTATAAACAGCAACATAGTTTCAGGATCTGCGTAAACAGGGTGCTCCAGGTAGCTACCCCCAAACTGGGAAGTGGTGATAGGAGAGCCGAGATCTCCATGCCAGTCCAGACTGGGTTGGTTGTTTAACTCAACATTACAACCCATCCCAATCTCCTTCCTCGCTTCCCTGATCTATAGGACAACATGCGGGCCCATAGTTCCAGCAGGAAACTAGGGCTGGCCTTGGCTTGGGAGCTAAGTCCTTCAAACGCACCCGTTAGCTGCCTGGGCCCAGGAGAAGGAGGCCCGCAAATGTGGGGACTAGGGCCACTCGCGTACCCTGTAGCCTCCCCAGGGTCCAGGGATAGCTTTTATCTACAGACCACTCGCATGTGTTTATTCTCTACTGTTCCTGGGAAGAAGACTCTTGGGGAAAACTTTAAAGAACTTTGACCTTGTTTGAAGGGGAAGTGTAAAAGGGGACAGAGGTGGGACAGGAATCTGAATCCAAAGCTGGCTTGCGAAAGATCAGCCTCCTTCCATGGGAGGCATCCAGCCAGGGCGGGGATGGCAGGGGGCGCTGCTTGCCTTGGCAGGACCTGGGAAGAGGACACAATAAACGGAACAAGACCGAAAAGATTACAATGAGCGAAAGGGGTTTCAGTGGATGGTTTTCAACTTTTGAAATAAGCAGGAACGTCTTTTCAAAAGAAACTGAACTTGGATCCCCAGGAAAGAATTGGTCAAGGGAGCTGGTCTGCCTGAATGTGGAGGACAGACCTCTCCCGCGCTTCCCTCCTTCCTTCCCCAGACTGAGATGAGTCCAGGCCACACCTGGGCTCCCCAGGCAGGTAAGCCGCATGTGTCTGGAAATCGCATGTGTCTGGGGCACCTGGGTGGCTCAGTGGGTTAAGCCTCTGCCTTCAGCTCAGGTGATGATCTCAGGGTCCTGGGATCGAGCCCCGCATCGGGCTCTCTGCACAGCGGGGAATCTGCCCCCCACCGCCCCCCTCCGCCTGCCTCTCTGCCTACTTGTGATTTCTCTCTCTGTTAAATAAATAAATAAAACCTTAAAAAAAAAAAAGAAAGAAAGAAAAGAAATCGCACATGTTTATGACTGAGCTGATGCTCTCAGAGTTCTCGGCCCCTTACCCAACAACGTGGACCACTGCCTTGCTCCCCACTTACATGCAGCATCTAGAATAGTATTGGGCCCGGGCAAGGCCCTCAGAAAGGATTTGTGAAAGGAGTGAATCTACCGTAACTGTCCTTCATGCTGAGTCGGAGGGTCACAATTTACCAAGCACTTTCATTGGGGTTTTTGGTGCTGAGTGTCTACCTTCAGCTGGAGGCTTCTGTGAGCTGACTCGGCCCAGGCCAGTCCTTGTGGCGTTGGGAGCTGGGGGACAGCCTCAGCAGGTGTGATCTCTTACCTCTCTGTCCGTCGCTGAGGGGCTCCAGATCCTGGAAACTTGAGCCTGCCTCTGAGAAGCCTCATTCTTGCCCTTACTTGGTCACTGAACTGGGATCCGGCCTAGAGACCCTCCAGCCTCTGCCTCCTCCCACTTTCCTCCGCGTGGCCCTTCAGCACAAACACTCTGGAGAGATGGAGGAGTGTACAGTCCCAGGGGGAGGCAGAGAGTGTCCTGGGGGGCTGAGGGAGAGAAGGTCTGTGTCATTTGTGGGGGCGAAGGGTCTCTACCTCTGCCCAGCCCCCCCCAACACACACACAGAGTCTCCCACGTTTTCTGGGAAAAGTTGAGTGTCTTCACTACCGTTCCTCCAGGACCCTCTCTCCCTCGCACCCCGCCTCCTGTTCCCTTGTCCCAGGCACAGGCCTGCCAAGTTTGGGACAGGAGAACAGACCAGGTTCTCCGCGGGGAGCTGGGGGGGGTGGGGGCGGAGCCAGGCCTGGCTGGGCCTCCAGGTCGGCCTGCCCTGGCCCCAGGGTTTAATAAACTCAGAGAGAGGTTTTCAAAGGCCACTTGATCTTTCCCATCAGGCAGCCCCTGTCTCCCTTTCAGAGCCGGGGGACTGGAAAGAAAAAAACGCTCAATGAACAAGGCAGCCAGAGAAAGCCGAGCCGCAGGACACCTTCTATGAATTTCTGATGAGCACACTGACTCCTGGGTTCCAGCCCAGTGCAGTCAGGGCTGTTAGTTTAAGTCATTTCGCACGGTTCACTGGCTCTCTGAGAGCGGCTTGTCTCCAGCCTGGCCTTCTCTAACAAGCTCTTTTTACTCGGGGCCTTCTCTGAGCAGAGACCTCAAACAATAGCAGCTTTCAAGGGGGCTGGCCCTCCTCTGGAGGCTTCTCTGTCCCGCCCCCGGCCCTGCTCTCCGTCCTTCTCTCCTGCCTCTGCCTGCCCACCTGAACAGCCCAGCCCAGAGCCTGATGCACAGCTGGTGCTGAGCAGGCAAGTGCCCCTGCAGGCCTGCCTTCGCCCTCCACCGTCCTTGCCCTTTCTCCCCATGAGCAGGCAGCGAGGGAAGACACAACCAGGCCCTCCAGAGCAGGCCGCCTGGTCACACAACTCTAGAATGCTTTGGGACGGGCACCGCCGGGGTTGTGCGGTGACAAGGCCACGGTCAAGAGCATCTGACCCTGGCTCTCTCAGGCCAACTGGGCTCCTCTAGAAACTTCGAGCCGCATCTTCCTCCCTTTAGCTGGGGAGAGTGCTTGCGGGCTCCCTCCACCTTCTGGGGCTGTTGGCCTGCCCCACAGGACCAGGCCTGGCAGGGTCCATGGAGAAGGCTGAGGGATGCCTTGCTCAGGGCTCCTCAGGGAGCTCCTCAGGGAGCTCGCCTCAGGGCTCCTCAGGGGGCAAGTGAGCAGCGGGGATCCTCTGCCGGGGAGGCTCCTGCCCAGACCCAAGAGGAAGCTGTGTTTCCCGGAAGGAACTCTCTGTTGTCCCCATTGCCGTTGTCCCCTCAGTCCTTCAGGGCGGTGAGGAGCCACTTCAGTGTCTCCTCCCCAGGGTACCAGGCCCTCACAAGGAGACTCTGGATTCACGATTCATGAATGGGCAGATGAGAGTCATTTGCATATTTAGACCAAACCTCCAGCCAGAGCAAATAAACAAACAAAGCTCCTATCACAACGAGTCAGTCAGCATTTCTGGCTTAATGAGAGGGGTCATGTGGACTCACAGTTGACGCTTGGATCCTTTGATGGGGACCTTTGACCTGGGGGGCTCCGGAAGGCTTTGAGCCACCATTCCATTGACATTCCATTCTGGGAGAGGCTCTGCTCCACTCTTAAGGCACCTGCCCGCAATTAAAGGTCCCCTCCCCAGTGACCTGGGCACTGCCTTTGGGCCCAGGATTCTGTCACCTTTCAAGAGTCCCAAGATGGCTGCATACCTTGTCCCTCACAAAGTTACCTCACTTAGCTTCTTGCCTCCCCGTACTTCACCCCAGCTACTCTTACTCTCATGTTACTAACCTTCTGCCGGAAGTGAGTTTGGCCAGAAATAGCCTGGCAGGCTGAACGAACAGTGACCGGGAACCCAGGACCCAGATCCCAGCTTGGCCTCAGCTACTGATCTGCTCTATGGCTGTGGCCAGGGCTCTCCCATTCTCTACCTTCCTGTGACCGTGCCGGCACTGGACCAGTGTTTCCTACGGCGTGATCCCCAGAGGTCCAGGATCAAAATCCTCTAAAGAGTTTTCTAGAATGCAGGCCCCAAGTCTCCACCCCAGATCCACCAGAGCAGAATTCCTGGGCACCATGCACGGCCTGCATTTTAACATATGGCCAGGTGTGCCTTAGGCTCACCAAGGGTTGAGAACCACTCACTGTTCTGGTCTGTTCCAAATGACAGCTTTCCCTGAGGCTCCTCCTCTGTACTCAGTCTGAACTTGCTCAGGCTGTGTTTGCAGGTGGATTTTCCCAGAAGGGAATGATCTTTGCACAGGCTCCTCGCAAGGCCTTGCGAAAGGTCCTGGTAACTTTGGATCATACTTGTGAATTCTTTTGCTTCAAGTGAGCCTCCCACCCACCACCGCATGATAAAAGCTCAGGCCCCAAAGAAATGTGGCCTGGCCTCTGGTTGAGCTAGTTGGTGGGTGACTTTTTACAGGGTGAAGACTTGACCACCCTTCCCCTTCTGATGGCAGACCCCTCCCCAGCCTCTCTTGCCTTCCCCAATATTCCTCGCCCAGTGAGAGCCATAACATCACCTCTGACAATCCTGATGGTAATCCCAGAGGTCAAATTCCAATGACGCTTGGTGGCCAGAGGTAGAAATGATTCCAGAAACAGAGAGTTGTGTCCCAGGTGGGCTGAAGCCTCGGTCGGGTGGGGCCAGGTGGAGAAAGCAGGCCCGGTTTTTAAGCCAATCAGCTACTCTTCACATCAGACCGGACTTGGGTTCCAATCTCTACTTGGCCTTTATCTGCTAAATGATGCTGGACACTCCTCTGTCCTAGGGCTATGGAGGGGGTGGTTGGGACAGTGGATAGAAAGGCCTTTCCTAGCCCATAAGTACTAGCCAGTTGTAAGATATTGTAAATCAGGCAATATTTGGGCAGAGGAGACTTGATGCAAAGCATAGTCAAAGAGTGTGGGACATCTAATCTCATGGATTGTGCACCAACCTTTCCAGGGCAGCTGTGTTGCAGAGGGGACCAAGGCCACCTGTTGGCTAAGCTCCCAGGAGTAACAGTCCTGCCCAGCCGTGCCCACCACCCCTCACTTTTGGCACTAAACAGATGTCCTGTCATGCACTGCTCTCCTGCCCTTCCTTGGCATGGCCTGCAGAGCAGGGCAGGGAAGCCGGAGCGGGTGGAGAGCAGGATGTGGGTGGAAGCCCTCTCCTCCCCATCTCCCCACTGCAGCCCTTGGAAAATCAGGGGAAGGAGGAGGAAGAGAAGAAGGAAGTCACATCTGGTTTGAGTGAGGTTCCCAGCAGGAAGAGTGGGGCCCTGGGATGCCATGGAAGATGGCCAGGCTGGGAGCGGGGGGAAGGAGGGGCGCAGGGCAGGCTGGCATGGGCCCCGCGGCCAATCTGGGAGAAGAGAGGGAAAGTGGTTGGGGCAAGGGGAAAGCAAATAAACAGAATGGTTGAGACAATAATAATAAAGAAAGAAGTCATTAAAGTGAAGAATGGAGATTGTGTCACACCCAAGACAAACAGAAAATAAACGGCCAGTAGATGTACTCTGCTGATGTTTGGCTCCGAAGGGCGACAGACTCGGGATGCACGGGAGATGCGGCAGGAGACCAGGGCTGCACCAGCAGCTGGCGAGCAGGTGGACAGGAGCCCCGGCCAGAGGGGCCCTTGCAGCTGGAGGAAAGCCAACCCCAGAGACCGGTTCACCCCTCCTCCAGCCTCAGGAGAGCCCCCACTCCCTGCCTTTTCCCACCACAGCACCTGCATGCCCAGGGAGGGAGAAGTCAGGGAGAGGGGATCCTTCCCTCGGCCAGGCTCACTCCCTCTGCCAGGGCAGCACACCCTTCCTCCCAGCCACCATTCCCTGTTCCCTGTGAGAGGCATCTGGAATCTCTCAATGTTTAGATGGAATGAGTTCTTCAAGAGGCCTCAAGGAGATTCACCTTTTTACCAGTTGGTCAACAGCTTGCCTCCATGGTCATTTCCTTGACTCTTTGGGGGACTCAGAGTTTTCCTTCCCTGCCTCTCGGGCTTCTGAGTGGACCTTTGACCTGTACCAGTGTGAGGGTGGGGGAGGTCCGTGGGGAGGGTAGTCACTCCCTCCTTTACTCAATCATGGATTTTTGTGTGACTGGCATTTGGCACCTCCGGGACTGCAAAGACGGGTAAGACACTGTTCTTCCCTTAAAGGTACTTACCAAGCCAAGGATAAAGGAATGAATACTTTCTGAGCATCAATTTTATCACAGGTGTCTTCAAATGGTCTATTTTATTTATTCTTCAAAGGAACCGTGTTTGATAGACATTATTCCTTCATTATTACAGAGAAGGGGCCAAGGTCGCCTGCGATTCGGTGCTTTTTCTATGGTTGCAAAGCCAGGAAAGGGGTCATCTGTATTCAGACCCAGGTTCATCGGGTCCCCCAAACCCACTGTTATTTGGCTGTCACCATAAATAACCATAGGTGGAAGAGAACTTGACAACGGCCACATAAAACCACACGCTCTCAAAAGAGACAAGAAAGGGGTCTCCCGCCTCCCATCCAGCCCTGCTCCCTGCCCCCTTAATTGGAACCAAACTGCATCTTTCTGTTCTCTGCCCCAGCAGGGAGGACTAAGCACATCCCATCCCCAGCCAGGGCCAAGTGCCTACAGGTGTCTGAGGAATGCTAATGGCCATGAATGGGGGGGGGGGGTCCACACTAGGCTCTTCCATGGCATTTGCTTCCCATTAAGCCCTCTCCCCTTCCTCTGCAGACCCTCCCTCCCCCTCCAGCAACATGCAGCTTTCATGAGCCAATTACCATGGCCAGGTTTTTCTGTTCCTTGGAAGCCACTGGCACCACTAACAAGACCCAGATGTAGCACGGCAAGCCCCCGCTGTCCACTTCAGAGCAGGGGCCCTTCATGCCCTGAAGGACCCCAAGGAGACAGAAGGAAGGTTGCAGAGTCCAATTTCAGCCCCCAAAAGGAGGGGGAGGCCTCAGAGGGCAATGAGGTTAGGAGTGGTCTCCGGAAGATGAGCAGGGGAAGCCCACACCTTCCTGGGGCTGTGGAGTCAAGATGACCTCAGGGACAGAGTCGGGGACCTGAGCAGGATGAACACAGATGGGGTTTGAGTGAAGGCACAGAGTATGGAGGGATGCCCAAAACCTTGAGTGAACAGGCATCCAGAGTCCAGGTAGCTTTATCCAAAAAAAAAAAAAAAAAAAAGCGGGGGGAAATCTGCTCAGAAACTAGCCAAACAGGTTGAAACTTCATATTTTCCTACTCTCTGGGTCTCCTTGCTGACCACTCCATATTCTCTCTGCCTCTTAAAGCTCTACTCCGCCCTTGGAGCCTTAGTGATCCATAAACATTCCCCGACACTTTTGCGCAAAATGAAGCTGTCCTTTCTCTTGGTCCCTGGCCCACTGGTTGTGCTTCTTTGAGCCTAGTTTCACTCAGGGGACATAGCTGAATATGAATTTATTCTTATGAGTCTCCCTCAGAACTCCCAATATTTCTTCAATCTAAGAACAAATGTCTCCCATCAATTCTGTAAAACTGAACATTGCCATCCCCCCATTCTCTCCATTCTCCTTCTGCAAACCCTTGTAGGGGTCATTTGGACTGTCTTGTTCTGCCCTCTCTGCCTCTTAACTTCTTTCATATTTTCTCTCTCTTCATCTTTCTGTGGGGCATTTGGAGTAATTTCCTCTGCTCTGTCTTTCAGTTCACTGATTCTCTGTTCAGCTTTGTCTAATCTGCTGTTTGGCACATCTGGTGAGCTTTTATTTCCATGATTATCTTTTTCATTTCTAGAAAGTATTATTTATTTGTTTATCAATTTGCCCGTTCTCTTTCAAAATATCCTATCCTTTATGGTTTGTATTTCTTGTTCATCTTTTTAACCATCTGAAACAGATAGCTTAAAGTTTCTCTATTTATGTTAAAAAGTTAAAAATGTTCTCTATCTTACGTTACTAGAATGCTAAACTAACTTGATATGTTTTCTGACTTTCCCTAATGGCATATCACTTCCTCATGTGGTTTGCAATTTGTTTTATTGTCAGTACAACTTCAAAGGGGAGTATATTTTGCTGAGAGAATGCTGTTGCCCTGAAAACACGTTCTTCTAGAACAGTCTCATGATTCCTTCTCCTGATACACCATGAGTTTTACTCGTCTGGAACCTATTTTTACTTTAATTTCTCAGCCCAGGAATTCCAATAGTGAAAATGATGACACTGTAGTTATATTTGGTTTGGGCCTGGAGTTCCTATTTCTCACTAGAGAGCTTTTTTCTATTCAGAGCCTCTAATTGTCCTACCCTAAGCCTGTGAGTGATATTTTTCTAATTGTGATTTCTCTGAGGATGCCTTCCCTTCCAAGGTCCCAGCTTTTGCAGAGGTCTTCATTTTAGCTCCCTGTCTTTTATGATCTGTGAACTAGAGGTCAGGTCACCTACCCCCATTTCAGTATCAAAACCCTAGTCCCCCAGCACCTAGGGCTCTATCCAACCTCCTATCCCCTGTGGCCTGATCATCATGGCTTCAGCTTGTAGAACTTGCCACTCAGGCTTTAAATTCTGTGTTTACCTCCCGGTAACATTTTCATTGTGTTCTGCATTCTAGTTCATGAGTTTTTGCAAATAGACCAAGCCTGTTGAATTCATCTTTGCTTCTCCCACAACACCTAGCTCAGTGCTGTGTCACAAGGTTGCTCATGTATCTGCTCAAACATACAAGACCCTTGGACTCCAACACGTGACCCTTTTATCTACGCAGAATCCCATGAGCCAGGTTGAGAGGAGGTGGTGTATGGGAGGAGGTCAGAGGAGGAGGAAGGCAGAAGTTAGATAAAGGTCTGGCCTAGGACACCACCCTGCATTTCTTCAAATTATTGTTTTTTTTTTTTCCTAGGACGTAATGTGGGTCATAAGTTGAGATTTAAACCAAGAGTAAGAGCTCGTTCTAGTCTCATCTCAAGTACTCATGAGTCAGGTGAACTTGGGAAAGTCACTTCCCCTTTCTGGAGCATCAGATTCTACATCTGTAAGCTGGAGGCAGGGGCTGGCCTGCCAGGGCCAGAGGCACTTCCTGTGGAGGGCTGTGTCTGTGTCTTAGGGAAGGAGGATAGAGTCTGTGGGTGTGATTAGTATCCCCTCCCCCAGTGGTGGGGTGATGATGAGCCTTGGGGGGGATCAGAGGGGAAAGCAGGTGACCCAGTGACCCAGCGCCTGAGTGCGCAGAAGCCCCATCTGCCCCCCCCCCCGCTTTAGGGGTTTCCTGAGCCTTGGACTAGGGACCCTGCATCTTAATGAGCCTCTTGAGCTGGTTCAGAAACAATGAATCAAATCCATCTGGAAGCTGCCCTCCGACCCAGCTAATGACTTGTTTATTGTCAGAGCAGCAGTGCGTCATATAAGGGAATTTCAAAGTGTCACTAATTGGCAGAGGGCCAGTAAATAGCACCATATAAATCTGAAGGCACTTCCACTCTGACCGAGGATTACAGACCAGATAGAGAAGAGGCCAAAGTAAGGAGGAGGAGGAGGAGGAGGTGCAGCTGGGGAAGGTGCTTGGCACAGGTGTGGCACCCTTGTCCGCAGCTGTGGTTTCTGCGCTGGGTCTCTGCTGCCCTGGGGAGATCGGAGGGTTTGTTCTGTCATCAAAGATAGGAAAGAAGAAGCCCCAGGATGGGTCGAGTGTCACCTTTGGTGATGCTGTCCTGCGTGTCCCCAACGCCAAGACTCTGGACTATGGGAGAAGATGCCCTCTTTCTGAGAAAAGGACTGAGGATCTCATTCCGTGGACTATTCATGGGTTCTGTGGACATGAAATTTAAGGCCCCGTTACCCATAACATGGAAATGTTCTACTCACAGAAGAACCTCAGCCAGACCCTTTCTCCAGTGGGCCTCTTGGTGACGGAGTAAGGAGGACCAGGATGGAACCATCAATGGGATGAAAAGGAGCCTCGTCTCACTCAGTGTAACCCGTGGTCTCCTGCCAGGAGCAAGACCAGAAGACGGGCCAGAAACAGGTGGTCAGTGAGGGCAATGGATATTCCTCCCATATCCACCCACCTCCCATCAGACACACATTCCTGCCGCCTGTCCCTCATTCATCTACAGATTTAAGCCCATGGAGGATTTGGAGAAGAGGAAAGCAAGAGTGAAGGAGAAAGGAGGGAAAGCAGAAAGGGGGTGTGAAGTGCAGGTTGGAAGGGAAGATATGAGGTCAGGATTTCAGCAGGGCGTTGCCCTGCTCACAGGTGGGTGCCCCAGACAGGCCTCCACCGGTCACACCTCAAGCACTGGCCCCATGTCCCCTTGGCAGGCGGGGCGGATTCAGGCAGCTTTGCCTTGAGGTATCGCTGGAGAGGGGTGGTGGAGAGGGACCAAGGGCTGAACTTAGGGTAAGGAGCACTGAAGCGAGGCCCAGCCTAATGCTGGCTGCGTTTATGACCTACGACATCAAGAAGCCATGTAGGGAATGGTAGAAAGGCAAAATCTGTATGCGATTGAACTGACAGGAAGTCCAAGGTTGCATATGGTCTCAAAATGAGAGCTAGCACTGCCCAAATGTACTCAGCATCCAACAGGGGCCCCCAAGAACCCTTAGTACCACCTAGCTGATCTTTCACAGGTGGGTTCCATGATTGCAACCCCCATTTTATAGATGGAAAACTGAGGCTCAAAGAATCAGGACATATCGGGACCTGTCTGGGAGGTCCTAAGGCCTAAGAGCTACTCCCCACCTCTCCCTCCCTCACCTTCACAAGCATGGGGGAGAGCTTCTCAGATTCCAGGCACTGGGTTGGGAATTCTAGAACTTGTATGAGCCTTGCCCTATGTCCTCAAGTGGCTTCGAAGCTTATAGCCAGGACTGGCACCCAAATGGCTAAGGATAACATAAAACAAGATCAGAGAAAGAATTAGAAAACGGGATCAAGTGTGAGGGCATGGGTGGATTCTGACTAGGTGGGAACAGGAGGGCTTCCCGGAGGTGGAGGCAGGATCTGGGCTAAGCCTTGAGGAAACATAAAGCCAACAAGGGCAGCTGGCAGTGAGAGGGTTCACTAAGGCGGCCTCCAGAGTATGTGGTTGCTGTTCCTCTGAGCCCTGGCATAGTACAGCACAGGGTACCCACTGACACCGAGGGCCTGTGTCCAGCGCCCGGAGGAGCCGCCGGGACAAGACGCTTAGATAAAAAAAAAAAAAAAAAAAAAAAAAAAAACCACTGAGGAAATTACTCCACACAGGTCCCCAGGACCTCCCAGGGCCCTAGACCCTGTATCCCCGGTGCTCACCTCTTTTCTCCTCTGTAAGAACCCCTCACGATGAGCCCTTTGCTTAACTCCAACAGCCAAGTATCTGGAATTAAGAAAGCTTGGGGAGTTTCTCTCCCACAATGTCTCCTTTTTTTTTTTTTTTTAATTTTTAAAAAGATTTTATTTATTTATTTGACAGAAACAGGAAGAGAGGGAACACAAGCAGGGGGAGTGGGAGAGGGAGAAGCAGGGTCCCCACAGAGCAGGGAGCCCAATGAAGGGCTCCATCCCAGGACCCTGGGATCATGACCCAAGCCGAAGGCAGACGCTTAACGACTGAGTCACCCAGGCGCCCCTCACTATGTCTCCTTTTTAATTTTTCTAACATTTCAATTTTGAACGTTATTAATTCTTTAAAATAGGTTTTATATGAGGTAGGCATAGAACAAAAGAGGCAAAAGGACATACGATGGAAAGCATCCCTCCCATCCCACGTCTCACCCTGAGCGCCCCTTCCTGCTCCCGGGATAACCAATATTCCCAGTGCCTGTGGATCCTCTCAGAGACTGCCTCCCAGCAGTCAAAGAAGACAAATAACTTTTCTGTTGAAACCAGCTTCCGGGTTCTGGGACTTCCCTGCGTGGGAGCAAGAGGGGGAAATACATTCATTCCCGGCGCATGTAGAATAGCAGCAAAATCCTCCCTGGGACTCCACAGACACATGCTCGAGCCTTGTCCTTGGGATAACAGCTACCTTGTGTGCCTGACGTCCATTCTCTCTTGTGATGCTCACGGCAACCTTATGGGCCATGTTACTCCATTTCCGGATGTAGAAACTGAGGCTCCGAGAGGTTCAGAAACATCCCCCAGTCACCCAGCCAGTAAGTGACAGTATCGGGATTTGAACCCAGGCCTGTCTGACAGCACATCTTTAACTCTTTACCACCACCCATCTATTTCTAGGAAAAGGAGGTAGAACAGCACTTTGGATTTTGGAGACTGAAGTCTTGAGGGGGACGGGGGGAGTTAGGAAGCCATGCACATGAGAGCCTAAAGTCCAGTCTCCGCTTAGATGTCCTGGGAGAACACAAGTTTAACTGAGTAAATCTGAAGATCTGAATGGCTTCTTCTGTTTTGGGTTTTTTAGATTTTATTTATTTGTTAGAGAGAAAGAGAGAGAGCATAAGCAGAGAGAGCAGCTGGCAGAGGGAGAAGCAGGCCCCTCACTGAGGAGAGAGCCCAATGCAGGACCCTGGGATCACGACCTGTGCTGAAGGCAGATGCTTAACCCACTCAGCCGGCTACCCAGGCACCCCCCAGATTGGCTTTATTAAGCAATGCATGAATCAGACAGAACCCCATCTAGCTAGTGAAGGGGAGGTCTGAGGACCTGTACAAAATAGAAGGTTTTTATAGAAAGGAGGCTGGGCAAAAAAGTTATTAGCAAAAGAAAAGAAAGGATTTTTCTTGACCTGGCCGGGACCAGATCACCTTCCTTTGGTGGTGGTGGGGAGGTGGGTCGGCAGGGAGGTCTTAGTAGGTAAATTATTACCTCATCTTTGAGGCATGGAGAGGGTCCATGTGCAGATTACCTCATTGGTGCTGATCAGAAAATTCCTAACTGACTGGTTGAGACTTAGGATTCTAGGGAAGGTTGAAATGGCAATTACTTTAATTAAGCCTCAGTTTGGTGACTTGGCCTAAGTGACGCCATCTTGGGCCTGCGGTTTTCTTTCTTTTTTTTTTAAAGATTTTATTTATTTGTCAGATATATAGAGAGAGAGTACACACAAGCAGGCAGAAAGGCAGGCAGAGGCAGCGAGAGAAGCAGGCTCCCTGCCGAGCAAGGAGCCCGATGCGGGACTCGATCCCAGGATTGGAATCATGACCTGAGCTGAAGGCAGCAGCTTAATCAACTGAGCCACCCAGGCGTCCCTGCGGTTTTCTTTTTAACACCACCTGCAAAGATCATCCCAAGTCTCCTCTTGAGATTTTTCTCACCCAGCTCAGGTTTTGCACTGAATTTTAGGGAGGAAAAGAGCTGTGACAAGGAATGGAACCTGGGCACACAGAGACATACCTTCTGGGCAAACTGAGCTTCCAGGTCTCCCGTGGGCAAATGCCGTGAGGAAAGAGATCTCTTTGCAAAGAAGGGCAGAGGCATCTTTTGGAGGTGTTGAGAGACCAACCCATCTCGGAGCTGATCCAAAAGTAGCTGCCTTCCGTGGGCCCTGAGAAGACCTAGCAAATTCCCCCCATGCCCCCAGCAAGGGAGAAATGCTCTGGTCACTCTGAGAACACAGGCAGTGCTTTCTAGAAACCTCAGAGGAGCCTCTGTGCAGACGGGCTTCCAGGAGAAGCTCGGGCCATCACATGGAACAGAAATGATTGCACTAATAAGGAGAAAGGTGGTCTGCAGGAACGCTGCCTTGGCCCCAAGCCTCCAGTTAATGAGACTTCACAGGGAGAAAGAACCTCTAGGGTGAGTGGGGGAGGGGCCCAAAAGGCTGCAGAACAGCTGGAGGCCAGCAGTGGCTGAGGCTGTTTATTAGGGGACAAAGAAAGGACTTGGCTCCCCACACCCAGGTCAAACTCAAGGTATCCCGGGGAAGTGGCAGGGGAATTTATGAAGTGAGGAGGTGGCCGGTTGGACAGCTGGCTGCTGGCCCCCGCCCCAGCCCTATTGCCTCAAACCCTAAGCCGTCCCAGAGAGCATTCAACCTTGATGAAGCAAGCTTCTTGCCAGCAAGTAGGGCAAATGCCCAGGATTCCCGTCCACCTTCTGGGAGATGATGCTGATGCAACAACACAGGTTGTAAAATGGGCTGGAAAGGGAGAGGACAATGACCACTACTTCCTGTGTTCCTACAGAAGTCCAGAACCACCCACCGCACACCTCCCAGCTCTTTGCAGCTCAGACTCACAGATCTCCCCCAGCTCTGGACAGACAGCCTGAGCTACGGGACCGCCTCTGGTAGGGCTTGTGGTGGTCTCCTACTTCTGACGACATGCAAGTGGGCCCCAGTTTTGCAAGCACAAGGCAGGAACCGGCAGACCGCCCCCCAGTCCCACCCTGCAATTCTCAGATATAATGAGGGCCCTGAGCAGGCATGAAAGGAGAGGGTGAACTTTCTGGGACTGAGCAGGGGCGAATTCGGGCATCGCATTCTGGAACACTGGAAAGTATACAGGTGGGAGGAGAGACTTTATTTTATGTTCAAGGATGTAAATTCAGACACTTTAGTTATGTGGCCAGGTTTCCATGGAAACCAGATTCCTTTTCTAATGGAAGGAAGGGTGTGTGTGTGTGTGTGTGTGTGTGTGTGTGTGTGTGTGTGTGTTTGGGGGTAGAGCAGAAGATCCTGACAAGAATAGCAATATCTTCTTTGCCTATATTTTGCATTTACACCCCAGCACAGGCACCCTAATAGCTACACCAAATATGGGCACATTAGTCCTTCGGGACTACAACCACAGCCCAACCTGGTCCTCTCTGGCCAAGTCCCCCCAGGGTGTAGCTTAATTGCCCCCGCAAGGGACCTGCTCTTCCCTCCACCTGCCAGCTTCTGTGCTCGGAAATACCCAGACACCCACCTCCCATTGCCAGTCCTTCCGAACGCGCCCCCCACCCTACGGCCCCCCCCCCCCGCCGACATTTTGGCTACAGGAGCTCCCTCCGCCCTCAGCCTGACCTTGCTCCGTAGAGCCTGGGCCCCCGACCCCCAGCAGGGTGGCTAGAGCGCTGCCAGCCCTATCCATCAGGCCAGCCCAACCCGCCCTCCCCACCAGCCCCCAGCACACCCAGCCTGTAAATGTCAGTGCTGCCGGCAGCCGGCCCACCGGGAGGGGCTCCCCGGGGTCTATCTGCCGCCAGTCCCCCCTGGGTTAGTCCCTTCGGTGTGACAGCTCCTGGGCAGACAAAAGTGATGATTCCTCCCTTCCCATCCTTCTTTTGTGGAGCCCACAGCCCCCTCCCACCTGGTGACCTGCTGGGACCCATGGAGACCAAAGCTTCCAGTCAAAGATAAAAAATGCCTGGCTATTGATCAAAACACAATAAAGGGTCCATTTGCATGTTATTTACATAACCCCCTCTTGCCCAAATGGCCCAAAGGCCCTCATCCCCAGCCTCTTCTCCCCAGAGCCGCCCCCAGCTTCTCCTCCCCTTCCATCCACCCCCACCCCCTCTGCAGAGTGGCCTTGACTCTATTTAAATTCCAGCTTCTGTTTCCTCCCGCCCCACCCCGCCCTCTGGGTCCCCGTGGATGGCCAGGGTCTGTCTGCGCAGGAGCTGGAGGACACGAGGACAGGCTGACGGTCCTGCAGCTGGGCTGTGTATTGGGCTCTGGCAGGAGTGAGGGGAGGGCAGCAGGGCAGGTCCAGAGGGTGGAGGAGGGCGAGGGGGCAGCAGAATGGTTGAGCGCCCCCGCAGCCACGGTTCACACGTGGTTTTTCTCTCCACCGTGTTCTCTGCTCCAAGCCTGTGGGTCCTGAGCCAGAAGCTTCCAGGACAGTCACAAGTCTCAGCTGATACAGAAACCGCGGCATTTCTTACTGCAAAGGGAGCCCGCCTCAGCACCCTCCCAGGTCTGCTTGGCTTCTGGAGTGGATTTAAGCTTGTGCTGCTGCGTAGCCCATGCGTGGGGAACATCACAGGTGGGGACCTGAACTCCCGGGTCCGTTACTCAGGCTCCTCCCGTGTTCCCATCCCCCTTGAACCCCAGGTCCTCTCCGACAAGGAGGCAAAGGGACTACATAGGATATGCTGGTGTCTCCGTGTGTTGTCACCTCCCTTCCAGGTCCAGTAACACACAAGAGCTGCCCACATCCTGCCCCGTGAGTGTGCTCCTCCCACCAAGGCCACTGCCTACACCCTCCCCCACCCCCACCCCCCTCTCCCAGGACTGCACTAAGGAAGCTCACTGTCCTGGAACCCTGGCCAGCCAGGCACCAGAAGAGGGAGATGCCTCTGCGTCCAAAGCAAGTCTAATCTTGCCTCTTCTCATCTCTGGGTTGCCAGGAGCTAAGGGAAGTGGCACAGCCTGGGGACCAGAGAATGGCAGCCCTCCCCTTCTCTCTCCCTCTGACCACAGCAGAGGCCACCTTGGAGAGACAGTGAGGTGGCGGGGAAGCTGACTTGGGCTGCTTGGCAGTGACCTCCGGGTCCCTGGAGGGAGGCCCCTCGCTCCCTGAGTGAGTACCACCCCACATCTCCGTGCCTCTGCTTCCCTCTTAAAATCGGGTGAAGGACCCCCTTCCAATGGCTGTGATGAGGACCACATGTGTTACCCATATGAAGCATGGACAGTGGGCTTGGCGCATAGTAGGCCCTCAGTGATGACAGCTGTGGTTATCTCAACTCCCGCCTGGCCTCCGAGGATGGATAGGGAGGGGAAGGGGAGGTTTGACTGAGGAATTTACACCTCATTTCACAATCTTTCTTCAGAAAAAGAAGTAGAGGGACCAAATTTTCAGGTGTCTAGCCCAGCCCCAAAGCCTCTGCCCCGCACCCCCTGGTTCTGCCTCTCGGTATGGCATAAGGGGAACGTGGGTTTTGGAACACGTGTTCAAGTTCCAGCTGGAGCCGGCTGCAGGGCCTTGATAAAGCAAATAATATGACCAATATGGCTATGAAATCACGGCCTGTGGTAACTCTTACCTGGCAAGACCCTACACATGAGTGCACCTGAGGGACAGGAGACACCACCCCCCCACCCCGACCCAGGGCAAGTCGCCCCGCCTCTCGAATCCGCTCAGATAATGAATAGTCATATTTATTATAGTCAAGGTGAGGAGCAGGACCAGAGGACGCCAGGATTTGGAGTCATTGTAGCTCTCACCCTGAGAGAAAGAGGGAGCCCCTTCGATCCCCTGTTCCAACTCCTCCCGGGGCGAGCCAGGCCCAGAAAGGCAGGTCCCAGCTGTGAGGAGGCTGGAGACGAATGGCTCACCAGAGAGGCATCTTGTGCCTTCCAGGGAGACAGAGGTGGATGGCTTTTCTTAGGCCTCAGTAAAAATGCACAGTCACATGGCCAGCTTAGCCACCTGGCCGGTGGGCCCTGGGGTCACTAATGATGCTTCTGTCTCACATGCCCAGAGGCACACACACTTGGCCGAGGGCCTTGCACAGAGGTGCTCGTCACTGTGCCTTGTGCACACATGCGAACCCAAGCTGTCCGCCCCACTGCTGGGCCGAGCAGCCGGTCATCCCCAGCTCCCGAGACCCAGGCTGGGCCCCAGAGTCCAGAGCACCCAGAGGCCCTAACTTCTGCTCTGCAGAGCCAGTGAAAGATCCCGCAGCCCCACTCTTGCTCTCAGAACAATGGAAGGTCTCTAATCCGGAAGGAAAAGCCAACACAGCTCTCCTCTTGTCCCCAGGCTTCCTCCAATTGGGGCCATGGGCCCTGGCTCCTGTTTTCAATACAAATATTCAATTAAACTTTCCTGAAGGTTCCAGTAATTGGGGCCCGAAGCAGGAGGTTCCCACAGAGACAGAGAGATCTAAAGACAGTGAGGCCCAGGAGGGGCAGAGAGAGAGTTGTAGCAGCAAGGGCGAGCAGGTGGAGAAAGACCTCCCATCCCCCCCACCCCCTCCCCAGGGGGCTTCAGATGTGTCCTAACTGGCAAGAAACACTTTTCTAGAACCCAGTTTCCTCTGAACTGGCCTGACACACATTGCTGCAGGTAATAATCTCTTCTTTTCTTGCAGTTGCTTTTCTGGAGTACCTCAAAAGCAGAGGAATTCTCCTATCCCTGTGACAAAACTGAGACCCCAGAGGGTCCAAGGTCACCCTGCAAGTTAGGGCCTGAGCCTGACCAGCCTCCAGGGCTCCCGGGCCTTCCAGATGATTTCCACCCCACCCCGTTGGCTCCAGTCAAGGATAGAGCGTGGGGAGGCTGGGTTGCCAGCCCTGGCCCCACGGCTGACCTGCTGTAACACAAAGGAAAGAAATTTCCCTCCTCTGACAACTTCCAGGAATCAGTTTCCTCTGTCAGAAAAGACCCAAGACCCAGGATTCAAGAAGAGAAACCCAGGACAAGGTGATTTTGAGAACATAGGAAAGAAGTGATGGTTAGTGGTTTTCGTTTCTTTCCTTCCTCCCTCCCTCTCCTTCCTTCTTTCTTTCTTCCTTCTTTCTCTCCTTCCTTCCTTCCTTTTTCTTTCTCTTTCTTTTTCTCTCTCTTTCTTTCCCTTTCTTTCCTTCCTTCTTTCTTTCTCTATCTTTCTTTCTTTCTTCCTTCCTTTCATTTTTGGTTCCATCTTAAGAAGTCCGGTTACCAGCCAGACTGGGGGTGGGGGGAGGGGGGAGACTAAAGAAGGAGCCCAGCTGGCCCTCCTAATTACAAACCCTAAAACCCTCTTGACAGATCTGCCTGACAGTGTGGGATTGACTCCTCTTATCCCAGCCCTGGCTGCACCTGGAGGTCTCTGCTCATGACCTCTAGACGAAGGACAAGGTTGACTGGAAAAGGAAGAGGGGAGGGGAGGGGCCAAGAGCCCCCTCATCAAAGTGGAAGAGAGACAGACTCCCGGACAGCAGGCTGGAGCTGTGGGGAGCAGCATCCTGGGATGGGGCCCCAAAAGGAAAGGAGGGACCTCGGCGCTGGGTAGTAGGTAGATTTCACTTAAACTTTTCTTGGTTTGCTAGCTCTCTGGAACTTCTCCAAAGACTCATCTATAAGCCTGTCCCCAGGATGCTGGGTCAGCATCTCCAGATCCAGCAACCCCAAGTTTCAGTCCATCCCAAAGATGTTCAACCATCGTGACCAGAGCAGACCCGAGGCCTCCAGCCAGATGCGTAGAGGATGCTGCACCAGAGCCAAAAGTCAATGTGTGAAGTCTGTTTGGGGAGAGGGAGAGGAGATTGGGAGACGCTCCCCATGGCAGGGAGCCCGGGAGGCCAGGGCTGAGCCAGGAGCTTCCAAGGGAGTCTGGCCTGGGGATTTACGAGTCTCTTGTTTCCATTAAAAGAGACTCTAGGCCTGAAGTGCTCTGGAGAGGATCATCACCCAGAGCCAAGACACAAGGCAGAAAGAAAGCTGACTTTCTGGAGAGTCACTGTCCTGTCCCCTCTGAGGCCAGATTCAGGGCTCCCTGACCCCTTGTCCGAGGCTGGGGCTCAGAATCTCCTTCTATGACTTGGGACAAAGGACATGCAGAAGAGAGGGAAAGGTCCTTGAACCCGAGAAGGAGCTTCAGGTTCTTGAAAAGTGGGAGTGAGGGTCAGATGTGCCAAGATTCTCGGGCCACCAACTCAGGATGGGAAAAGTCACTATTTGCAGCCTTGCTCTCTCTCCAGGTTCACTTTTCTCAGTTGTTCCAGAAGTATCTCTTGTGTGACCCAAATGGTTCTGTCTTTTCCTTTCTCTCTACAACATCTTTTTGCACTGTCCACGCTTGGATTTGGGCTTCCTGTCCATCCTTTGATTCAGATTCCACAGAAATCTCCCTTTGGACATCAGATTGTTGGACAGGAAGACACTGAGCTCTCGGGTGGCCCGCACGAGCCGTGTCAAAGTCTCCTTGCTATCCATTCTGCTTAGGGACAGTCCCAGAATGACTGGGACACTAGGAGAAGAGATGAGAGAGGCCCCAGGGACCAGTGACATTAGGAGATGAACTGTGTTAGTGGAGGGAAAGGAGCCCTCCTAAGAGGTTCTTGACCAAAAGTGAGAAGAACGTTTCTGGGGTCTTACATGGGAACATGGAAAGGGGCAAGAAAGAGGGAAGCAATGATGCTGAGGTGGGCCCTTAAGAGGCTCCCAGTCACCATCCTGTCCTGTTAGAGAAGGTGCAAATCCAGCAGGAAACCAGAGCTATGGCAAGAGATGGTCTTCAGTGGAACCAAAAAAACGCCCTGGAGATGTTCAAAATCCAGCTCATGATCCAACGAGTATGTTGAACCTTAAGATATTTGTATTGATTTTTTTTTTTCTTTGTGACAGAGGAAAAAAATTGCAGGAAGAAGTACAGACATCCCCAGACTCCACCTGCACGTGGGGCCTCCACACCTTTATATATGGCTTTCCACCTGCTGGCAATGCCCTCCCCTCCTTTACATGCCTCTTCTTTGCTTCCCACCCTCCACTAAGTTTGGTGGTTCTCCTCGCTGCTCACAGGGTTATTGTGAGGATTCAGTGAATGAGCTGATATAAAATCCTTGGACAGAACCTGGAACACAACACTCCAAGATGACTGGTTATTATTATTGTATGACCACAGTGCCCTCTGCATACCTCTACACGGATCCGTGGGCTGGTAGTCATACGCTTGTCTATTACACCCACCTGACAGTGAGCTCACAGTCAGCAGGAATCATTCATTAAACGCTTCCGTATCCTAAGAACCAGAGATGGGGACTAGTTGAGAGCCTGGTGTAGGCGAAGTGATCATTTAAATGCTGAATGAATATATAGATGAAAAAATGAATGCCTGTGCACTTTCGAGTTGTGTTAGGAGCGAAACATGTGACTGCCACCAGAGGTGGTCACATTCCCTTGGACATGTGTTCCTTCACCCCTCACCCACTGGTTCAGGCACTCAGCCAACAGCCTGTGGTCCACTCTCTTAGGAGAGAGTTCATTTTGCTTTTCTCCAAGGCAGCCAACATCAACAGCAACGTGGAGATGAAAAACAGACCAGGACCCCTGAAAGCTGCTCCTTCTCCAGCTGAGGTTCCAACTGTTTTAATTCTGCTAATGAGACCCAGCTAGGAGTAATCAGGAAACATCTAAAATTAGCTGTTTTAATTTGAGCAAGAGGGAAAGGGACTAACTCAGAAGGGGGCACAGTCTCTAGAGGAAAGAATGGGGTCCCAAGAAACTCCAAAAGACCAGAACAACATCTGGTGCTCCCGCACCCAAGACAATGCTCAGGATGGACTTGGGATCTCCATGACTCAGCACTTATCCACAGATTAGAACAGTTTGCTCGTCAATTTTCCCAGAATCCATTGTGTTTCAAGTTAGAGGCCATGGCTACAACCTGGAAAAAATTAACTGGAGTTTGGTTATGAGAGACCTTCTTCCAACCACTTTCTGCTTCATCATTTTGCTTCTCTTTGGCCACCATGAAATGTTAGGCCTAGGGTAAGTGCTTTACTGCCTTTGTCCAATTTTTTTTTTAATATCTTCTGAATCCTTAAGAGAAACTTACTGTCTACCATTGATTGAATAAATCATCTAACACTTATTGAGCATATGTTATAAGTTACGTACTGAGGTAGGGGTGAGGGCTTCACACAGAGAGGAAAGGGACACAGTTGGGCCTGAAGAAGCCCGGTCTGCTGGGGAGACAGAATGGAAGCAAGTGACCACATCTCATGGGACTGCCTAAGGCGGAATCAGAGGAAGATTTTATTTGGCACTTAGCACACCATGCCTTGTGTTCCTAGTTTTCTTTTTTCTTTCCTTACTCTCCAGATAAGAGCAACTTGCAGCCAAAGAATGTCTTCGGATTCTTTATATTCCCATCTTCACAGAACCTTTCACATAGTGCGAGTCCCGTAAGTGTTTTCCGTTGGCGATTGCCTAAGAGTGTGGGCAAGTTGCATTAGAGCAAATGCTGACTGTTTTCAGTCCTTTGAGACTCAACAAAAATAAGTTGAAACTGTAGGGGAAAGAATTAGCATGAGGGCTCCTGGACCAGCCAATGGCGGACCCCGTGAGGTTATAGGAGCTCCTTCTTTGAGATGCTGCAAACACAGGACATCTGCTCATGTGTCCATGGCAGTTTAGATCTGGTACCCCCTAAGGACATGACAGTGAATTAGATGAACTTCCAAGGATTGGCCTCAAGGATTCTCTTGTGTCCACTTTTCCTTTCTTCAACTGCCTGTGATTCTCATGTGCCCCCTGGAGAGCTTTTCCACCTTCCAGCAGTTTCCCTCTGTTCTTAGCTTAGGAAACACATCCTTGCCTTGACCCCAAGACTCTTGCCAGCCAGGCCAGCCTTACCTTGGGCCCTCTGGGTGCTCTCCACACTGTCCTTTCTGTCCCTTACATGTGCCAAGCCCTTCCCTTCTTGGGGTCTTCTCAGAGGTTGTATCCTCTACTTGGAGAGTTATTTCCCTTTCTCCCTGCCTGAGGAATGCCCTCCCTTCTTCTCCAAGAGGCAGTAGATGTTAAGAGCTCTAGAGAAGGGCACTTAGATTCAAACCCCAGCTCCAGGACTGTATCCGCTATCTCCAGCATGTCATATGCCGTCAAAGCCACGGTTTCTTTATCATGGTGTCCAACCTATGCTTTTTTGGTTTGTTTTGGGTGAAAATGAACCCTCCATCAGGGTTCCTAAAGCAGAGCCCTGCCTGGAGCTTCCTCTATCCTTCCAGTGTTTAGGGGTACTGGATCATCTCCAGCTTTCCCCAAACTGGACAGTTTATAGCTAGAGAATCGTGACTTCCTCTCTCTCTCCCCCATGAAAAAACAGAAAGCAAGTTGGACATCAAAAGCCCCTTTAAAACCAACATTTTGATGACTTAAGAGTAAATGAATGAGAAACATACGGCTTAAATTTCCTTTATGATACACAAGGGCGCTTTCTGGACTCACTTTCCATCGCTGCCAAGCTAATGATGAGAGGGGAAGCTGCCCAGTCCTCACATCACCAACAGATGGCTCCCCATATTTGGAAAAGTTTCACATGGCTGAGGAAGGAAACTGCCAGCTCCCAGACTCACTTGTGCGCCTGGTGGTGATCTTGCTGGCTTCTATGTGTCATCCCAGGCAGAAAGACATTCCATACCCAGTGGCCCCCAAGGCTCATGGCGGGAAATAATGCCTTCCCTGAGCTGGTAGTGGCTGTCGTGGGAAGAACACAGGACCTCAAAACGACCTGGAGGCCTAGTGGCTCCTGGGTGGCTCAGTCAGTTAAGTGTCTGCCTTCAGTGCAGGTCATGATCCCAGGGTTCTAAGATCAAGCCCCTCAACGGGCTCCCTGCTCCCTCTCCCTCTGCCTGCTGCCCCCCTTGCTTATGCTCTCTCTCTCTCTGTCAAATACATAAATAAAGTCTTAAAAAAAAAAAAGAAAAAGGATTCTCTCTTTCCCTCCCTCTGCCCCTTCCTGGCTCTCTTAAAAAGAAGGACAAAAAGGAGGTTGATCTCAGAGACCATTAAGAATAAAACTCCTGGGGGCGCCTGGGTGGCTCAGTGGGTTAAAGCCTCTGCCTTCGGCTCGGGTCATGATCCCAGGGTCCTGGGATCAAGCCCCGCATTGGGCTCTCTGCTCAGCAGGGAGCCTGCTTCCCCTTCTCTCTGCCTGCCTCTCTGCCTACTTGTGATTTCCCTCTCTGTCAAATAAATAAATAAAATCTTAAAAAAAAAAAAAAAAGAATAAAACTCCTGGGGGGCACCTGGTTGGCTCAGTGGGTTGGGGCCTCTGCCTTCGGCTCAGGTCCTGATCCCAGGGTCCTGGGATCCAGCCCTGCATCAGGCTCTCTGCTCAGCGAGGAACCTGCTCCCCCCCACCGCCACCCCCTGCTCTGCCTGCCTCTCTGTCTACCTGTGATCTCTCTCTCTGTCAAATAAATAAATAAATAATTTTTTAAAAAAATTAAAAAAAGAATAAAACACCTGAATTTAAAAAAAAAAAAAAAGAGAGAGAGAGAGAGAGAGAAAGAGAGAGAAAGAGATTGAGATCAGGAGGTCTAGATGTTCGGGCTGGATTTTCCACCGGCGAAGCTGTATGAGGTCCCCGAGCTGTGATTTTTCTCACTTGCAAGATGGAGATAGGATCCTGCTCTATCTGCAATAGCATTGTAAGGATGAATGAGATGGCACACAGCGTAACGTCTGTCACACAGCCAAGAGTCAGCACTGACTGGCTAAGAAAGCAATCGTAAGGTCAGAACTCCAGAAGTCTCTGCGTTCCATGGGTACCTAAGTCAGCAGCTGGCTCCTGGAGAGCAGCTGGAGAGCCCTTGTCCTGGCACTGTGATCTCAGTGCGACCATCGTGGAGATACAGAGCCCTGGTGATGATTGCCTAGTGCAGTGACTTCCTTCATTCGCCAGGTCTGACCTCACTGTCAGAGTCACGGGGCAAGGCGGTGGCTTGACTGTCATCTTTTTTTTTTTTTTTTAAGATTTTATTTATTTATTTGACAGACAGAGATCACAGGTAGGCAGAGAGAGAGTGTGGAGGAAGCAGGCTCCCTGCTGAGCAGAGAGCCGGATGTGGGGCTCGATATCAGGGCCGTGGGATCATGACCTGAGCGGTAAGCAGAGGCTTTAACCCACTGAGCCACCCAGGCGCCCCACCGACTGTCATCTTTAAAAAATCCTTCCAACACTGACTCTCTGTGGCAGACAAAAACATATCCCAGAGTCACAGCAGGACAGAGCTGGCGTAGCTGGAGGCCCCGGGCTCTGGATATCCCACTGCACATCCACGGGCAGGGCCATGCCCCGGGGGGGAGCTGACCTGAGCCCTGCAGACCCTCCCTTCCTGCCAATGATAGGTGGTGGTGGAAACCAGTCCAAATGAACACCGAGCAAAGCCAAGCCAGGTTGTGGGGGTAAGGTGGGGTGAGCTCTAGCGATTGACGGACGACATAAAACGAGGAGCAGCTCGCAGCAGGGTAGTTTAGGAAAGACTCAATAGCTGCCTCTTCCTTCCGCCTCCTGTTTTCAAAATCTGTCCGCCGATCGTTGAACAGCCGGCTCGGGCCCAGGCCAGGGGCAGGGTTGTAGTGGAGAACATGACCGATGAGGCCCCTGCTTTCATGGAACTTCTGGTCTAGCAGAAATCTGATGAGAAACTGCGTCACTACAGCGGTGGTAAGATTAGGGAGATGGGTACGGTGCTCCAGGAACACACGCCAACCGACATTAATGGGTCTGGGTAATCTGGGAAGGCTTTCTAGAGGCAGTGATATTGAAGGTGAGAATGAAGGATTGATTGGAATTTGCTAGGCAAAGGGCTGTGGAAAGGTGAGGGTAGGAGGGGGAGGCTGGGAGTGTGAAGAGCTGTCTAGGTAAAGGGAAATGTATGAACGAAGTCCCTGGTCAATGCACTGACTTTGAGATTTTTTTTTTTTTTCATTTTTAATTTTTTTTGGCTCCCTTTTGCCTCCCTGCAATTTCAGGTTTGCAGATGGATACCGATATACATGTAAATATCTGAATTATTCTCCATGGGGTTCCTGGGTCCCTTGCAAACTGGCATATGTAACAGGATATCGCTGGGATAGATGATGTCACCTCACCTCACATTCTAGAATTTTCACTCTGACCCTGGGAGATCCCTTCTTCCATATGCTTCTTCATGCTATCTCCTCAATAATATCATCCCTGTGTTATTCCTTCCATAATTAAATGATTTGGATGAAGACATAGGGATTGTATATTGTAGTAGTTAAAAGCATGTGTTGGAATCAGATAGATGAGTTCTAATCCCTTTTGCACAATGTATTAACTCTTGTAACCTTGGGAAAAGGAATTCGTCTCTCCAATCCTCAGTTGCTCTATCTGCAAAATGGGGCAAATAAGAAGGCCTACCTCATAGGTCGTTGTGAGGATTAAGGGGAAATTTCCATGTAATGTGTCAGATTAGTGCTGGCGAGGGCTGAGACCACAGTCTGTGTTGGCTGTTTTAGAGAGAGTCGGACTCTCAAATAAGCCTGAGAAACTGAAAACTCCCTCAAGAAAACCCAGATCTCAGTCAGGTGACCCAGAGGGCCAATCAGGCAAGATGAAATTTAATAGGAATAAATACAAGATCCAGAATTAGGTCTCGTTCTCTCTCTTACACACACACACACCACCAAACACACCATTTACATGCATACACCACACATACGTACCACACATACACACTACACCCCACACAAACATCACATACCACACACACACACCACACTCCCCAAACCCCAAACACACACCACTCCCACACCCCACACACCACACATATGCACACACCACACACACACACATGCCATGTACATATACACGCACCATATACCATACACACCCCACACATACCCCACCACACACCACACCCACCACACACACATATACATACACAGCATATACCACACATACACATCACACACACATATACATACACATACATACATACACATAGCACACACACGCCACACATACTATATATACATGCCATACACACACACACATACACACAAACCACACACAAGCACCAAATACACTGAAGCACACACACACCATGTACATACTACACATATACCACACATACTACATACACACACCACACACACACACACACCACAGAAACTTCTAAGGGTGAGACATGGAAGCCAGCAGAACATACTTGGAAAGAAGAACTTCTGGATTTTAGTAGGCTGCAAGAACAAAAGGAGGCTGCTGCTAAAAATCTCAGGTTGCACTGTATGTAGAAAAGCAGCATGTAGACTAAAGAATGTGCTAATGCAGCCCTGTTCCATGGGTCTTGCTAGAAGTTCTGGGTGTTACATGAAAAAGCATATACTCCAAGTAGACACAAGGATGATGCAAACAGTGAAAATCATGTTACAGGATGAATGTTTGAAGGCTCTGGAATTTTTAGCCCAGAGAAGAAAAGACCCCCAAAATGCCATCTTTCATTTACATTCAAATATTTATGGAATCCTCCTTAAATGTCAAGGTAATATCTATGTTACCATGGCAATCAAAAAGTCTCTATCTTCACAATGATCCTCTTGTGCTTGACCCACGTCCCCCCTTTGTGGCTGCCAGACCCACCCCCAGCTACTGGCAATGTGGGGCGCGGGTGGCTCGCATGCTGTCCCTCACCGGCAATTGCCCCACCCGACTCGTGCGGGGTGGAGCTCATGTGGGGAAAGAAGAGCTGGCCATCTTGCCACATCAGGAGCAACTCTGAAGGTCCGTCCCAGCTCCAGAGAGCCTTGTGGGACCAGATGAGGTGATGACAGGATCAGTCTCTCTCTGCTCAATCCCACCGTTCACCATTTTCTTACAGGGATGTCTTGCCATTGGAGTCTGGCCCATGAGTGAAGGCAGACAAGCAAGCAGGCAACTCTCATAATGGATGGAACTGGGAATAGGGCGCAGGGTATGATGGACATGCCTAAGAGGTGAACCTTATCCACACTTGGGGGGTCAAAGAGGCTTCCCGGGAGACATACTCTGAACTGAGATTCAACATGGAGCATGGCTAGGGTGGGGAAAATGATTTTGAACCTCCAGCCGGTCCTAAATGGAAGAGGAAAGACCCAGGCTCTCTACTGTGAGCCCAAGCCTGGGCAGAAGTTCTCAGGGGGGTGGCCTCCCTCTGCCTGGGCTCCTCCAGGCCTCCCAGTCTCTGCCCAATGCCAGTGAGGACAGGGTGCCTTGTTCGCGACTGCCAACACCACCAGCTCCTCCAAGTACCCCGGGACAGGGAGAAGGCTTATTTTTGAGGATTTCGTTTTCCTGTCCCCCACCCCATCCTAAGTGAGGCTGAGCTCAGAGATTAAAAACTCATTCCCTTACAGGAAATGAAGAGCTGTTGCCAGGACCGCCCAGCCGAGAAAATATGAACAAGATGCTTCATGCCGCCAATGAACTCCCAACTCTTACAGCTCCAGGGAAGCCAGGGAGATGGGCCACTGTCCCAGGCACTCCCATATTTGTTCTCAGCTGGGCTTCACCCTGAGTGTGGGAAGTCCCTGGCTGTGGTTGCTAGAATGTCCTGGCTCCTATGGCTATAAATCGCCCCGTTCATGAGGCAGAGCAGCACAGGAGTGACACGGAGAGGGCACTGGGTTCTAGACCAGACTTGCAACAATTGACAGTACAACCTTGCATGAATCTGTTCACCTCCCCTACCTAATTAGATTGTTGGGCTTTCGATGTCTGAGATCTGTTCATCCAATTCTAATTTTTGAGGAAGGAAATGGAAAATTTTACCAATATGAACAAATCTCACAGCGCAGCAGCCGAGATTTCCAATCCACCAGTCTGATTTATTCTTATCTTCTTCCAGGGAGAAGGGAGGACCCTGGGAAATCAGTGAAATGTCTCTTCAAAACTATTCTGATGTTTCCCTCAGGCTTTTGAGTCAAGGTGAAGACTCGTGAAAGCTTTAGACAGATGAGGCAGATTTTTTTCCCTTGCAGTGTGGGATGCCTTCTCAGGTAGCCTCCTATCTGGATTCTTCAGCCCAGATACCTCCCTCTACATTCTCAGCACCACAGTCTTCAAAGACCCAACGTTGCTCCCGCCCTTTGTGCTGGATGTCCGAGAATTTAGGTAATAGATGTCCTTGATGGTGTCTGGAACTTCTTTGTCAGGAATTGGATCAAGTAAGTCAGCAAACACTCACTGAGTAACTACGAAATGTTCATCTACATGCTAGAGACAGGGGGGCTAGCAAAGAATACAAATAGTCTTTACTGTGAGTAGGGGCCTAGACAATTGGGGGATGTGTGTTCTTTTGTCCTTTACTGTCTCTCAATTCCTAGGTGTTATCCCCTCCAATAAAGCGGTTTCCAGATGGCCACATTTTCCAGGATGGTTGAGAAGCTCAGTTAGTTCAAGCCTCCCTCAGACAACTCCCAGGCTAAGATGTATACTTCTGCAGACAATAACAGGCAGCCATTAGAGCCATTAGAATCTAAGAGTGTACTCCATTTTCTGGGAAGAACATCCTTTTGACAGAATGATGTAGCATCAGGAAGGACTTACATAGAAGATGTATTAGTTGTCTATTGCTGTATAACAAATCACTACAACCTCAGGGGTTTAAAGTGACAAACATTTATTATCTCATGGTTTCTGTGGGCCAGGAATTTAGGCAGAGCTTAGCTGGGTCCTCTGGTTCAGGGTTTCTTACAAAGCTGCCTTCAACTTGTTGGTCTGGGCTAGGGTCTCATCTGAAGCTCAACTGGGGAAGGATTCACTTCCAAAAACAATTGTTGTTGGGTTTCAGTTCCTTGCAGGCTATTGGTCTGAAGTAGCCCTCAGTTCTTTGTCACGTGGGTCTCCACAACATGGCCACTTGTATCCGTGCCACCCAAGAAGGCAATAGACAGAAGCTAGAAGAGGGAAGTTACCTCTTATGTAATGAAAGCAGGAAGTGACATTCTACCACCTTTACTGTATTCCTTTCACTAGGAGTTGGGTTGCAGTTTCTGCCCACACTCCAGGGGAGGGGACTAAACAAGGAGGTGGAGACCACAATGCAGAGATCACTGGGAGTCAACTTCATCTTGGAGGTGACATGCCTGGGAGTCAGATCATCATCTTGTGATGGTCTGCCCATCACAAGAGAAGAGGCAGAAGGAGAACATCACCCATGGAGTCTTCTGCAGAATCAGTCCTGGCAAGTGATGTGAGAACAAGTTCAGAGTGGTACCAGCTGACTCTAAAAGGTGCAAATGCCAAGGGTGAGGGCTAGAGTGGTGGCATCTCAGGACAAAATGGCACCACACCACACACACTGATGGTGGGCAGAGCTAGTGTCGGGAGAGGCATGACTGGAAGCAGATGTGCAGTGGGTGATTGGGTGATTTCTTTCTTTCCTGAGAGAAAGGGCAAAATTTATGCACCATTCCAAGCAAATAGAGAAAGCTATTACATAAGAACTCAGAAGGAATGTTGCAGCAACCCCCCCACCAGTCATTCATTGCATTTTTCCAGCAAGAGCCCTCTGCCATCCCCCAAAACAAAGAATCAGCCCCACTTACAGCACTACAGCATTAGGATCAGAAACTACCCTGTGGGGTACAGGTGGGAGATTCTAGGCACCACTGGACTTTTCCCTAGAATTCAGGGTGTCCTTCAGAAACACCCTCATTCCTTGCCTTCAAGTTCCTCTCCCCAAGCAGCTTCAGTGATCATGAAGCTGTAACTCTCTCCCTCCACTTTCATGAGGGGCTCCTACAGCATGAAGCTGTGGTTGAAACTCACAGGATCAGGAGTTCACGAATACCTTAGGAAGTGTTAAAGCTGGCTTCCCTTGTCCTATAAGTAGGGCAATTACTAATGTACAGGTTATAAACTGTGAAAAAGCACCAGTTAAGGGGTGAATTTGGCTTAGGCCTCATTGGACCAGAGAGGGTTGAAATTTACCCTCTTGAAATTCACAGGGAGACACCATATAGGCTACTTGTAGCCTTTCTCAAGTCCTATCATGACCTAGAGGTCACCATGGAGGCCAAGTTCAGCTAAGACTACAACCAATCACTTGCCCTTCATCTTTAGAAAGGGCTTGAAGGGATATCATACCTGCTTTGGAAGAAGTGCTAAGGGGCGATGCCAGCTAGGAGAAAAGAGTCAACTCTTTACTTCTAAAGAAGACCCAAGGATGAGCTCTTCCTTTCCTTCCCATCTCCTCTGAGTTCTCAGTCCAGCCCTCACCCTGTCCTCCTCCATATTCCTAGCCTGAGTGTAGAACCACCTACTTGTCAGCCAGACAAGTAATATATTGCATCAGAGACAGGTAGGTCATCACAAGAAAGCTCCCAGAAGAGTAATCCAGACAAATAAAGGACAGAAAATAATACTACTACCCAACATTGATTGAAACATTTATTTTATTCAAGGTATCATCCAAGTGCTTTATAGACTCTGTTTTGTTAATCCTCACAACTACCTGTGAAGGAATTTATCACATTATCTTCATTTTACAGACCAGGAAACTGAGGCTTAGGGAGATTGAATGGCTTGGCCAAGACCCATAACTAACAGAAAGATGGTGAGACCAGTACTTGACCCAATGTCCATTTTCAACCTTGCATCTCTATACAGACCTCCTCAGACAAAGACAGGGAAGTTCCAAAGCCCCTTCTTAGAGACAAGCAAGGAAACTGGCAGTCATCCTTGTATCTTCCCTTCTCAATCCACCACAAATCCAGAGGTCCAGAGGGTTTCAGCTCCCCTGCTACATAGTAGGTTGTATTTGAACAATTCAGAGCAAGTGATAAAAATAATCTGATTAATTAATTGACTGATGGATGGGTGAAGGGGAGAAGGTAGATAGAGGAATCATGGCCCAAGGAATCCCCAGGACTCACCTCCAGACTTCATAAAGCAGATGTCTCTGCCTGAACTCTTTACCTGTCCTTGTCTTTCTGAATATAGTGCAACTGCCCTATTCATAAAAGAGATGTTTCAGCATGCTGACAGTCACTCTGAGCCTAAAACAATCCCAACACATTGGAGATGCCTAAAAAAAAAAAAAGAAAGAAAAGAAGAAAGAAAGAAAAAAAGAAAAGACAAAAGATTGCCTGACCTCAAGCTTTAGGACGTTCTATTGTTGAGGGCAGGGAGAGGGGGTACTAAACAGTTAAAAGTGGAAGGGACCAAGTATCCAAGGATGTGAACATAAAATCCCAAGGAGTGGATGTGACAAAGAAAGAAGAGATCTTTTCATTCCAACAAACGCAGGGTTCTGCACCTGATAGTAAGTGCTTATAAAATGTGTCCCCCAACTTACTCTATCATCTGGTTGACTCCTCACAGAATATTCTTTGAGACAGGAGTTGTAAAGATGCTCACCTTACAAATTTTTAGGAAGGAGAAAACTAAGACTTTGAGACATGGGTGACCTGGCCAAGGTCACATGGCGAATTAAAGACCCCATATTCCTTTCTCAGGAATGGAGACGTGGGCAGAGGAGAGGCGAAGGGAAACACAGAGAGGAAGGGAGCTTTTCAACAAATAGTGCTGGGACAGCTCCATGTCTTCATGTAAAAGAATGAAGTTGGCTCTCTACCTCACACCATATGCAAAAATTAACTCAAAGTGGATCAAAGACTTGTCTCTTTATTTTTTTTTTTAAGATTTAAGACAAGATTTTATAAGATTTTTAAAGATTTGTTTATTTGAGAGAGAGTGAGTGAGTGAAAGAGAGAAAGAGAGCATGAGTGGAGTGAGGGACAGAGGAAGAAGCAAAGTCCTCGCTGAGCAGGGAGCCCAATGCAGGGCTCAAACCCAGGACCCTGAGATCATGACCTGAGCCAAAGGCAGACACTTAACCAACTGAGCCACCTGGGCACCCCAAAATGGATCAAAGATCTAAATGTAACAGTTAAAAATAGAAAACTCTTAAAAGAAAACATGGGTATGAATCTTTGTGACCTTGGGTTAGACCATGGTTTCTTACATATGACACCAAAACCACAAGTAACAAAAAAGAAAATGGGTAAATTGTGTATCATCACAATCAAAAACTTTTCAGCTTCAAGGGACACTTTCAAGAAGGTGAAGACAACCCACAGTATGGGATAACATTTTTGCAAATCGTTTATCTGGTAAGGGACTTTTACATAAAAATTCTTACAACTCAGTAATAAAATGACAATCCACTTTAAAAATGAGCAAAAGATTTGGATAGACATTTTTCCAAAGAGGACATACAGTGGCTAATAAGCACATGATAAGATTCTCAGCAGCAGCAGCACTCCTAAAAATTCAAATCAAAACCACAACGAGAGGGGCGCCTGGGTGGCTCAGTGGGTTAAGCCTCTGCCTTCGGCTCAGGTCATGATCTCAGGGTCCTGGAATCGAGTCCCGCATCGGGCTCTCTGCTCAGCAGGGAGCCTGCTTCCCTCTCTCTCTCTGCCTGCCTCTCCATCTACTTGTGATTTCTCTCTGTCAAATAAATAAAATCTTTAAAAAAAAAAAAAAACACAACGAGATACAGCTTCACATTCACTAGACTATCTAGAATCAAAAAAGACTGATAATTACCAGTACTGCCAAGGATGTGGAGAAACTGAAACCCTCCTACACTTCTGGCAGTATTACCCAAGGGGGCAACCTGTTTGGGAGAGCCTGGCACTTCCTCAAAGAGTTGTCATAGAGTTATGGAACTCAGAGAGTTCCACATAGAGTTATCATGTGGCCAGCAATTCCACTCCTAGATACAAACCGAAGAGACATGGAGACGTACCCCAAAATGTATACACAAATGTTCAAAAAAGCATGATGCTAAGAGTCCAAAAAGCGAGGGGCACCTGGGTGGCTCAGTGGGCTAAGCCTCTGCCTTCAGCTCAGGTCATGATCTCAGGGTCCTGGGATTGAGCCCCACATCGGGCTCTCTGCTCAGCGGGGAGTCTGCTTTCCCCTTTCTCTCTGCCTGCCTGTCTGCCTACTTGTGATCTCTCTCTCTCTGTGTTAAATAAATAAATAAAATATATATGTTTTAAAAGTCCAAAAAGCGGAAACAACCCAAATGTCCATCCACTGATGAACAACTAAACAAAATTTGGTGTATCTATAATGGAATATTATTCAGCAACAAAAGGAAATTGAGTATTATTACAAGCTACAGTAGGACAAGCTTTGGGAACATCATACTAAGTGACAGAAGCCAGTTAAAAGGGACCACATGCTGTCTATTTCCATTTATGTGAATGGGATTCATTGGTCCAAAATGGACCAATCCTTAGAGACAGAGCGTAGGTGAAATTAGTGGTTGGGCTGGGTGGAAAGGGGGCTTTGAGGGTGATGACTTAGAGTTGAGGGCGTTCTTTTTGGAGTGTTGAAAGTGTTCTAAAATTAATTATGATGGTTGCCCCAAATTGTGGATATACGAAAAACCATTGAATTACAGACTTTAATTCAGTGAATTTTATGGTGTTATGAATCCGCAATAAAGCTCTTTGAGTGCGTCTTTAAGAGAGGGAGAGGGAAAAGGAAAAGGAGGGAGGGCGGGAGAGAGAAAGGGAGAATCTCATTTCCTAAGATCAAGGGCATCCCTCCGTGAATACCCTGGAATTGCAGATGAGTATGTGGGAGAGCATTTGTGCCTTTTCTGAGAAGGCCAGTGGCTTTCATCAGATTCTGCAAAGGGTCTGCACAATGCAGTCCTGCTCTCTGGCTGACCTGGAGCGGGAATCGCGGGCGGGGGAAGGCACCCACTTTCCAGGCTGTCCAGCACGCACTTCCCTAGGGGGACCCATCCATTTCCAGGCCAGTCTATTTGAGCCCCCTCAAGTAGGTGGGCGGGGCCACCCACCGTAGCCTGAGCCCCGCTCTGAGCCCTCCCAGCCCCTTCCCCTCTAGCACCCCTGCTCCGACGTCACCTCTCCCTCCAGGGCCGCTGTTCCATGTCTTACAGCTGCCACTCACTCCAGCCATCAGCTGGGAATCAGAACTCCTGGCTTCCAGCACCCCAAACTCTGAAGGTGGGGTGACCCCAAAGTAGGGGGACCACCGTCCTGGCTTAAGCCTGTTGTCCTTGTGCAATTATTGATCGCCACCTTGTACTCTCCACAGTATCCTGGTTTGTAAGAGCCGTTTCATTGTCCCTTTACCCGAAGGGAAAATGGCTGTAGCTTCCAGGGGTGGGGTGAGGAACACTTCAGGAGCCCCCCAGACCATCTCCTGCTTGCAGGAAAGGTTCCTTTCTGTTCTGTTAAGATCTCAGCAGGAGAGAACACATCCTTCCCTCAATGCTGGGGCAGCTCCGCCAATAACCTCACCGCCCACGTCCACTGTCCCAGTGCAGGGGGCATCTCCACACAAATCTTTTTCCAGGCGGTGGTGACATTCCTCCGCCTCCCATGTGCCCGCGCCTTCTCGCTTGTCCCCAGACTGAAAGAAAAAAAAAGGACTTACCAAAAACAATCACTTATGGAGTGCCCGTATTTGCCAGGTGCTAGCAATATAAAGTAGAAAGGATGTGGCTTGTGATCTTCAGGAAAGGGGAAGTCTGGGAGCTGATGAAGGGCGGGAGAATGAAAATGTCAAGGAGTTGGGATTTTTCTAAGATTTTATTTATTTATTTATTTATTTATTTATTTGCGAGAGGGAGACAAGAGAGCATGAACCCAGGAGGATAGAGAGAAGCAGGCTCCCCGCTGAGCTGGGAGCCCCACGTGGGACCCCATCCCAGGACCCTGGGATCACGACCCCAGCCGAAGACAGACCCCTAATGAACTGAGCCACTCTGGTGCCCTCAGGGAGTCATTTTTGAGTGAAGGAAACGCTGGCAAGACTAAAGCCACCTACAGATACGTTCATTGCGCAAGGACCCTGCAGAGCCTGGGCCCTGGGAGTGGGCACCTCTTGGGAAGACCCTTTCCAGAAGAGCACTGACGCTGGGACCGGAGTGTGGTGGGGGTGGAGAAAAATCTCACTGAAACCCCTCCTCCTGGATGCAGGGGTGGCGCGCGGCAGGGCAGAGGGAAGGGGACGCGTCCCTTTATTCCCATAGCTGACCCTCTCTCAAATTGCATACCCAGGACCTTCCCCAGATGCTATCCTTTTTAACTGAACTCACTTTCCTGCTCCAAAGAGAAAGGAAAAAGCTCTTGGCTCTCCAGCGAAGAAGGGTGTGCTTTGTACTTTGTCTTGGGGATCTTTTTCTTTTTTCTTTTTATTATTTTTTTTAAGATTTTATTTATTTATTTGACAGAGATCACAAGCAGGCAGAGAAGCAGGCAGAGAGAGGTGGGGGAAGCAGGCTCCCTGCTGAGCAGAGAGCCCGATGCGGGGCTCAATCCCAGGACCCTGAGATCATGACCTGAGCCGAAGGCAGAGGCTTAACCCACTGAGCCACCAAGGCGCTCCTCTTTTTCTTTTTTAAATTGTATTTAGCACCCATTTGACGGGAATTTATTACAAGCCACACCTGTGCTAGGCACCCGGGGTATAGGTCAAAAATAAGACAGACAGACAGCGTCTCCGCCCGACGGTGTAGTTGTTAACCATGAAATCCAAAGCTGGCCCAGGACTAGATTTAAAATGCACTGAGACGATGCTTTCCTGGTCTGGACACCTTGGTGTTAATGGCGACCTTTCCATTGGCCCAGAAGGACAGTGGGAGCAGTATTCTGCTTAAAAACAGAACTTCTAGAATCAGACGCATGTTCAAATCTCAGTTCTGTTTCCCACAGGCAAGCTCTTTCATCTTCGTCCCATTGTTCACACTTCGTCATGTGAGATGTAGGTAATGCCTTCTGCCTTGCGGGACGTGTGGAGGGCCCAGGGGGTTAGTGACTGTAAGACACTTAGCACAGTGTCCAGTGTCGGGGGTGGGGGGACTCTCATTAAATGGAGCCAGTGACAGTCTCTGGGAACAGGAGGTTCCTACTACCGTGAGCTGAGGGTCCAGCCACCCGTTGACATGACCGTGTATTCCAAGACAAGTTTGCTAAACTTGGCCGAGTCTAAGAAACACTGTGGGAGCTTTTTAAATGATACTCCCAACCCAAACCAACACTGCAGGCATGGGGCCTGGGAATTTGCATTTTTAGAAGTCTCCAGGTTGGCAAAGAACACGCCCCTCAGATCTAGCCTCCTGCTTCTGTTTTCCAAAGCTCCTGTTGGGAGAGCGGACATGCGGGGCTGTGGTGAGCCCAGCCTGCACCCCTGATGCCAGCCCTCCTTCTCTCCATCCTGGGACTGAGCATCCCCCGTCCAACCTTGCCCTCCGGGGGCTGCGTGTGGTGGGTCCTTTCCAAGGGAGGCGGCTCGTAAAGCTCCCGTTGAAAGGCAAGACAGACAGGAGAGGTCAAAGTTCCCACAAGCTGCTCTGCCTTCTGTTTCATTTACAAGTGGCAGTCACCTCATTAAACCCAGTCCCCCTCCCTCCCTTCCCCCTCGCCCCACAGCCCAGCCCACACATGCCCATGGCTGCCCCTCCTCCTTTCGGCCCTGGCCAGGCGTCAACACAGAAGTTTGGTTGGAGAACAAGCTGTTTGTCCAGAGGCCAGCAGGTGACTTTCTGGCTGGTGTTCCCTGAGACCCGGGGTGGTTAAGCCGAGGCCTGAAGGAGGGGCTTTAGACAGGCCCAGGGGCCTTGGGGTGTGGACAGAAGCCAAAGTGGGGGGAGGCACTTGTGAGGCCTGAGTCGGGGGAGGGCCTGGCCCATCTGAGGACCAGAGGGAAAGACAGCGGGGTGACCGTGAGGGACGGAACAAAGTGAGGGTCCCGACAGGTGAGCAGGATCCAGGCAGGTCTCCTCCAGGACGTGGGGAAAATTCCAGACCATCTGAGGAAGACTGGAGGCTTCTGAGGAAGTGGGGTGATGATGAGGCTAGATGTACCCTGTCCTTCTTTCCAGTCTTCAGGCCAGTATTAGCCGTGGAGGGAGCCCAGCTTTGAAGTGAGCCCTCGGGATGGCCCCCGAGATCCCAGCCCACGGAACCCCCTCCGCCCCATACCTCCGACCCCTCCACTGCCAGCAGGATGCTCAGGGCGGCGTTGGTGACAGCCCTTAGGTGGCAGGGCGGTGTCAGTATTTCTGTGCAGGAGGGGTCCAGGGGAGGCCGAGGGTGAGGGTGTTTGTGGAGCAGCGCATTTGTGCTTGGGTTGTTTATGTGGGTTTGGAACTGGTGCAGATTATCAGGGTCTAAAGCTGCCCCGCCCCCCAGCCCCCAGCTTCGGGGTGTCAGGGAGAAGAGCACCATCCATACTGCTTTCTCTGGGAAGGGTGTCCCCCCTCAGACAGACTGACAGAGGTGAGGCCAGTGCGCCTGCCTTTGGCTCCTGGGGAAAGGGAAGGCTGGCGAGAAGATGTGGACCAGGCCGCCACCCAGAGGAGGGAAGGGCATTCGCACAGAGGAAAGAGACCCAGGAAACGGAAAATGAGCTGAAAGAGGCAGAGAGCGAGCCACAGGGGGAGCAGACCCAAGTCTGAAGAGAAGGAAGGACTGCAGAGGAAATGCCAGAGGGATGAACACACACAAAGGCTAAGAGAGGGACAGACAGAGGAAAAGAGGGGGATCCAGAGGGACCCCAGCAGAAGTACACCAGGGGCAGAGCAACAGGGGATGGACCCCCTGACTCTTCTTTGAGAATTCTTGACCTGGATCCTGGGGGTCAGGACAGAGGGCTGTGACCTAACGTCAATGCCTTCCTCTCCCGTTCTCCCCACTGGAAGCCTAGAGGCAGCTTAACAAGCCGCCCCATCCTCCCTATGAGCTTTGAGGGGCAGACGGAGACGCCCCGGGGCTGGGACGCTGGGTCTGCAAGCAGTCCACCCGAAGCCTGCCTCAGGCAGCAGGTGAGGGCCTTTGTGGGGTATCAGGAACCAGAGCTCCTGAGAAGTACAAGAAGGACCCTAAGAGCTGCCAGTCCAACAGACCCTTCTAAGGCTCCTTGCAGGACCACCGGGAACGCAGGTGGGGCTGATTGGGGACATCAGATCCCCAGCCATGTTCTTCTTCAGTCACCCACTGAGAGCATCACCAAGAGACCTCAGCCCCATCTCCCACATGCTGACCCACAGCAGCCCCTGCCCTACCTACCACAAGGGGGATTCCCCAGCCTCTGTCCCCTTGGCTCCCCCAAGGGGTCCAACCTTAGAGTCTAAGCTCAGGGACCCAGGCACGCACTTCCTCCCCACCCCTGCCCCTTCTTGCCCTAGGCCCTGCCTTCAGGCTACACCAAACTGCTTGCAGACCTAGCTCCCAACCTGCCCTCTCCCCTCAGGATGCCCCTTCCCCCCTCGCACTGGCAATTCCGCCCAGGCTGCACCTGCTCTTCCTGGGGGTCTCATAATACCCCGTCTGCATCGCCCACGCCATCCAAACTGTGGGCTGAGGGCTGGGAGCATCGTGTGTGCCTCCACCACTGCCCAGGAAAGCCCGGGCCCAGGAGGTGTCGGTGGGTAGATGTTGGGGGACAACGGATGATAAGCCACAGCTCACCATTTCCCTGGGAACTGGCTCCCACTTCGTCCCTGGCTTTCCAGCCAGAGGGCAAACCTGGGTGTGGGGTGTATCTCACTCTCCTTTTGCCTCTGTCCAGCTTCAGACCCTTGTGGGGAAGAGGAGTGGCCCTGGGGACCTGCCAGCATTCAGGTCACTCACCCAGAACTCATGGGCCGTGGGGAGGTTCCAGGTCCACCCGGGGCATCACTCCTTTCCAGGAACTGCAAGGTGAGAGAGGCTCTCTCCCCTTCCTGGGACCCCAAACCCTGGTCTGGAGCCCCTCCAGGCTGATCTCGGGACAGGCCAGAGGAGAGCACGGAATTGCAGAGCTGGCAGAGAAGGCATGTGTCCATGGAAAACACCGGGGCAGTCCGTGGAGGCAGACAGCAGGCAGATGCAGGTTTCCTTTTGAGAGCGTGCCCACATTCCCACTGTATGCCGGCTTGTTGGGAGAGACACTGTCTGAGGCTGATGCCCAGGGAGGTGGCCCGCCATGCCCAGCCCCTGGGGACAGTTACCTGGCCTGATGCCTTTGGAATGAGCTGGGCTGAGGCCCAGGGCCTAGAACCTCGGTCCCCAGACTTTCGCCCACAGCAACTCAAACTCAAGTGTGGCAAGGCCTCTGCTGGATTAAGGTGTCAGGCCATAAAGCCTGGGAGGACTTGGAGACTGGGGAAATGTGGCCTGAGGTTTTTCTGCCCCTCTCTGGTTGGGGCTCAGCTCCCGCAGAGGCTCGGTCTCCTCCCAAGACAGGACCAAGCGGGATTCTAGGAGTCAACCGGTTACCCCCACCCATGAGGACACCTCCCATCAGCTCACACGCCTCCCAAGAGGCCTCCAGCACTTGGTAGGCTGGTTGGCATCTGCTCGGTAAGAAACCAAGAGGGGAAGACAGGGAGGGCGGACACTGGACCAACGCCCCAACAGTCGCTGTCACCAGCTTCACCTTGAAGCTCATCCCTGTCTCATCCCCACTAGGACAAGCTCTCCAGAGAAGCTTAGTGCCTTGCTGCGAGCAGGTGGCAGGCAGGGGTTGGGGAGAGACACAAGTTGCCAAGTCCAGGTCTGGGGAGGCAGGACAGGGACGGAGCCCCCTGGCAGGAAGCCGCCTGTGCCCAATGAGGAGCAGGTGCATACAAAGGTTGCTGTGTCCTCCCTCTAGCAGGCCCTGGACCTTCCTCTTCCAGGCCTATCTCCCAGGTGTCCTGAGCTGCTTGGCCTGGTCAGTGATTGCTGGGACAGGACACCAGCACTGACAGCTCTTGTCACAGCCCTCCCAGACCTTATTCATGCTGCAGAGGTGACGACAGCTTAATTCCCTGACCCAGACACAGGGCGGCTTGCCAAGAGTTGTGAAGCCGCCGCTGACCCCCGCCCCTCCCTCCCAAAATGGTGGGCACAGGGACAAAGCCTCTGGTGTCTCTCACGCCCCAGGCTTCCCCCTCTGATCTCCCTCCCCCTCTACCTCCCCTTACCTTCTCGCTGCTGCAAATAGCAGACTCTGGTGGCAGGTAAATTGCCCAGGGATGAGTGATGTTGGGCACTGGGCTCAGGAGGGCTGGGGTCGGGGGAGAAAACGCCCACAGAGCAACTTCAACCCTCCCCCACCTGGATTTGGGGCCTGGGTGCGCTGGCCCTGGTGTGCTGGGTTTCTGACCCTCAGGTCAGGAACCAAAGGGCCCTGGCTTCACGTGAGCACCTTTGAACCACCCCACGCTCCTCGGGGAGCCCATGTCCCTCAGAAGCGGCAGAGGCTGTGTCCTCCCACACACCTGCGCACTTCCGGCCCAGCTGTGCACTTCTGGCCCCAAGGCTGAGGTCTCTGAGCTAGAGAATATATTCTGGTCTTTAGCTCCATCTCCAGTGGACAACCCCGTCTGGGGACCACCTGCGTTCTGCCCTTCTCCCCAAGGTGATCTCCTGAGTGGCTGTGGAGGTCCCTCACATGGGTTCCTGGGGCCCTGACTGCTCAGGCATTTCCTGGTAGCCCCCAAGTTCTCCGCACGTCCAGCTTGGACCTCCAATCTCTGTTCGCGGGGGGAGAGGACCTGTCTCCTGCTCCCTTGCTACTTCTCTGCCAACTGTAGTAAGCATAGCATAGTTGGGGCAGTTTTCACTCCCTGGGGACTCTAGGAAAACCTACTAATGGCCCAGAGAGCCTAACACAAGACCTACCTCCTCACTAGAAACATGGTTGGAAATCTAAGACAGCATCTGAAGCCGGACAGGAATGGTGGGTAAGAAGGTGGACTCAAATCTCAGCCCCTCACTTCTGGGCCACGGGCAAGTACTTCCCTTGGTTTCCTTTCCCGGTTTCTAAGATACCTGCTGAGGGGAAGTATTCGGAGGATTTAAGATCACCCAGAGAGAACACACAGCACGGTTAGCTGGGGCCCTGTGAGAGCTCAGGATAAGCTGGTGGCTGCGGCTCTGATTGGAACAGCTGATCACTCCCCACCGAGACAGTGGCGGATGCCACCATCCTTCTGGAAGGCTCTGCCTCCAATGCTAGGCAAGACTCCTAATTGAGGGGCGCCTGGGTGGCTCATTTGGTTAAGCGACTGCCTTCGGCTCGGAGGAGGAGGAGGAGGAGGAGGAGGAGGACCCCCAGCCGGGGTCCTGGGATCAAGGACCACATCAGCCTCCCTGCTCTGCAGAGAACCTGCTTCTCCCTCTCCCTCTGTCTGCCACTTCCCCTGCTTGTGCTCTCTCTCTCTCTGTCAAATACATAAATAAAATCTTAAAAAAAAAAAAAAGAGGGGGCGCCTGGGTGGCTCAGTGGGTTAAAGCCTCTGCTTTCAGCTCAGGTCATGATCTCACGGTCCTGGGATCAAGTTCCACATCAGGCTCTCTGCTCAGCAGGGAGCCTGCTTCCTCCTCTCTCTCTCTGCCTGCCTTTCTACCTACTTGTCTGTCAAATAAACAAATAAACCCTTAAAAAAAATCTTAAAAAAAAAAAGAAAGAGGACTCCTAAATTGGATCTAAATATTGAGTTTTTCCTCTGCCCTCTCTGAGACACAGAAGCTTCTCAGGCAGGAACTGTGTGGGGCAAGGTGGTATTTCTTCTCCCAAATCAAACTCGGGGTCCTGCAACTAGGAGGGGTCTCAGAGACTGTCTTCATCAGACACAGAGATCGTGGGCTTTGTCTCACCTTGCCCATTTTACAGGTGAAGACACTGAGGACCAGAGAGAATGTGATACAGCTAAGCTCATGTTCCAAGTACACACACAGCTTGCTCTCTTCTTGGGGCAGCCTCCATCCCCAGGGTATCCCGGGAAGGGACTTCTCTGTTGATGTCTAGGACCCCTGGTCCCCGGGGATATCCTAGGGATCTAGTCCTCGAAAGGAGGCTTTATTACTGGGGGTAGCTTTTATATTTGGGGGGGCTAATTTACTATTACTGGGGGTTTTATTTTTAAGATTTTATTTATTTGAGAGAGTAAGAGAGCTCCAGCATGGGGTTAGGATAGAGGGAGAAGCAGCCTCCCCACTGAGCAGGGAACCCAATGCAGGGCCTAATCCCAAGACCTGAAGATCATGACCTGAGACGAAGACAGAGGCTAAACCTGATTGAGCCACCGAGGTGTCCCTACTGGACTTTAAACAACCTAATATAAGAGGTCCTGGGTAGGCAACAAGCATTGAATGTTGTAGTTACTGTTACAAGTAGGTTTCTGAAACTCCCAGTAGGAGAAAGGAAAGAATGATAAGCCTTGGGTTTGATCGCAGACCCTCTCTGTCTTGCTTTCTTTCCCTCTTTGGCTTTTCTTCCCCAAGCCAGAAAAGTAGGGGAGTAGGGGAAATCTGGTTTATAACTCCAGAGGGGGAAGAAAAAAAAAAAACCCACACAGGGAAACTTCTGGAAAATTCTGTAATTTTAGACAGGAAAAAGGCCAGACTCCAGGGCTGGGCCAGGATGAGCTGGCAGCTTTTCAGGACTGCCTGGAGAAGGCCCTGGTGGGTGTGTGTGTCTGTGTATATGTGTGTGTGTGTGCTCACAACTCAGAGGAGAGCAAGGAGCTCAAGGGGGCCAGTGGCTGTCTCCTCCTGCCTGCCTTCCGTCTTCCTCCTCCTGCCTCCCTCCCTGTTCCTCTCCTCTCTCTTCCCCAGCAGGGAGGTGGGCACCATCAGGAGCTGGCGAGCCACCTGCAGCCCCTGCTGGGAATATAGTTAAAGGTAGAGCCCCTCTGGGTCCTGGGACTCCGGGTACTCAAGGGAAATGGTCTTCTCTGACTTTCCTTCCGGAGGTCATTACCACATGCTCTGTAGAATCAATTACAAACCAAGTAGGTGGGTTTAGGCCCCATCCTAGATGCCCCACAGTCCCTCTTTGCCCCCCAGAGAGGGCATGTGAACAGGCCCAGGACACACTGGGAAAGGCAGGCTGAGGCCCACATGCAGGACACAGGTTTGGGACAGGAAGCGCGGAGCAGCCCCGAGGCTTGGGCAGAGACCTGGCCCCACACAAGAGAGAGATGAAAGGGGCGCCAAGAGAAGCTGGCGTCTTCCCGTCTTCCTGGGGAAGCCTGAGATGGGAGAGGAGATTGTCTCCAGCAGGCCTCCCCCTCGACCCTCACCTCCTGCTCCCTGCCTGACCTCATGGCTCACATCAAAGTGGGGATCTCTTCCCCTGGCCCTCCTCCCTGAATGGGTCCAGGCCGTCCCGCCCGGGTCCTGGGAGCTGCTGATGGACAGGCGGTAATCGCTCCCAGAGTGCTGAAGGCAGCCTTGGTGCACACGGCCTCTGCGGGCAGAGCTGACCTTTGCCGTCTGTCTGTACAGGGAGGCTGCTGTCCCCCCTAGTCCCGCGGCCCGCCCCCCTACTCTTGCAGCTGTCCCTGGACAGACTGTGCAGGCAAAAGGGGGCGCACTGTCAGCTCTGATGCTGAGGTCCACAGGCCCATGGATGCAGGCGGAAGGCACTGGTGGGGCCAGGGGCCTGGCAACTCCTAAGTCAGGGTCAGGAAGGCTGTGCGGGAAGAAGGGGTGAGGCCTGCTCTGGAGGTGCTTATCCCCCAGGAGGAACGGAGGAGGGAAAAGCAGCAACAGTGATCACTCATATGGCCAGTGCGCTTAAGGCACATTATTGTAACAGAAGCTGCCGAACTTGTTACCTTCCTTTCCCCCTCCTATTTATCAAACAACAGTTCATCAGCCTGTTTTTATTAATCAGAATCATACATAACTATCAATCAATGCTTCTGATCAACAAAGAGATTGCAACTATTTACCACATTGAGCCAGAATAAAATCAGCCAAGACCTAAGAACTAAACTAAGAACTTAGCTAGCAAAGCCCTGCACCACCGGGTGGAAACATGTGTCTTTCCAGCAGGTGTTTTGGTAGCTGAGAACAGCTTGGCTATACATTCTACATTTCTGTAATGAACCTGCCGTGCTTTTATAACTGAGTGTTTATGAATCAAATTCGAATTCAATTCACCAGGGGAGCCCAAATCATGGTCTCCCTCTGCTTACTTCTCTCCACCAGAAGATGGAAACCTCCACTTTAAAAAAGTAGGGCACCGAGATTTACAAGGTTAGGGTAACCAAAGCCAGGCTTATCACAGCGGTAGAAAAAGACAGCAAGACTTCTGGAGGATAGGTGATCCTTGATTAAAACCTGTTCCTACTGGTAGCTCGGAGGAAGAGGAATAAAATGTGGGAGACTGCTGCCATCTGGTGTCCAAATCAGAAACTGCAGTTATTTCTCCACAACATTAATACTGTAACAAAACTAAATTGTAGTCTGTGAAATTATCTATATTTGACGCAGCATACTTCCAAAAACGGAAATTTACCACAACAGTTCCATGGGGGAAAGAATAACCTTTTCTTTTTTTTTTAAGATTTTTTTTTTTTTTTTTTTAACAGACAGAGATCACAAGTAGGCAGAGAAGCAGGCAGAGAGAGAGGGAGGAAGCAGGCTTCTTGCTGAGCAGAGAGCCTGATGTGGAGCTCGATCCCAGGACCCTGGGATCATGACCTGAGCCGAAGGCAGAGGCTTAACCCACTGAGCCACCCAGGCGCCCCAAGAATAACCTTTTCAATAAGTGGTGCTGGGGCAACTGGCTGCCCCCATGCCAAGTTGGACTCCTGCCTTATATCATATACAAAAATTAACTTAAAATGGATCATAGACCTAAAGGCAAGAACTAAACGAGAAAATTATTAGAAGAAAATATAGGAGGAAATTTCCATGACTTTGGACTAGACAATGTTTTCTTATATAAAAAACCAGAAGGGGGTGCCTGGGTGGCTCAGTGGGTTAAGGCCTCTGCCTTCCGCTCAGGTCATAATCCAGTCCTGGGATTAAGCCCGGAGGAGGGCTCTTTGCTCAGCAGGGAGTCTGCTCCCTCCTCTCTCTCTGCCTGCCTCTCTGCCTACTTGTGGTCTCTGCCTGTCAAATAAATAAAATCTTTTAAAAATAAAAAATAGATAAAAAATTAAAAAATAAAAAACCAGAAGCAGAGGCTCCTGGGTGGCTCAGTGAGTTAAGCCTCTACCTTTGGCTCATGGTCAAGACATGGTCTTGGGGTCCTGGGATCAAGCCCCACATCGGGCTCTCTGCTCGACGGGGAGCCTGCTTCCCCCTCTCTCTCTGCCTGTCTCTCTGCCTACCTGTGATCTCTCTTTGTCAAATAAATAAATAAAATCTTAAAAAAAAAAAACAAAACAAAACACACCCAACAAAGAGAAAAACGAATTGGACTACATTAAAAAAAAACTTCTGTGTCGCAGACAATGTAATCAAGAAAGTGAAAAGACAACAGAAGGCAATAAGATACTTACAGTAATGTATCTGATCAGGGATTGGTATCCAGAATATATAAAGAACTCTCACAACTTAATTTTTTAAAAGGACAAATACCCAATTGTAAAATGGGCAACGTGTTTGAATAGATATTTCTTCAAACAAAATACACAAATGGCTGATAAACACATGAAAAGATGCTCGGTGTCATTAGCCTTCAGCAAAATGCAAATCAAATCCATAATGATAAAGCCAACATAGGGAAACAATCTAAGTGTCTATCAGTAGATGAATGGATCCAGAAAATGTAGTGTGCACAGACAGTGGAATATTACTCAGCCATTAAAAAAAAGAGAGAGGGGCGCCTGGGTGGCTCAGTGGGTTAAGCCGCTGCCTTCGGCTCAGGTCATGATCTCGGAGTCCTGGGATCGAGTCCCGCATCGGGCTCTCTGCTCAGCAGGAAGCCTGCTTCCTTCTCTCTCTCTGCCTGCCTCTCCATCTACTTGTGATTTCTCTCTGTCAAATAAATAAATAAAATCTTTTAAAAAAAAAAAAAGAGAGAGAGAGAGAAAAGTTTGCCTTCTGCAACAACGTGGATGGAATTCAGGGTGTTATGCTAAGGAAATGAACCAGACAGAAAAAGGCAACTATACGATCTCACTGACATGTGGACCCTAAAACAAAACAAAACAGGAGCTCATAGATACAGAGAATAGAACGGCCAGGGTTGGGGGTGGGTGAGATATGTGAAAGGGGCCAAAAGGTACCAAACTTCCAGTGATAAAATAAATAAGGCCTAGGGATTCACGTATATATCATGAATAAAACTGGCTTATCTGAAAGGTGCTAAGAGAGTAGATATTAAAAGCTCTCATCACAAAAAAATTTCTGATTATACATGGTGATGGCTATGGTGATCATTTTGCAGTATATACAAAAATCGGATCAGTATGTTGTACATCTGAAAATAATATAATGTGAAATTTAATGATACTTCAATAGTATTTTATTTTTAGGATTTTATTTATTTGAGAGAAACAGCACAGGCACGAGCTGGGGGAGGATAAGAGGGAGAAGCAGACTCCCCAGTGAGCAGAGAGCCCGATGCGGGACTCGATCTGAGGACCCTGAGATCATGACCTGAGCTGAAGGCAAACACTTAGCCAACTGAGCCACCCACGTGCCCCTCTACTTCAATTTAAAAAAAAAAAATGGGAAATTGCTTCATATCCACAAGGATGGTTATGATCAGAAAGCCAATAATACCAACTGTTGGTGAGACCCTGGAACCCTCATACATTGTTGCTGGGAATGCAAAATGGTACAACCACTTTGCAATACAGCTCTGGCCACGGCACAAGTATTAAGCAGAGTTACCCATGACCCAACAACTCCACTAGGTGTGTACGTACCTCCTAGGTAGGTACCCAAGAAAAATGAAAACGTACATGAATGTTTGTTTCGTTGTAGCCAGAAAGTGAAAAAATCATTAACTGATAAATGGATAGATAAAAATTGGTGTATTTATACCATGGAATATCATTCAGCAATAAAAAGAAATGAAGTACTGATTTCTGCTAGGACATGGATGAGCCCCGAGAACATTATGTTGAGTGGAAAAAGCCAGGCACAAAAGATCCTAGATCACATGATTTTATTTATAGGAAGTATCCAAAATAGGCAAATCTATAGAGACAGAAGATAGATTAGTGGTTGGCATGGCTGGGTATGAGTGGGAATGTGGAGTGACTGCTAAATGGGCATAAGGTTTCTTTTTGTAAGCGTGAAAATTTTCTAAAATTAGGTTAGATGGTTGTCTGATTCTGTGATTATAAAACCATTGGATTATACACTTTAGATGGATATTATAGTATGTGAACTCTATGTCAAAAAATGTTTTTCAAATGGCAAACTGAACCTGTTTCAACCTAGTATATTATAGGAACTGGGCTCTTACAATATGTCAGGAACTATTCTGGGAATTAAATACAAATTCAGCTAATCCTTAAAATATATAATACTGGTACTCTCATTAAACTCATTTTGCAGGTGAGTGAACTGAGGCTCAGATAAGTTAAATAAGTTACCCACTGTCATAGCAAATAAACAGCAGAGTCAGAATGTGTACCCAAAGCCCATCTGATTCCAGAGCCTGAGAATGGCCCCCCCATCGCTCCCCCAGTGCTACAGCTGCCTCCGGTCGGTAGTCACCTTTGGAGGGTTTACAGGTATAGGGCTTGGGGGCTGGAGACAGACATTTCATGCCTGCCCACGAGAAGGTCACAGCTTGGGGGAGGGCAGATATAATTAGAGGAAATTATGAAGATGCTCTGTGGTCAGTGCTCAACGATGAAGACAGGCACACGCTCGCCGTGCTTCGGGAGCACTGGGTAATGACCATCCTTTGGGAGCACTGGGTAATGACCGTCCTTTGGTCCTCCCTCAGTGGATGCCTGAAGTGTAACAGCACTCACTTGGGACTGGGAGGGCTACCCCAAAAACTGTTCCTTCCCTATTTATTGCCCACTCACCTCATCTAATTGGTTGTTCAGACTTTCTGGGAGTCGTCTTAGATTCAGCCTCCACGCCATACTCGATCACTTGTACCCACTGGACTTCTTCCGAGCTGCATTTCTTTTTTTCTTTCTTCCTCCCTTCCTTTTTTTCTTTTTTCCTGAGCTTCATTTTAAACCTGTCTAGTCCACTCATCTCCAAACCTGTCCCAGCTCATCTGGACTATTACATGGGCCCTTCATGAGTCTCCCTACTTATATGTTTATCACCCCACAAGACATTCTACACACAGCCATTGAGGAGTCCCAGAGAGTGAGCTGGGAACAGGCAAAGAGCCGCCCCGTTGTGAGAACGGGAATTCATTGGCAGGGTGGGTGGGGGGTTGTTAAAGAAGCGATATGAACAGCATGGGGCTTCTGACTGTCGAGACATCTAGGATGGGGTGTGGTAGGTACGGGCATGCCGGTGGGGACTAGACAGCATGGGTTACTGGTGTGTGTAGGCTGTTGGTAGAGCTCCCTGATTGCGTCTACACAGCAAGCGAAAAAGCCTACAGTGTCTACACAGCAAGTGAAAAGATCCAGGAAAGGAGGGCTTCCCTGTACTGCGTGATGACCACCCCTGATGACAATCCGTCCTCACCACTGTGGACTGTAGCAGGTGGGAGTGTGCTAAGTGGGAGAGGAGGGAGGAAGTGAACAGAAATATCTCAAGGTCGCTTGCCTGAAGACCCTTAAGGCCCTTAAGGCCCCAGGGCATGGGGGCATCTATACAGGGAGCCACCAAGGCTGTCACTCCCTAGGGCACAAAAAGGCAAAGGGATCTGAAGTGGGGGGGGGGGGGGGGGTTGGAAAGGAAACTGAATGTTGCAAGGAATTTGCCAGGCCTTTGTCCCTGGTCTGTGGGAGGAAGCCTCTGAATCCAGTTTCCCAAGCCATAGGTGTGGCTTTGTTACTTCTGATGGGTCCCAATGGTTGGCATGAACAGGGACTCCATAGCCTCCCAGGTCGTTTCCGGATGGGGGCTGGCCTTGCCAAACGATCACCCAGGTGATTGGAGGTCGGGGCACGGAGATGGAGAGAGGAACTAGACTGAGTTCAGTCATCTGGCCAGTGAGCTGATCAATCATGGTGAAGGAGGAATCCCCAAAAAAACTCAGCATGGGAGGCACCTGGGTGGCTCAGTGGGTTCAAGTTCTACCTTCGGCTCAGGTCATGATCTGGGGGTCCTGGGATTGAGCCCCATGTCAGGCTCTCTGCTCGGCGGGGAGCCTGCTTCCTCCTCCCTCCTTCTCTCTCTCTCTCTGCCTACTTGTGATCTCTGTCAAATAAATAAAATCTTAAAAACCTCAGCGTGGAAGCTTGAGCCACCTCCCTGGCTGGTGACACACACCAGAGTGTGAAGAGTATGCTGTGTCCCAACTCCTCGGGGAGGGGACAGGGGTAGCTTTAAGTCTGGGACCTTCCCAGACCTCACCCTTTCTTCCTTTTGGCTGCTCCTGATTTCTACCCTGTGATTGCTGTTAATAAAACGGGCAAGTGTAGCACTTTCCTGAGTTCTGGGAGTCGTTCCAGTGAATTACTAATCCTGAGGGGAGAGCGGGAATCCCAGAATTTGTAGCTACTTGGCAATGGGGTTCAGGAAATGCTACCCCAAAATATGGTACCTTGGCACACTGAGTATTTTAAGCTGAAGAAGTTTGAGAAAATGGCAGAAACAGGAAGGTCACTTGGACCTCTTCACCCCCTCATCCTTCTTTTCTGAAACAGATCGCACCCTCTGGAGAGGTGCCGTCTTTATACCAGAGGAAAGGAGAAATCTCCTTTGTGCACAGACAATGGGATGTCAAGAACCCTAACAGGCTTTGTTAAGTTTCCCTCAGTGTACAATTACCCCACACTCCTTCTTAACTTACCATATCCCATGACTGTCCACTCCTCATCACACCCAGCACAAAAATACACAAGTCTGGGTGGCTCAGTGGGTTGAGCATCTGACTTGATCTCAGCTCAGGTCTTGCTCTCAGGTTCGTGAGTTTAAGCCCTGCTTTGGACCTCACGCTGGGCGTGGAGACTACTAAAAAACAAAACAAAAAACCCAAAAAGCACACAAGTCTGGTTTTTTGGGGGGTCTTTTGAAGACCCCTATGCCATGTAAAACTTATCACATAAATTTATGTTTACCTCCTGTTATTCTATCAGTTTAATGTTTAGAGCCAGTCAGGGTAGAGGGTTTGGAAGAGGACTTCAGCTACCCCCGTAGACCTCCGTAAACCTCCATCCGTACTTCTGGATTCTTTCCAGCTTATCTCTTAACTCAGGCAAAGGACCCTGGGGGCAAAGCATCCCTTGATAGGAACCCAGACTACCCCCTCAAGCGGTAACAACTGTCCTGATAGCGCCAAGACCCCACATGATTGACGCCAAGACAACAATCAACCTGACCTTCACTGCCCACCCTTACAGACCCACCGACCTTTGTCCCACATATTCCTCCTGTAAAGCTGGCAGTATTTTCGGCACTTCAGAGACAGTCTCTGTGACTTGAGTCCACGGTCTTCCCGGCGTTGGCCTCGCGGACACAAATCCGATGGTCTCCCACCGCTCCTCTCTGCCTTGGGGCTGAACCAGGCCTGTTTGGGGCCTTTGGAGCCAGATGCTCTTTTACCCCTTGAACCCATTACAGGTTGAGGGAAACATTCCTCCCCTAGGCTGAGCAGAAGGGTGAGGGGTTGTCTGGAAAGGAGTCTTGCGGAACAACCTGCCCTTAACTTGTGGTTTGGCCTGACCCCGGGTCATTAGCGTTGGGATTACAGTGCACCAAGCAGCGCTTCCCCCCTCACTGGGGAAACAGGGTCTGTACCCCTCCCCCTCCCCCTCCATGGCATGCTTTGCAAGCCCGGATACAAGGCTGAGTCTTTGTATACCCTACCAGGCCCTCAGGCTAACAGCAGTCCAGAGGCTTTGAGAGCCAAGGACAGCAGATTGGGAAAACATAAGGATGTGTTTTGCAGTGTCCTTGTCCTAATCAGTACCACCCTGCCCTGCCCTGCCCTGTCCCTAGGGCGGGGGGTGGGGGAGGTGGGGGTGTGTGTGTGTGTGATGGTTTTGGTCTCAAGACTTGCCTCTGCGTTAGGTTTCTGGTGGGACCTGCCCTATGCTAGTTGAGGTTGTGGGGAGTGAAGCTGGTGCTCAGGAAGTGGGGTGGGACTAGCGAGAAAGCCCATCCTCAGAGGAGGCGTTCTAGAGGGAAACAGGGCAGACCTGGTGACCACCTGGGTTTGGGGACAGCTGTGTTTTACACATTCATTTTAGTGAGTTAATACACTTGGAGCTTTCCCATAAATACAGCTGATCCACCAAAAATAGGTCTGAATGGTGCAGGCCACTTATACTCGGATTTCTCTTTGATAAATAGAGCACAGAACCGTAAATGTATTCTCTTCCTTATGATTTTCTTAATAACGTCTTCTTTTCTCTGGCTGAGTGAGAATACAGCATATAATACACAGAACATACAAAATATGTGTTAATCAACTGTTTGTGTCATTGGTAACGCTTCCGGTCAACAGGAGGCCACTAGCAGTTAAGTTTTGGGAGAGTCAAAAGTTACATGTGGATTTTTGACTGTACAAGGCGGGGGTCAGTGCCCCCCACCCCCCCGCCACTGTTTAAGACTCTACAGAATCTGGGTTTCTTGACTCTCTGAAAAAAAGAAAAAAAAAAAAAAGGAGAGAAAACCTGTTCCCACAGAGCAGCACGGAGCTGGAGCTAACCACTGCCCTCTCCAGACCGTATGTGTTCCCCACCAGGGGCTGCCGACCGGCCGGACTTCACATCTGCTTTTCTCGCTTCTCTAACACCCTTTGCAGGCTCTAGTCACTACCGAAAGAAGGCTCCTGCGCTGCGGCTGGAGAGAATCCTGCCTTCTGACGGGTCTGCAGAATCTGGGACGAAACAAGTGGAGCAGAGAGGTTTTGCTATTAGATCCTGAACATCCATGAGGACAGTGGCTAACTGCTTCTGAATTTCTCCAGCAGTCAGATGACCGCCACACGCTCTTTCCAACCACCAGAGCCTTCCAGATAGATCAAGGGATTTATTGTTGGACGGAAACAGTTTCGGAGCACAGATTCTGTGCTCGAGTTTCTCCTTTTTCAATTATGGACCCAGTCTGCCTGGTCCTGGGCTCTCTTCCCTCTGGGCAAGGAGACTGGGAGGCAGGGAGACTTCCCGCAGGCTTTTCCAGAGTGCGGCCAGTGTCTCAGTAAATAGGACTTAGTGTCCAGTAAAGGCCTAGAAGCAGCTGGGTTTCTTCCACTTCCCACACCTGGCTCTTCTGGAGTCTGTCCCAAGTGAGATCCATGAAACAAAAAAAGGATTCAGGGGCCAAACAGCCCAGCGGTCTTTATTGCACCCTCATGTCCGGCTTCGTCGTCCCCATTCTGATCCTGACTTGGCATCTGTAGATCCAGGCGTCGCAGGGAGCAGACGAAGAAGCGAGGAGGCTTGCAGACCAAGCTGAGTTCCTCCTTCCTGGACCCCAGGGCCGGCAGGATCAGCTGGCGCGCGTGCAGGTGAAGCGGGATGTGACGGGCCTTCGCCTGGTGCAGCCCCAGCTTCTTCAGGGTACCAAGAGACAGCTTCTGTACAAAGACAAGACAGCCTCTTGAGAGCCAGGCCAAGAGCTCGTCCTTGAGCAGCACACAGGGACAGACATTTTCCCCTTAAAGGAACCACCACTAACTCCCCTGGAAGGCACAGTGGTGTACAGCCTGCTTCAGGAACATTCCTGGAAGGGTTTGGAACCCAGGTGAGAGAAAAACCACCAGGCCAGCGAAGTTCTTATCAGCCAGTTCTCTGGCCTTCCTAGAGAATGGGCTCTGACAACAAAAGATAAACAAGTGTCCCCCACCCATCTTCACCAAAAGCATGAAAGGCTGCTTGAAGCCTCCGGAAAGTGCCCCCCCCACCACCAACCCCACCTGTCCCCAGCCTCCAAACACAATCCAAGACAAACAAATGAAGCGCAAGGGTTTTGCGAACAGATCCTGCAGCTCCGTGAGAACAGCAGCTGTTTCTCTCTAAGTGAGGTGACTAGTTTGGGTAACTAGTACAGTACAGGCAATACATCCTTGCGGTGACTCACGTCGGATTTTAACAAAGGGAAAGCGAAAGCTCCCCCACCTTAGCTGTTGCACAGACAAACCAGGGTCACCTGGGGGGCCAGCTTATTCCAGTCTGAGTACTTGTGATCACCAAGGATTGGGCAATCCAGTCCAAAAGACAGATGAACTCGAAGCTGATGTTTTACTCCTTCACAACAACAACAAGAAAAGAGAGAAAACTTGAGCAGCTCCAGAAACCATACTGTGCATTACTGTGCTTCTAACCCTATTTAACTGAAGCACAGTAAGACTGGCAACGCCGCACCTACAGCAAAGTATAAAGAAGAACAGAACAAACTATAAGCTGGTAGGAAATAAAATTACACATGCTGTTAAGACACTAAGTTCCCCTCCCCCTCAGTTCCCTTTTCACTACAGATAACCATTATCATCAACTTGGTATCTCTCCCTGCTTAACTTTTTTGTTTTTGAGACAAAGAGAAAGAGAAAGCAAGAGCACATGTGTGCAAGGGAGGGGGGCAGAGGGAGAGTGAAAGCGAGAATCTCAATCTTACCACCACTGAGCTTGTGACCTGAGTGGAAATCAAGAGTCCAAGGCTTAAGGGGGGGGGGGGAAGACCCACTCAATGACCCGTTTTGTTTTATTTTTAGATAACATTATTATAGAATGCTAAATAGTAGTGCTTTGTACATTTTTCACTGTAGCAAAATATTCATAACATAAAATGTTATCTTAACTATTTTTTGAAAAGATTTTATTTATTTTGAGACAGAGCAAGAGCAAGAGAGAGAGAGCACAAGCATCCTCCCCACCTGAAACTCTGGCCCAATTAAACGACAACTCCCCATTCCTTCCCGCTTCCTACGGCCCCCAGTAACCACTATTCTACTTGGTCTCTGAATCTAAGTGCTCTAGGTGTGTCATAATTGGAATCACGCAACATTCGTCCTGTGTTGGTTTCTTTCACTTGGCATCAAGACCAACCACATTGTGGCCCATGTCAGAATTTCCTTCCTTTTCAAGACATACTCATTCCGTCATCTGCCCGCACACTTTGTCTACGCATTCATTTGGCAGTGGCCATCGAGACTGGCTTCACCTCTTGGCTATTGGGAATAATGATGCCATGAACACTACTGTACACAGATCTTTCCAAACCCCTGCTTTCAATTCTCTTGCGTAGATACCCATGAGGATTGCTGGATTATATGGTAATTCTGTGTTTAATTTTTTTGAGAAACCGCTTTGCAGATTTTTTAAATAAATGTAAGCAAACTATTTATATCTTTCTGCTACCTACTATTTTTAAACAGCCATCCCCGCTGGAGCTCCCAGCCTCGGATTAGCACCAGAGGCACACTCTCAAACACGTCAGCTGCAATCCCAGCCCTCTCATAGCACCAGCTGCTTGGAAGAAGGGCAGGACCCAGAGCGAGGCCCTGGGCGCGGCTCAGCAGCCCTGGGCTCTTGCCATCCCCCAGCAGAAAGGTGGTGCCTCACCGGTGATGGGCTGGAGCTCCACGAGGGCAGCGGACAGAGTGCTGCTGAGCACCTGGTACTGAGTCACAGCTGTGTGCGCCTTCCGGTTGCTCCGTGCTCTCACCATCTTCCCATCCTCCATGCGGAAGCCTGGGGACAGCGTCATCTGACACCAAAGAAAGCAAGACATGGTTGCAAAGGAAGAGCAGAAAAGCCAAGCCCCTGGGGACGACAGCTCACCCACCTTGTAGTGCTGCTGCTGACCCTGCACCTCCTTCTCGATGACAGGGATGTCCACGACTCCCGCCGGGGGCACGGGGACGCACACTGTGATGGTCCTGGGCGTAACACACAGACCCTGGCTTAAGTCATAAGGTGAGCGGGGAGCTCCTCAGATTTGGCTACTTAGAGGTGTAACACTGGACCTTCTGCTCTACTGTGGTCAGTTCTTAAGAATGGAGCATCCTAAGTCATAAAGCTGTCATAGCACTTAGCCTGAGAGCTTGATACTACTCTTATGACCGCATCTTTTTTTTACTACTAAAGTAATGTATGCTAATTATAAACTATTGGGGGAAAAACCAAAAAATTATATTAATAACATAATCTTTCCTTCCAACCTTTAAAAATGAATATGTATAGGTTTGTTTGTTTTTTTAATTTATGTATTTGAGAGAGAGAGAGCGAGAGAGTGCGTGTGAGGAGGAGGGGCAGTAGGAGAGGGGAAGAGAAACCCAGGAAGGCTCTGCCCTGAGCCCGGGCTCCATTTCACCACCCTGAGATCACAACCTGAGCTGAAACCCAGAGTGGGACGTTTAATCAACTGCACCACCCAGGTGCCCCCCAAAATGAGTATGTATAGTTTAAAATGAAATGAGGGTAGGGGCGCCTGGGTGGCTCAGTGGGTTAAAGCCTCTGCCTTCGGCTCAGGTCATAATCCCACAGTCCTAGGATCGAGTCCCACATCGGGCTCTCTGCTCTTTGGGGAGACTGCTTCCTCCTCTTTCTCTGCCTGCCTCTCTGCCTACTTGTGATCTCTGTCTGTCCAATAAATAAATAAAATCTTTAAGAAAAAAAAAAAAAGTAATGAGGATAATATGGTTTTGTATCCTGTTTTTTAAAAGATGGTTAAGTCCTGACTGCATATGAAATGAATGAACAAGTAAATGAATGAATGGAATGAAAAAGTCACAGGACTGCACCTGCCCGATCTGCCAGGTAGACAAACAGGGGAACTCGGCTCAAAGTCACAGAAACAACCCCCATAACTCAATAAATATTTTGCTGGAGGTCTCCTTTCATCATGTCAGAGATGGGGAGACGACCCTTTCTTGTGTCCTTACGCTTATGCCTCCTCTAGGTCAATGATGAAGGAGTCCTGCTGGGTGGCCTATCACAGAAACGAAGCCCACTCCCACAAGTCACACACTGGACACCTCATTTTGGGCTGGTGGCAGTTTGGGCTGCCATCTGATATATTTTACCACACTTAAATTGAGTTTTAACTGCGAGCTCCCTCTTCCTAATGACACAACACTACGCTCAAATATGTTCACTCACTACATACTCCAGGAATATAATGAGGCATTGATTTAGGGAGGTACTAGTTCTGTACAGATGAACGAGACCAAAATTCCCACTCTCAATGAATTCAAAGTCTAGTAAGAAGATTCAAACAAGGGTGCCTGGGTGGCTCAGTGGGTTAAAGCCTCTGCCTTTGGCTCAGGCCGTGATCTCAGAGCCCTGGGATGGGGCCCCGCATCTGGCTCTCTGCTCAGCAGGGAGCCTGCTTCCCCCACCCCCCACCTCTCTGCTTACTTGTGATCTCTGTCGGTCAAATTAAAAAAAGAAGAAGAAGATGATGATGATAATTCAAACAAATAACCGTAACAAGCTGTTATCATAGTAAGCCAGTAGATGTTAATCAGTCGCCTGCTATGCTCTACTGCTAACTTCTACTTTGTGCACCTGGTATTTAAGGCCATCATTAACTGGGTTCCAGTCTACCTTTCCAGCATTATCTGTCAGCATTCCCCACTACAAACTACACTGCGTGCTTTCATCCTTTGTGTGTATGCATTCCCACCATCTAAAACACAGTTCTCCATCTCGTCTAGCAAATCCTATTCATTCATCAACACACAATGAACGGATTTCAATTCCTCCACAGAATGGTTACCAAGTCTAAACTTTCATAAACAATTTTCACAAATAATGTAACATCTTTCTTTAAGATTTATTTATTCTGGAGAGAGAGAGAATGAGCGCATGCGCAAGGAGAAGGAGGGACAGAGGGAGAGAAAGAGAGAAACCTGAAGCAGACTCCCTGCTGAGCTTGGAGCCCAAAGTGGGGCTTGATACCACCACCCTGAGAGCATGACCTGAGGCGAAATCGAGAGTCAGCTGACCAACCAACTTCGCCACCCAGGTGCCCCAACACTTTTTACAGACCTGCACCTGGATTACTAGTATACATGATAGTCTCAATTTTCTGTCTTTCAGCTTTTACTATGAGCTAGGTACTATGTCAAACACTTCACATGTACGTCTCATTTAACCCTTTCCTCAACTCTATTATTCTCACTTTTCCTATGAAGACAAAGCTTAGAGAGGTTTAAGAACATGCCTAAGGACCCATGCTTGTAAACGGCACAGCTGACAGTTGAACACAGATCTTGTTGAGCTTAGTTACTATGCTAAACCTCTACCATTACCTGTAATCTCTTATTACAGTGGTTTTTACATTTGATTCCACAGCAGAGTCAGCTGTGGAGCTTTTAAGAAATTCAGATGCCCATACCCATCAGACTTATTAATCAGGGCCTCTGTGGGTGGGTCTTGGCATAGAGATTTTTTAAAGGCTCCCAGGATCAGAAAGTAGCTGCAAAATCTGTAGTACAAAAAGGACTAACTTCGAAAAGATAAAAAGAGTAGCTACAAATCAAACAGAAAATAATAAACAGCCCAAGAGAAACCAGGCAAAGGAAAGAGACGGTTTGTTCACAGAAAGGGAAACTAAAAAAAACATGAGAACCCAATAAACATGCAGACAAATAACATCACTGATACACAGGGAAATAGAAAACATTTTTTTTTTCCTCATCACAGTGGCAAACCCCCAAAATGTGCTGGTCAGCTGTAGGGGGAGGTAGGTCCTCATTACCCTAGTGGGAGGAAAACCTGGCCTACCTAATAATAGTAACTATTCAAATATTAAATGTGTGAGAGGTGCCTGGGTGGCTCAGTCAGTTAAGCATCTGACTCATGGTTTCAGCTCAGCTCATGATCTTGGGGTCCTGGGATGGAGGCCCACATTAGGCCCCACTCTCAGCTGGGAGTCTGTGGGATTCTCAGTCCCTTTCCATCTCCCACTGCCCCTCCTCTGGCTCGTGTGCTCACACTCACTCACTCTCTCTCTCAAATAAATAAATCTTAAAAAAAAAAAAAAAAAACCATCACCACCAACAAAAAACAAATATTAAATGTGTATACCCTTCAACCTAGCAATTCCATCTTTAGGAATCTGTCTTAAAGATATAATCATGTATTCTTTGCAACAGACTCTGAAAAATAGAAAGTTAACTCAATGTCCATCAATAAGGAAACAATGATATAGCCATACAACAGAATACTATGAAGCTCTAAATGTACATGCAAAATGCTCTCCAAGATATACCATCCAAGTAAAATCAAGCAGGATGCAAAGCAGTGCTAAATGCACTGCCATATAATAATTCACTTATACATGCCCTGTATACAGGAAGCTTACACAAGACTAGAAAAGTGATCTCCTCTGGAGAAGAAAATTGAGTTGATGGAGGATAGCAGTAGGTTACAGTTTTGTTCACCTGTCTTTCTTCTATTAAAAAAAATGGAGGTAAACCTATATGCACTAACATGGAAAGATCTCCAAGACATAATTAAGTGGTCAAAGAAAAGTACAGTGTTGGGGTGCCTGGGTGGCTCAGTGGGTTACGTCTCCTTTCAGCTCAAGTCATGAACCCGGAGTCCCATGTTGGGCTCTCTGCTCAGCGAGGAGCCTGCTCCTCCGCTCCCTCTGCCTGCTGCTCTTCCCGCTTGTGCTCACTCTCTCTCTCAAACAAAATCTTAAAAAAAAAAGTAGTGTACAGTGTACAATGTAATACACACACACTGTATATATCAGACATGTTCATAAATACATTGAGTAAGGACCAGAGGAATAAAAACCAAACTATCCCAAGGGAAGGGACTAGAACAACAGAGTGGGTAGATTCTCCAAGAATTTTTTGCTTTATCTTTGTTTTTTGATGATTTGACCAAAGGAATGAAATCATGTATTACTTGTGTAATTAATTTTCAATAATTTTTATGTACAACCACAATGAGGAATCTCTATTCCAAGAGACTCTAAGGTCCTAAGCACTTAAGTCTCTTTCCTATTCTTTTCATACGCCCATAAGTCCTAGCACAGTGCCTTCCTTCTCTTAACAGGAGGTCCTTCCATATGAATGGACAATGAGATAAAAGGATGCCTTCATTTATACCAAGTCTACCACTGGCGATGGGCTTCATACCAGTACTTCTTTGCCACCTGACGGGTTCTAAACAACTCCTGTACTTGATGTGCCACTTCCTTCTCCCAGGCCAACACCATTACACCTGTAGTTTCTTTGTCCAGCCGGTGGCACAGATGCAAGGGCTCTGCCTTGTGGCCATGAAGCATCTTTGCCAGGATGGGCAATACGTCACTGATGCACAGCCGGACCCCAGGGCCACCTACAAAGGGAAGAGCCACAGGTTTTAGTGGCCAGTAAAAGATCCCACCAAAGAACTCTACCTGGGAAGAAAGTCAATGTTTTCACGAGCTTTATTCTGAAATGTGGTCCAGGAACTAGCAATGTCAAAGCCCAGGGAGCTTGTTGGAAAGGAATCTCAGGCTCCCAACCCAGACTATTAAATCAAAATCTGCATTTTCACAAGATGCCCAAGGGACTCACATGCCTTTTCATAATGTCTGAGAAGCACTGGCCTACAGCATGTGGCCTCCTCCTCATATATATATATATATATAATATATATTTATTAATCTACTTGCACATTCATAATAAAGTCAGCAATCAAAATGAGGAGGTCTGATATTTCACTATATAAACAAAGGTTTGAGAATTTGCCAAGTAAACTAAAGGGTGAATACAAGACTGTGAGGCTCTCCTGAGCTATTACAGAAGAGCTAAGAAGATAACCTTTAGGTGAGATGCTACTCAGTTCTATTCTAGGCCTAACTAGCCACTGAACCTGAATAGATGATTTAATCTTTCCAACTTTCAGTTTTCTCAACTATAAAATGTAAATATCTGGATAATAATTATCTCATGAAGAATGGGAAGAAAAAGATCAAGACAGAAAAAGAAAATACACACAACACTTGGCAATGTCTGACTTAATTCCTTGTCTTTATACTTTTCTCCATACCTCCCCTAAAAGCATTCTTTTAGCACAACTATGCCTTTTCCCCCAATAAATCCCTTTCCCTGCATTTTCTTTCTATCGGTCTTTCTTATCTCACTCCAGCTGTCTTAGACAACTACATTCAACATTTATTCAGAAATATTTCAATGTCCATTAAGTTCCAGGCGTCTTGGAGTTTCATTAGGTACTCTGTGCACACAAACACACAGACATTTTCCTTTTATTCTTTTTTAAGTTCTTATCATGAATACATATCTTTTGGCACTTTTAATAACATGAATGTCTTCTATATTTTATAATTTCTATAAACTCTTTAAAGGAAGTTATCTTCTATATAGGTTTATATGCAGGGTTTGTTGAAAGATTTTATTTATTTGAGAAAGAGCGAGAAAGCACGAGCAGAGGGAGAGGCAGAGGCAGAGGGAGAAGCAGGCTCCCCATTGAGCAGGGAGCCTGACTCAGGGTTCAATCTAAGAACCCTGGGATCATGTGGGAGTTAACCTGAGTTAAAGATAGACGCTTAACCAACTAAGTCACTCAGGCACTCCCAGATTTATATGTGTTTTTGTGTGTGTGTGAATCCTGTGTATGTTTTCAATAGTAGAGATCTCTCTGTAGGGCAGTTTAATCTTTGCTTTGGCTGAAACTCCGCCCCCCCCTTTTTTAATTAGTTTTCATATTGGTTTCTGTGATTGGAGTTTCTGCATGTTTAAGGTGGTCCTTCTTTGATCCTTGCCCATGCATAGTATAAGATCTAATTTTTCTCAGGTTATTCTGTCTCCACTCATGGCTTGCGGTGGCTGACTGATTTATGTTGCAGTTTGGGGCTTGTGGGTTGAGATTTTTCTGATCTTTGTTCAATGAAGATGGACTATTTTCCTTGGTCTGGACTTAACTGATGAAATTATATTCTGGATCATGTGAACAAAATATGCAATAAATCACCATAGTTAAAAAAGACCCTTGCAGGAAATTCAGAGTCATTATATGGAAATACAATTACTTATAGAAGGTAATAAACTACCAGAACACGTTATCCACAAGAGATTTATAGGCCAAAAATAGAAACAGAGTACTTATAAAAATTAGTGAATGTGGGAAAATTGTGAATAAAGGCAAAAAATATACTGGTGCCATTGTCAGAAGGAGAAATGATCTGAACCTTAATATATTAAGTGCTATCTATTTTTTTCTTATATGTCATTTCTTCTTTTCTGGTTCTTTTTTTTTTTTTTTTAATTTTATATATTTACTTGAGAGAGGGAGAGTGAATGAGGAAGGGCAAGGTATAATGGGCAGAGGGGAGGGGCAGTGGGAGAGGGAGAAGCAGACTCCCTACTGAGCAGGGAGCCTGACCCTGGGCTGTCAGAGGCATAACCCACTGAGCCACCCAGGTGCCCCTCTTCTATCCCAGTTTTGATGGAACATAACATGAAGACAAGAATCACAAAGCCTTAGTATTTCTCTATAAAAATTCCCATGGAGGTCTGAACACAGTGCATTCCAGAAATCACTGCTGACTGCCAGATGTCTGGAATGCAGAGACTGTCTTTTCTATCTCTGTCTTCAGTAGTGCCTTATATAGTACTCTACAAGAGCTTAATTATTTTGAATGCAAGTCTTCGAGCCCCACAAGTAATGTGTCAGAGTTGCCCCTAATTGTAGTGAAAACAGAAGCACCAACCTCCCTCACGTGGTCCTTACCATGCACAGGGAGACCGTAAGGTTTATTGATGACCACGAGATCCTTGTCCTGGTGCACAATCCCTCGGCTCAGTGCCTTAGCAAGCACGTTGGGGTGGACTCGTTGCAGCTGCTTTGTGAACCGTACTAGTTCTTGAACTCTCCGCTGAACAGGGCTTGTGGGCACCTATGCGGAGAGAAGGAGCGCCAGGAAAAGACTGGTGAAGACTTTCAATAAGTTTGGGTGACAATGTGGGTTGGGAATGACTATTTCTGCTTTGGACTCGCGCCTTCTCGGAATAATTTGAGAGCGGCGGTGCATGTCTGTTTTACCTATCTCCACGCAGTGCTCAGGGCTGAGGCCGGCAGGAGCCAAAGATCCAGCCCGCAGGAAGATACGGTACCATACTGACCTCTTCCCTTTCCTTTCTCCCCGTTCTTCCACAGATCCTCCACATTTCCTTAACATCTGTCCGGACCCTCCCACCTCACTCCCAGCCGGAGAACCCGGGAACGTACTGCCTCTTGGGAGTTGTGGTCCTTTCGGACTCACCGGCTGCTGCTTCGTCTTTTGTTCCTGTTTCTGGGCTCGGAGCTTCTCCGCTAATCGCTGGGCACTCATGGTCCCAGACGCAGCAGCGGCCGAACAAAATGGCTTTGAGAAGAGGCTAAAGACACTCCCCAAACGCTGCCTGGAACCCCAGACCCAGAGGCGAGGCGCGTTAGAGCTGGGCGCCGCCATCTTGTCAAAAGAGGAGGGGCGTATCTAGACCACGCGCCGAAGAGGGGCGAGAGGCAGGAGGTTTTGGGCGGGTCTTGAGGATCACGTGGAGGGTGAGGGGGCGGGCTCTGGGCCGAGTCACGTGGGGTGGTGCGCGCTGAGTGCGGCTGCGCCGGCCGGTAGCTGCAGCTGGAGCGGTGGCGTTTGGAGGAGACTCGGTGAGTGTGTAGGGAAGCCGGGCTGGGGCTAGGAAATGCCGGTTCTTCAACGCTTTAACGTTTTCGCGTCTCCGGGGCTTCTGCTCTCGGAGAGCACTGCACCGGGATCCTTTTCTCCCTGTGCGAGAAGACCCCACTCAAAAACACTTCCCCGCCCCCGCGCCCCGTGGAAGCGATGCCCCATAAACGCTCGCCCCAGAGCCTTCTTAGGCGCCTACCTCGTCCCTCTTGGCAACCACATCCCTGGTGTCCGGCCAGCCCCCTGAGGGACGCGTCGTGTCACCTCTCATTTCCTTGCCGCTCGACCTTCGGAGATGCCGGATCTCTGTAGGCTCTCCACTCCTCACCTCCTCTTTGTTTCAGGTTGTAACCTGTCCTTCTCTCCCGGGGGTGATGGGAACCCTTCCGTTATCCGGGGGCCCCCAGCCCGTATTCCTTCCTAGGGAACACCTTGAGTTTTTTGGAGTCTCCTCTCTCCTTACGCTCTCCCCGCTCCTTCCAAAGACAAGACTGAAAATACGGTAAAGAGCACGGACCTTCCCCTCCCTTTTATGCTTCCTTCATGTTTCTCCCTCCCTACTTTGCAACCACCCCAAACCCTCTCTCCCTCTCTTCCAAGGTGCAGTGTTGGAACTCCCATGCCCAAACTGCAAGCGACTCCCTCTGATTTCACCGAGGGGTATCTGGAAAGATGAACCTCTGGTTGGGGTGCTAATATGAAAAATACCTTGGGACATACCTGCCATTTGTTAAGAAACCTAATGGCGAGTTCCGAAGGGATGTTCAGAAAACTAATGGATCTGTACCGACACTAGAGGAAACAATTTTTTAAGACTGCTGAGAATGAAGGCCCCTTGAGGAGTTCCAGTAGGTAGTGGAATTAGGTTTGCGACTTACCTCTCCGAAAGGGACTGGCAGAAGGGAGCCATATTGAGAGGAGTAAAGTTGAACAGGTGAGTGGAGCAAACCTATAGAAGACTTCTTCAGTCCAAGAAGAGTTTGAGCTAGATGTTATAAGTAATGAGGCGTGTTTGAAGCTTCTTGAGCAGGAGAGAAACTCCTTCAATCCTAGAAATGAATCTGGCAGTCGAATGCAGGACAGATTCAGCCGGGATGCTGCAGTCTAGGGGAACAGTAAAGAGGTTATGCTTTATCCCGTGATCTTTCTCCCTACACTGTACTGTTCTTTGCGTTTGAACTGATTTTGGATACAAGTCAGGATGTGTGGTTGGCAACTGCTGCTGAAGTCTTGAGTACCTTGAAGACTCACTCATGGTTTCTTTGTAATCCCCACTTTAGGCACAGAGTAAACCCACAAATATTCATTCTTGTGTAATGCAGTGCATTCACAGACGTATAGTAGATGTGTCTGAACATTTGAATTGTCTTCTCTCTGTCAGTTTTTGATCTGAAGAATGGAGGTAGGAGTAAATGTATTTGTAAAGAGTGGGGAGGAAGGTTTGTGTATGTATGTTTCTGTAATAAGACAGATGATCAGGATATAAATTCAAAGAATTCCCGAGGGAGGTTGGGACACAACTTCTCCCTTTCTCTCTCTCTCTCTCTCTTTTTTTTCCTGGCAAATTCACAGGTAAGGTGAAGCCTCCTTTTCCAAGGACTCTGAAATGTGAATGTCAATATTTAAATTTATATCATTACATTAATTACAAATTTGTTTTAGGTATAGGACTTTTATGATTTTGTGTAAGGGCTCTTCCTTCCTTAACCTGTGCTTAATGGCCAATTCTTGCAGAATTGGCATTCTGTAGTAGGAAACAAATGAAGAACCAACTCAGATGTCAATGCTTGGTGACACAGAGCTTGTGTTCTTGGGTTTCAGGGTAACCCAAGGTACACACTACAGTGCCTAAGAATAAAAACACTGGTCAATTTTTTCTTCTAGAGAAGGAACTTTCAGGTTTTTCTTTTTGAAACTGTAAAGATATTTGAAGAATTCAGAGGATTTTTTTTGTTTGTTTGTTTTTTAATCATAATGCAGCTTTATCCAAAATGGGTGCAGAAGTTATATCTTAATATTTGAAGCATGTGGTTAGAGTTGCTGTCTGCATATACAGGAATTTATGCAAATATGTTGTCTGTCTTTTGTTTTTTAATGCTATATTGCCTCTTTTCCCTTCGTCATTCAATTGATTTTATTTTAGGCAGTTCATTTTCCTGTACTTACATACTTTACGACTTCAACACGTGTCACATTCTCCTTTTGTTTGGGGACTCCTCTTGTCTGTCTGTACTGTTTTCTCAGTACAAGGAAGAAAATTCTTTTAGTGGTGTCTAGTGTTGCCTTCATTCTACAAACATGACTTCTTTACGTAGATTTTGATTTATCATAGTGTGTTCCCCCCACATAACTATTTAAAGAAGTACTTGATAATTCGTTTTTGAGGCTATTTCCAGAAGCGTCCAAGAACAAGATGACGTTGTAATTTCACAAATATAAACAAAGAGTGACTAATAAAGGAACTTGTGTTTAAATATCACAAATTTAAGATTAATTAGTGGCATGAAGTTAGATTCTGACTTCTCAAATAATGATTTGCAAGTTGCAGACTATCAAGAGTTCAGTCCCTGAAGAGCAAGAAGTACTTGGATGGTTTTTGGTTTTAGATTCAAAGGGGAATTAGCAGGAACTCCTTGGAGGTGCCTTGGAAAGTGCAGTTACTGGCAGCTGGGAGATCTGGGGACTAGTCCCAGCTTAGCTGCTTGTCAACCTGAACAAGTAACTTGGGCTCAGTTTTTTTGTCCCTTTTTTTTTTTTTTTTTAAAGAGATTTTATTTATTTATTTGAGAGAGAGACATACACGCAGCGAGAGAGAGAACACAAGCAGGGGGAGCCGGAGAGGTTCGAAGCAGGCTTCCCGCTGAGCAGGGAGCCTGATGCAGGCTCCATCCCAAAGGCTTAACAACTGAGCCACCCAGGCGCCCCAGTTTTTTGTCTTTAAAAGAAGATCCTTAGAACTCCAACCTTCTATTCTTTGAAGATTTTTCCATTGACACATACTTTCTTAATAAGTGGAACTTACTTCAGATTTAGCTTGCATACATTTAGCATAAGCACAGAGAATCAGGATTCTGCTCTTGTACCTAGAGTTTAACCTTATGCCACTGAGCTAACATTTATATTTGGAGGTCACTTCATTGAATGGTGCTGGAATAGACCTTAAGATTCCCTAATATGGGGCATGAGAGGGAGTGCAGATAGAGAAAAAAATACTAGAAAGCAGTGGTCTTCTAAAACATTGTGTTATAACCCATAATATGGGTGTTAGTTACTTTTTCCATTTCAGCATTTTATTTGGCTTTTGAGTGATGGTCAAGACAGGTCTGGCTTAGACCAGTACTTCCCAAACTTTTTCATATCATGGTAGAAAATGGTAGAAAATTGGAGGGTGCGCGCAGAAGACAGCTGGCTCGCCTGGGAGCTGAGGCTAAGTCCAGTCCCCATCTGACCACACCATAGGCTGAGGAGATCCCTAGCCTGTGGCCTTTTTGACCATTTAGGAAAGTCAGCATTACTACACAATCAAGGTCTTTGACTAGTGCTAACTATTGAAAGGAATTGTATATTTAGTTGTATTTGTTAAATTGTCCTCTAATTTATTTCTCTCTTAAGTGCTTTTATGCTTTTGGCTAGTTTATATTTGAAGATCTTACTTACCCTTACAAAGTGACCTTTCTAAACGTTTTTAAAAAGTAGTTAACTGGTGAAGAGATGGGAAATGCTTTTGTCATAATGTTTTGACGTTCTTAGATTACAGGCAGTTTTGCTCTGCCTATTTAGAGAAAATACAGAGAATTTTTTTAAATAGTTTATGTTTTTCATTATAAAAGTAATAGAGAAAATGTGTAGAGGGGGGAGAAAATCTTTCATAGCTCTGTTTCCCAAATACTGTTAATATCATGTTTTTTCTAGTTTTTTTAATCATGCATTTTTTTCTTAATTGTAAATTTCAAACATTTATACAAGAAAAAATAATGAACCCCATGTTTCCATCCACCAGCCTCTACAACCAACCAGCACAGGGCCACTCTTGTTCTGCACCCACCCTGACCTCCCAGATGATGTTGAACCATCTGTAAACACTTCAGTGTGTGTGTCTGTAAAAGATAAGAACTGGTTTTTAACAAAACTACAATACCATTATCACACCTTTCTTAGTATCACTAAGCAAGGAGTCAGTGGACAAATTTTGCAGCTGGTCTCTCTTTTTAAGTAGTTAATTTGTTTGCATCAGGATTCGAGAAAAGCCCTCACATCATGCATGCTCTTTTAATTAGAAAAATAAAACTGGGCATTCAGAAGGGACATGCAGCCTGTACCTTAAGGATGTTCAGAGCGCATTGGCTCAGAGCTTGCACTGTGGATTCTGCAACCTGCTATCTCTTTAACCTTGTGCAGGTTACTTAACCTCTCTCTCTTGAGCTTCTTTGTCTTGTGAAATGTGGATAGTGTCTGCCTTAGGACTCCTGTAAGGATTAAGTGAGTTCATGCAGGTTAAAGCGCTTGTGTAGAACTTAGCACATGGTTAAGGCCCAAAAAATATTAGGTATGTCCTGCATACCAGTATAGCACCAGGTTCATAGATTGATAAGTAAGCCTTCAATAGGGTAGGAATCAAGAGATATGGAATTTAGCCTAATTCTGCCACTTAGGTGACTCACTTTAGTGTTTTGGACCTTAAATTTGTCACCCCAAAAAGCAGGTGTGGTGAAGAATTAGATGATTTCTGAAATTCCAGTGCTTGCCAGAAGTAAGGCAGCGTGGTATTTTGAGCATGAGCTTTGAAAACACTGGGGTTTGCACAAGGCTTTGTCATTTACAAGCATTTATTCTCAGCCTCCTTTTTTCCATATGTGTCACATAATTAGTAATACCTAATAGTATTGTTGCAGTTATCAACAAGATCAATATATGGGATGCCTAGCATGTAGAAGGTACTCAAGTTATTAGCATTTCGTGGTTATAAATTAAAATAAGATCATTACATTAGAGCATTTTCTATACATTGGAAGAGTGAAGATGGAAAACCATGGTTCTAGAACATAAATGATATAAAACTGTGGGACTATTCAACCATGTGGTTGGATAAAAGCCAGATAATGTCAGGATCTCTGTAGAAATTCAAGAAGGTATTTGCAACAGATAGTTGCTCAAGTTGAATAAATCTGTTTTCTGCATTTGAAAATTTGAACAATAGTAAGTTAAAGATTAGATTGTTGTTTGTGTGTGTTTCAGTTGTTAATGATTGGAATATACTGTAAGCATTTTATTCTAATGATATTGTTGCGTTAACGAAAATCATCTCCACTGTTAATAGGAGAGCTGCACTGTTATAACTGAGTTAGAAAACCAAACCCACGCTGGAGTTTACTGATCCCCATGTACTAGGCAACATTTCCCCAACTTGCTTGATGGGGAGAACCGCCTTTGTACCTTTAAATCTACACATCCCTCCTCTAGAAATTTTGATTCAGGAAAATGTTGAGTTAAAAGCTCAGGAATCTGTTGCCCTCACTCCTTCCCGCTCAACAAGGCCTCCAGCTAAAAAGTTCATTTGTTTATGGATAGACTGGAAGAAATGTTAGGTTACTAAAGCATGTAGAAAGAAAAATGGCAGATTTTAAATGTTGCTATTTTTTCCCTTCTTATTTTGTTTTTTGTTAAAGTAATCAACATACATGGTTCAAAGAGTGCTAGAAGGATGGGGTGGAGGGCAGTCCCTCCATTCTCCCCACCTCATAATCTCCTTCTTTAGAGGCAACCACTCTGTTATTTTGCTCTTTTCTCAGGCATTATCTTCATATTTTTAAATCATTTCATATGTTATGTCTTGCTTTTTTCTCCCCCAGTGATTAGCCTGTTGAGCTTGATGATCTGTCTCAGTTCCTCTCTTGTGTTTAGGTTGACCTTTGACTGTTTTTTTCACATACGTGCATACTATTAATTTTTTCCCAGATGCTCCAACATAATTGCCACATTCTTATCAGTAATATTTTCCATGAGCTCAGATGTGTCACTTGATGTTTCCAATGGAGAACTATTCAGGTATCATTCAGGAACTACCCTTGTCCTTCTCTCTCCTCATGGGCTGTCACCCATGACCCATTTCTTGGCTTGCCTCTTTATTTCCTAAGAAGTATTTGAATGCCCATAATACTTGTCTGGTAGTTTGGAAATGTTATAGAATTCTAGGTTGGAAGTAATTTCCTCTCCGAATTTTGAAGGAATGATTGTGCTGTCTGGTGTCTGTAATTGCTCTAGAGACGTAGCAATCAAATCCTTTTTTATGAGACCTTATTTCATTGGTTTTTTTCTTTTCTCTCTTACTGGAAGCTTTGAGAATATTCTATCCCTGGTGTTCCGGGCTTTCTTAATGAGGTACCAGAGTATGGGACTTTCCTCATCTACCGTTCTGGTTCTCAGCGGACCCTTTCATCCTGGAAAGTAACGTCCTTCCATTCTGGGACATTATCTTCTTCTATTTCTCTGATTTCCCCCTCCTCCCCTCTTTTCTTTTTCTTTGATCCCCTTTTGTAACATCCATTCTTGTTATATGGCACTGGTAGCTTCAGAGAGGACCCATTAAAGTTTTTCAGTTTTTGGTCTCTGCATTGGAGCAGCTTTCCATAGTCAGTTGCTAGAATGAATATCAGCCCCCCCCCAAAATGGCAAGCCCCTGCATGTAATGAGAACTTAGTGCTTCACCCCACGGTTTTACAGAGCCCATTAAGCCATGTCCAGCAGGACTGGGGATGGTCCAGCCATCTGCTCTCTCCCTCCTCAGTCTCATTCACCCTCATTCCCTCACTGCCCTCACTGCCCTCAGGCACTAGAAATGTACTGCTGCTTTCTTTTTTTTTTTTTTTTTTTTTTTTAAAGATTTTATTTATTTATTTGACAGAGAGAGATCACAAGTAGGCAGAGAGGCAGGCAGAGAGAGAGAGAGAAGCAGGCTCCCTGCTGAGCAGAGAGCCCGATGCGGGACTCGATCCCAGGACCCTGAGATCATGACCTGAGCCGAAGGCAGCGGCTTAACCCACTGAGCCACCCAGGCGCCCCTACTTTCTTTATTCTACTGTAGAAGCACCTGCTACTGCTCTTTTGATGAATCTATAGGCTATTTGAGTACTGTTAAAAAATTAATCTTACTCAGATGAAGGAAGAAAAGTTGAAAGAAAAAAATGAAAAGAAAGATTTATAGGTAATGCAGAAAATTCCTTGTAAAAGCAGGGGCAAACTCTAACAAATACAGTTTTCTGAACTGATGAGTGTGAAACCAGCAGGCTTGCACTTCTTCCAAGAGTTTTTCTTGAAAACCGCTTTTCTCCACGGAAATCAAAATATCAGTGGTCATTAACACCAGGTGGGATTACAGGGTGGTTTTCATTTGCTCTTTGTACTTTACTGTACTTGACATATTTCCGACGGGGCCTACTGGGGACCTTTTCCTTTGCTAGTCAAGGAGGAGAGGTGCTTTCTTTTTCCTGATAAAGTGTCCATGTCCCTTGGGCTCTAGCTGCTCAGCCCTCTGTCGCTGCTCCCACCAGTGAGCCCCTCCCTCCTTCTTGCACTGACCTCCTTTGCTCTTTAACAAAGTATGTTTTTAGGTCTTCCTAACCTGTTTTCCTCTTACCTGTTTCTTTCCTCAGGTACTTTTACTGGCTACTTTTTAAGACTGATGCTACCTGCGCAGCAAAGCAGTGTTTTTAAAGTCGTTCGTTCGAACTTTGCCTAAGCTTTCTAGTTGTGGTGGCCCCTGTAGCAGATCATAGCTCCTTTTTTTTTTAGCTTTCAGATTCTTGGTTCAGGACCAAATAATGCATTCATCTCTCAGTTCATTTCCGGGTCAAAGAGATTTTTTTTCAGTTCATTTTTATTAGGAAAAAGCAAATATCCTGGAAAGAATATCAAGGTAGACTAAGGTTACAAGCTTAAACTTCTCCCTTGAGTTGCCTTTCATCAATCATTCTCTTGCTCTTAATGATGATCGAAATTGACTTACAAGCGCATTCGTAAAGTATATTCTTTCAAAATCAATAAATACTTGCATTGGCCTTGAAACAGAAGGAGGGAAATAATCACATAGCCCTGTGACCCAGAGATTATTTCTGCCAGTCAGAGACCTAACAACACATGATAAGGTACAGATTGTTGAACTGTTTTTTGACCTTTAAGTCTGAAGTATGTCTGAAAGTATGTTTGAGTTGTGAAGGGCTGCGTAATCCAGGTGTCTCCTGGGTCGCAAACGCAGGAGAGGTCTGAGCTGGGAGATTGAGATAAGGAAGACCTTAGCATTTAGTTGGTATTCTAAGCCATTGGAGTAGCTGGTAGGGGTGGGGAGAGTATGTGAAGTGACCGGATGGAGAGCCTAAAGCAGTTTGCTGAGGACCCTGAATATTTGGGGATGGGACAGAGGAAGAAGAGCTTACCCCAGAGAGACAGGAGGAGACTCAGGAAAATCCGATATCCAGAAGAGAATGGAGTTAAATGTCAGATGCTTCCAAGACCTAAAGGAGGATGAATACTAATTATTTCACTGAATTTTCCCATGGTGGTATCTATCTCCGATAAAGCTTTTCTTGATCTCCCTTGAGCACAGTTGTTGATCTTTCCTGTACCTCATGCAAGTATATTAAACCTAGCACAAATGTGTTATAAATATTTGTTTACAGTTCTATTTCCCTTTAAAGGCATGGCCCTTGGGGCGCCTGGGTGGCTCAGTGGGTTAAGCCTCTGCCTTCAGCTCAGGGTCCTGGGATCGAGCCCCGCATCTGTCTCTCTGCTCAGCGGGAAGCCCACTTCCTCCCTCTCTCTGCCTGCTTCTCTGCCTACTTGTGATCTCTGTCAAATAAATTAAATAAATCTTTAAAAAAAAAAAAAAGTCATGGCCCTTCAGGTTTTGATCTTAGTCATCTTTGGTGAGACCATATTCCATTGTGTGTTCACAATGTTGTACTTCAGGTGCTTGCTTCGGTAGCACATACACAATGTGGACTTCAGCCTCCCAGTGTGTTAATAGCTAATGCGTTAATAGCTGTGTGACCCATAGCAAATTATTTAGCATCTGTGTGCCTCAGTTCCATTATCTGTGGTATCTGTGGTATGTGATAATATTAGTGTCCACTTCATAGAAGAGTGAGCATTTGTAAAGCGTAGACAACAGTGCCTGGCTCATTTTAAATACGATATAGTGTTTAGTGGCGGTGAGGGGGGTGTGGTAATAATAATATTGTTAGCATAGTGCCTGGCATTTAATGGGTAGTTGAATGTGAAAATTCAACAGTTTGAGACTAATACAATCCCTGTCATTCTAAACTGTAAGCATATACAGAATGTAGTCATGATCAGGCCATAGGAAAACTGTGCAATAGAAGTGGACAGGGTATATGCTGTGGTGAGTGCTGTGAAGTGTGTAAGCCTGACAGTTCACAGACTGGTACCCCTGGGGCAAATAATACATTATATGTTAATAAAAATAATTTATAAAAAGAAGTGAACCAAAAATTCTTTTAAAGATTTTACTTATTTATTTGAGAGAGAGAACATAAGCAGGGGGAGTAGGAGAGGGAGAAGCAGTCTCCCCGCCGAGCAGGGTGCCTAGTGAGATGTGGGGCTTATCCTAGGATCCATGGATCATGACTCAAGGGGAAAGCAGACTCTTTTTTTTTTTTAAGATTTTATTTATTTATTTAACAGAGAGAGAGATCACAAGTAGGCAAAGAGGCAGGCGGGGATGGTGGGGGTGGGGGGAAGCAGGCTCCCTGCTGAGCAGAGAGCCAGATGCAGGGCTCCATCCCAGGAACCTGAGATCATGACCTGAGCCGAAGGCAGAGGTCCAACCTACTGAGCCACCCAGGCACCCCAGAAAGCAGATTCTTAACAGACTGACCACCCAGGTACCCCAAAAGTGGACAGAATTAAGTGCACATAGCTTTGTTTTATAAAGCAAATCTATAGGCTTTTCCCAAAAGTATTATGTAATCTTAGTTTCTTTTCATGTAGTGGGGAAGGAGAAAACCAAAAGATGAGGATTTCCAAAACAGGTGAGAATTTCTATGTGTAGCACTGAAAATTAGCCTTAAACAGGTGGGTGGTGGAGCTCAGTCACAGGTTTTGTTTGGTATGAAAGATGCAACACTTCAGCTTGATCCATTCACTCTGTTTCTACAGCTTATAAAATTAAAAGTATCTGTTGATCTCTTAGACCTCAAATTAACTCATAGTGGGCATATACCTTTCAGTCAGCAAGTGAGCATTTAACTGCGCCATCTAGACACTTACTGTTTAACAGAGAACGTGTTAGGGGCTGGGGATAGGATGATAAATAAGACAGACTGTACTTGTCCTAAAAGAGGGCAATTATTCTTATGGGAGAGGCCTGTCATTCCAAGTGTTAAGAGATGCAGATAAGGAGCGGAAGTGTAAATGGGGTTGAAGGGGGTGGATAAGCAGACTCCATGAGGTAACAGGTAAGCTGAGGCTTCAAGGATGGGAGGAAGGCAGAAATATTGGGAATATATACCACCCTAAGCCACGTTCTGTGCGTGAGCCAGAAAAGTGTGTGTGTCCTATGTGGCTCTAGAGCCTGGCGAATGAGGGAGAGGGGTGGGTGGGGTGTTAGAAAGAGGACTGCTGGTGTCAGATCAAGCTGGGTCTTGTAGCCATGATGTGAGGAGTTTCATTTTATTAACCACAGTGAGAAGCCATTGAATGTTTTTAAACTGTGAGTCAATCCTATTTGTGTTTTGAAATCCCTTTTGCCTCTGTATAAGCTTTTCTTCTTCTCCAGCCGTGCATAAAGAAAGCACTTTAGATAGATTTAATACATAAAATACAGAAACTGATTTCTTAGTCTTGAAATACGGATGTCCTGGAGTCATTTGCCAGAAAGAGTACTTGCCTTAAGAATCAGTTTACATCTTAGATGTCAGAAACTTGAGTCACAAAAATAAAATGATTTATATATAAAAATGTTCAGTTAGTGTCAGAGGATAGTCTTGAAACCTTAATTCTGAAATCCTTCTTTTGCCGGCTAGAATCAGATTACTGTCACTGACTGTTACGATCATTACCATATCTGGAAAATGATAGTCTGGATGTGGATTTGCTGTGCACGCCATGTTCACAGGAATGTGGCTTTTCCCATATGTTCCATTTTAAAAGGAAATGGTCTTTCATGGTTTTTGCTACATTAAAAACATTAATGGGGTATTTCTTTTAGTAGGAAATGTGTTGTCTGTAATACAGGAAATTCTTTCTTGTAATTCAAATCATGAGCAACATTTTGCATCTGAGTTGGTTTAGTCAGTAAAACCTGAACGTCCACCGTGTGCCAGGTACTGTTCTAGGATCTTTTTTTTTTTTTTTTAAAGATTTATTTATTTATTTGACAGAGAGAGATCACAAGTAGGCAGAGAGGCAGGCAGAGAGAGAGGGGGAAGCAGGCTCCCCGCTGAGCAGAGAGCCCGATGTGGGGCTCAGTCCCAAGAACCCGGGACCATGACCTGAGCTGAAGGCAGAGGTTTAACCCACTGAGTCACCCAGGCGCCCCTTCCTTTTTTAAAATTTTTTTTTTCTTCAAGATTCTATTTATTTATTTATTTGACAGAGAGAGATCACAAGTAGGCAGAGAGGCAGGCAGAGAGTGAGAGAGGGAAGCAGGCTCCCTGCTGAGCAGAGAGGCTGATGTGGGACTCAATCCCAGGACCCTGAGATCATGACCTGAGCCAAAGGCAGAGGCTTAACCCACTGAGCCACAAGGGCGCCCAAATACATGGAGTCTATCTTTTTCCTTAGGATTTTATTTATTTGACAGAGTGTGCACACAAGCAGGGGAAGTGGCAGGCAGAGGGAGAGAGAGAAGCAGGGCTCAATCCCAGGACCCTGGGATCATGATCTGAGTCAAAAGCAGGCACTCAGTAGACTGAGCCACCCAGGCAGCCCTCTGTTCTAGGATCTTGGGATATATTGTGAACTAAACAAAGATTCCTACCTTTGAAAAGCTTACTTCCCAGGAGGCACATGACAAATAATGAACATAATTAGTATATTTATTATGCTTGTCATAAATGTAATTAGCATGTTAGTGGTATGGGCTTTAAAATAAAAATAAAATGGTTAGGGGAGCCTGGGGAGCTCAGTTGGTTGAGCATCTGACTCTTGTTTGTGGCTCGGGTCATGATTGCAGGCTCATGGGATTGAGCCCTGCGTTGGGCTCTGTGCTCAGTGCCAAGTCTGCTTGGGATTCTCTCCCTCCCCCTCTGCCCTTACCCCTGCTCATGCACATGCTCTCTCTAAATAAATAAAATCTTTAAAAAGTAGAGCAGCTAATGCATTAAGTGGAGAGGTAGCACATTTAAGTAGGGTGTTTGGGCTAGCATCATTGAGAAGGTATGATTTGAGCAAAAACTTGAAACTTGGAAAAAGCATACCAGGCAGAAGGAACGACCAATACAAACAAAAGACCCTAGACCAGAGTGTACCGGGCCTATATGAGTACCAGGAAGGAGACTAGTGTGTCCAGAGAGAGGGATGGAGTTCCTTGGCTTTCTAGGAAGGAGTTTCTCCTCAGTCAATTTCAAAGAAGTTCATAAGCCAAAAATACATGATACCATGATAGGACTAAGAATTTCCATCCTGTGAATGTTCTGTAGATGGTAGTCGATGAACACCTACACTCATGTCGTGAATTAGATAATTCCAAAGTAACACAAAATCTAAGTTAATTTCATAGAGCAGCTGAACATACAAAAATCTCTTATTCTGTGAATAAGAAATGATGTTGGATCACATGCTCTTAAGACCTAGCATTTAGTAAAAGCTGAAACTTTCCTGTTCCAGTTTATAGGTCTCCAGGTTGAAGCCAAAAGCCTTTGTTCTATAGCAAAGAATGGCAGGGGTGCCAAAGGTTCTTGTCTCTAGAAGGAGCAGGGATAGTCTTGGGCTTAGGAAATCCTTAGGGAAACTGCCCTTTAAGAGCAGGTTTGGTTTACTTCCCTTATTTCTTCCAAACTCAGTAGCTGTAAATCCTTTTAACATTTTTAATTAGGTGGTCTCATTTTCTAATTTTCTGTTTTTTGATTCTGTGAAGTTTTCCTTGTGTTTAAGAGTTTCCAGTGTAGGGCGCCTGGGTGGCTCAGTGGGTTAAGCCGCTGCCTTCGGCTCAGGTCATGATCTCAGGGTCCTGGGATCGAGTCCCGCATCGGGCTCTCCGCTCAGCGAGGAGCCTGTTTCCTCCTCTCTCTCTCTGCCTGCCTCTCTGCCTATTTGTGATCTCTCTCTGTCGAATAAATAAATAAAATCTTAAAAAAAAAAAAAAAAAGAGGGGCGCCTGGGTGGCTCAGTGGGTTAAGCCTCTGCCTTCGGCTCAGGTCATGATCTCAGGGTCCTGGGATCGAGTCCCATACAAGGCTCTCTGCTCAGCGAAGAGCCTGCTTCCCCCTCTCTCTCTGTCTGCCTCTCTGCCTACTTGTGATCTCTCTCTGTCAAATAAACAAATAAAATCTTAAAAAAAAAAAAAAAGTTTCCAGTGTAAATCATCACGCTACATTCATAAGGTCCTAATCAATGACAATCTAGTAGAGTATTGCCTAAGTCCCCTGCATGCCGGGTGGTTTACATTGGTGCGTGGGTTCAGTGCCCTGTGTTTCAGACACACTGTGTGCTTTGTAAAGACCCAATTTACCCAGTGCGATCACTGGGTTGTTCCAGCCATACCTTCCGTAATCTTTTCCCATGCCTCTGAATTTTACTTTTCATAGAGTATTTTTTTATAAATTTTTAATTCTTTTTCATCGATTCCTTTCCCAATTTGTCATTTTGTTGTTGTTTTGGGGTGGGTTTTTTGTTTTTTTTTTTTTGAGTCCTATCTATGCATTGCTGTACATTGTTTCTACGCTAGTTTCCCACAAAGTTGAAGTTGAAGTAAGACCACTAAAGAAAATACTCAGACACATGGGTATTTGACCTGCTGAAGCAAAACATTCTACAGTTGACCTTGAATAATGCAGGCTTGACCTACATGGATCCACTTATATGTAGATTTTTTTTTCATCATGATAAGTGTACTCTTTAATCCTTATTCCCAATTTTACTCTTCCCTCCTCCCCTCCTCTCATCTGGGTACCATCAGTTGTTTCTCTATAGTTAAGAGTCTGTTGGGGTGCCGGGTTGATTCAGTTGGTTAAGCATCAGACTCTTGATCTCAGCTCAGGTCTTGATCTCAGGGATGTGAGTTCAAGCCCAGAGTTGGACTCCACGCTGGATGTGGAGCCTCCTTTAAAAAAAAAAAAAAAGAAGTCTGCTTCTTGGTTTGTCTCTTTTTTTTCCCCCTTTGCTTTTTTTTTAAAAATATTTTATTTATTTATTTAATTATTTATTTGACAGAGATCACAAGTAGGCAGATAGGCAGAGAGAGAGAGAGAGAGAGGAGGAAGCAGGCTCCCCACTAAGCAGAGAGCCCAATGCGGGGCTCGATCCCAGGACCCTGGGATCATGACCTGAGCCAAAGGCAGAGGCTTTAAACCACTGAGCCACCCAGGCACCCCTGTTTTGTTTTTAAATTTCACGTGAGTGAGATCTTACAGTATTTGCCTTTCTTTTACTGCCTTATCTTGCATAGCATTATATTCTCTAGCTCTGTCCATGTTGTTGCAAATGGCAAGATTTGATTCTATATGATTAATATTCCATTTTATGTATATACCGTTTCTTCTTCATCAGTTCCATTATTGATAGACATTTGGGCTGCTTTCATTGTTTGGCTGGTGTAAATAATGCTGCAGTAAACATAGTGGTGCATGTATCCCTTTGAATTCGTGTTTTTGGATAAATATCCAGTACTGCGATTACTGGATTGTAGGGTAGTTCTATTTTTAATTTTTTTTTTAAAGATTTTATTTATTTATTTTACAGAGAGAGATCACAAGTAGAGAGGCAGGCAGAGAGAGAGAGGGAAGCAGGCTCCCTGCTGAGCAGAGAGCCCGATACGGGACTCGATCCCAGGACCCTGAGATCATGACCTGAGCTGAAGGCAGTGGCTTAACCCACTGAGCCACCCAGGCGCCCTATTTTTAATTTTTTGAGGAACCTCCATACTGTTTTCCACAGTGGCTGCAGCAGTTTGCATTCCAACCAACAGTGCAAGAGGGTTCCTTCTTCTCCACATCCTTGCCAACACTTGTGATTCGTGTTTTTGAGTTTAGCCATTCTGACAGGTGTGAAGTGATTATCTCATTGTAGTTTTGATTTACATTTTCCTGATGATGAGTGACGCTGAACATCTTCAGTGTGTCGTTGGCTCTCTGTATGTCTTTGGAGAAATGTCTGTTCATGTCTTCTGCCTATTTTTAATTGGATTGTTTTTTGGGTGTTGAGGTGTAGCAGTTCTTTATATATTGTGGGTTCTAATCCTTTTTGGACTTGTCATTTGCAAATATCTTCTCCCATTCAGTAGGTTGCATTTCAGGTTTGTTGGTTGTTTCCTTTCTTGTGAAGAAACTTTTTATGCTCATGTAGTCGCAATATTTATTTTTCCTTTCGTGTCCCTTGCCTCAAGAGACATATCTAGAAAAATGTTACAGCCAGTGTCCGAGAGATTACTTCCTGTGTTCTCTTCTAGGATTTTTATAGTTTCAGATCTCACATATATGTCTTTAATCAATTTTGAGTTTATTTTGTGTGTGGTGAAAGAAAGCGGTCCACTTTCGCTATTTTGCATGTGGATGTCCAGTTTTTCCAACACTGTTTATTGAACAGACATTTTCCCATTGTATATTCATTTTTCCTTTGTCAAAGATTAATTGACCTTATAATTGTGGGTTTATTTGGGGGTTTTCTGTTCTATTCCATTGATCTATTTGTCTGTATTTGTGCCAGTACCATACTAATTTAATTATTACTGCTTTGTAACATAATGTGAAATCTAGGGTTGTGGTATCTCCTATTTTGTTTTCTCTTTTTCAAGATTGCTTTGGCTAATTTGAGTCTTTGTGGTTCCATACAGATTTCAGGATTGGTTATCCTAGTTCTGTGAAAATTGCCTTTGGTATTTTGGTAGGGATTGCAGTAAATCTTTAGATTGCTGTGGGTAGTGTAGACATTTTAACAATATTTATTCATCCAACTTGAGCACGGAATGTCTTTCCATTTTTTTGCATCATCTTGAAATCCTTTCATCAGCGTTAAATAGTTTTCAGAGTACAGGTCTTTCATCTCTTCGGTTAAGTTTATTCCTAGGTATTTTAATTTTTGGTGCAATTTGTAAATGGAATGGTTTTCTCATATGCAGATTTGTTTTTTGTTTTTGTTTTAATTTTATTTATTTATTTGAAAGACAGAGATCACAAGTAGGCAGAGAGGCAGGTAGAAACGGGGGGGGGGGGAGCAGGCTCCCCACTGAGCAGAGAGCTGGATCCTAGGAACCTGGGATCATGACCCGAGCCAAAGGCAGAGGCTTTAACCCACTGAGCCACCCAGTCGCCCCTGCAGATTTGTTTTTGATAAATACAGTATACCACTATAAATGTATTTTCTCTTCCTTGTGATTTTCTTAACATTTTATTTTCTCTTGCTTACTTTGTTATAAGAATATAGTATATAATACATTTAACATAGAAAATATGTGTTAAGTAACTGTTTATGTTACTAGTAAGGCTTATGTCAACAGTGGTTTGGGGAGTCAAAAGTTATATGTGAATTTTCAACTTCATGAAGGGGATTGTGCCCCTAACTCCCACATTGTTCAAGGATCAGCTATACTTTCTTCTCGCTGAAAAAAAGGGAAATGGTATGTGTTCATAGAACTGCCAGTTAGAAGTGGTTTTAAAAAATTTTGCAGGGCTTTTTCTCTTCTTCCTCCAGATAGGATTGCATATGAATCACCCCAAAATTTAGTAGTCTACCCTCTTCTTTTTTTTTTTTAAGGGAAAAGACTGCCACAGTTTTTAAGCCTCTAAAACCACATTTTTTAAGTTCCATTGCCATTCTTTTTTTTTTTTTTTTTAAGATTTATTTATTTGTTAGAGTGTGTGTGCTGTTGGGAAGTGCAGAGGGAGAGGAAGGGAGAGAGAATCCCAAGCAGACTCTGTGTGGAGTGCAGAGCCCCACGTGGAGCTCTGGGCTCCACACAGAGCCGACATGGAGCCGACGTGGAGCCAACGTGGATCCTGGGACAAGAAGATCACTACCTGAACCAAAGTCAGACACTTAACCGACTGAGCCACCTAGGCCTCCATTGCCCTTCTAAGTGGGAAATTTAAGAACCTGACATTTAGTAGATATTACAGCTATTATATGACAAGATCAGAAGATATTTAATATGGGTGCGCCTGGGTGGCTCAGTTGGTTAAGCGTCTGCCTTTAGCTCAGGTCATGATCTCAGGGTCCTGGGATCGAGCCCTGCATCAGGCTCCCTGCTCAGTGGAAAGTGCTTTTCCCTCTCCTTCTGCCCCGACCCCCCGGCTTGTGTGCACGCTCTCTCACTCTCTCAAATAAATAAATAAAATCTTTATTAAAAAAAGAAATTGAATACACTCAAAGCAAGTTTATGGTATTCTGATAACTGAGTTTTAAACATAATTAAGAACCTAAGATGGGTATCTATTCAATTATTTTTTATCTGTTTATGCACTTGAACATGAACTTGAAAGTAATGAATAAATTGGACTTGAGTGATTTCTCTTTGCTTATCTTAATGAAAAACATGTTATTTTCCTTTTAGTTAACTCTAAGAATAATTGTAGAATAAATCTACTTTGTATCTTATATTCTGTCCTTGGTTTTGCTGTTTAATGGGGTTGGATTCCATGGCCAGTGTGGTAGGGACCTCGGAGGTGAAACACCTCAGACTGACCATGAATTCAGTTAATCACTGTTAACATTCAGGTAAACTTAGGGTTTTTAATCATAACATTTGCCAGCTTTATGTTGTCAAAATATAACTTCTTTCTAAATTGTCAAATTCAGTACTGTTTGAAGTCAGAAATCCTCAAGAAAGTAAAAAGGGGGGAAGTGAGGTGGATTTTCTTTTTTTTTTTTTAATTCTTAATAAACATTTTTATTTTTGTTGCTACAGAAAAGTCTTCCCTTCTTTAAAGCTGTTCAGATTTTAACTCAGAGAGAGATCCTCTATAATGATGAGATCTTCTGGGATGCCCAAACTTGGATGAATCTGCATTTGTATGCAGCAGTATTGTGGTCTTTTGGTATCTTTTGGTCTGAAAAGGAAGCCCTTGACAGTATTTGCCATACATAACCCACACTGTCTTCAGAGGAGGGATTTAGTTTTTAGAGATTCCCTAGAACATAAAATCTTGCCCTTGAAGATTTATTTAATTTCATTTTCAGTGAGTACCCTTTGCCATTTGTGATGTAATTGTGTGATTGTACTACTTGATACATGGGAAATATTTTATTAAAAAGTCTCCTTCCTTAGCAACATGTGTCATTGTTTTCAGGGTATACCTTCTCAGAAGCTTCACAGGAGGGAGAGCAGTGACAAGGAAGTTATCATTCTTTGCACGGTAAAATCATCAACTTCAGTCACCAGCTTCTAATTCAGATGAAATTTTAATTTGGATGTGTTACTGTTCCTTCTTGAAACAGTTTTGTTCCCAGTACATGATATGTTACTTTGGTTTTATAATTGAAAATACCATGAAAACATGAAATATATACATGGAAACATCTGAGCTCTTTTTCCTGGAATATCAGCATGGTTGATCTTAGGACTTGAATTAAAAGATTTTCTGGGGCGGGGGGGGGGCGCCTGGGTGGCTCAATGGGTTAACCCTCTGCCTTCGGCTCGGGTCATGGTCTCAGGGTCCTGGGATCGAACCCCGCATGGGGCTCTCTGCTCAGCGGGGAACCTGCTTCCCACCCCCTCTCTGCCTGCCTCTCTGCCTACTTGTGATCTCTCTCTCCCCCTCTGTTAAATAAATAAATAAAATATTTTAAAAAAAATTTTTTTTCTAGGGGAGCGTGGGTGGCTCAGTTGGTTGAGCATCTGTCTGCCTTAGGCTCAGGTCATGATCCCAGAGTCTTGGGATTGAGTCCTGCGTCAGGGTCCTTGCTCAGCGAGGAGTCTGCCTCTCCCTCTGCCTATCTTTCTCTCTCTCTGACAAATAAATAAAATCTTTAAAAAAGACTTTCAAGAATTTGGGGCAAACCTCTTATTCTTTAAAGTCTTTCAGAAACCTTCTTCTAATGAGGTCGTTCATATACTGCTCCTATATGGGTCAGTGTTTTGCTGGTAAAATATCAAGAGTAGGTAGTATCAGTCTGACATTTTATCAGTGACTAGTTACAACAGATTTTCAGGAAGTAAGTGTGATGCAGATCTTATCAGACAGAACACAGAGGCTGTCAGGCACATACAATTTAGATACGGAAGTAAGAGCAAACTGAGTTAAGCAGAGGTAGAGGAAATGCTTCAAGAGGGGGTACACAGGAATCCCACCCTAGCGCATGTAGATATAATTCCTCTATATCAGTTCTGTCTGTATGTGTGTTAGAAGGAAGAAAATGGAAAATTTGTTTTATACACTGATAAGAAAGGGTGCAGCCTACATTATAGAACTGAATTCACCAGTGACCTGAGTAAAACATTTGATTTGTTAATTGTCAACAAGCTGGTTGAGTACACTTTTGTAGGACTTTACACTGGATATCTCTTCCTCTCTCCCTCCCCCATAGTTGTTGAAAACCAGATGTGTTGGAATTAGTCCAAACGCCACAACTAGAGGGATTTGGTTTCTTCCAAGTTGGAGGATGACTATCTTTTTCCCTTAAAAAATGAAGTTAACCCTTTTAGGTGTTTATGCTAGAGAAATAAGCCAGTCTTCATTCTAGTCACGGTCTTATTTTTTTAAAAACATGTTAAGTACATTATGATACCATTTTGGATTTTATTTTATCTTTTTAAAGATTTTATTTCTTTATTTGAGAGAAAGAGCAGAGACAGAGCACAAGCAGGCAGAGGGGCAGAGGGGGAGAGGAGGAGACTCCCTGCTGAGCAGGGAGCCCGGATGCTGGGCTTGTTCCCACACAGGACCCTGGGATCATGACCTGAGCCAAAGGCAGACCTTAACTGACTAAGCCACCCAAGTACCACCCTTTTATTTAATTACTTATTTTTAAAATAGAATGGGGAAAAGCATGCTGTAAATACAGCTGATCTTTTAAGGCAAGAAAGGTACCACTTCCCCAAGCTAGTCATTTGTAAATCTTTTATTTCTAGGCAAAAATGTCATCATTAGAACTTTTCTCTCCTTTTGGTTTATTCCATCCACCCATAAACCAAGATGTATTCTGAGTTCCTTCTGGCCTGCCAGTTGTTTGTGCTGAATACCACACACTGGAAGCACAGGAAGAGACCTTACTCTGATTCTTGAACTAGAAAAGGAGCCAAATTTTGCTATCATTGTACCAACAAGATGCTAGGAAAGCAAGAGCTACTGTGATTTGCTAAGGTTTTCAAATCCACAAGTCTGCTGGTTTATATGAATTTAATTTCAGTCTCCTAACCACCTCCTTTCTTCTTGTCCCTTTTCCTTGTTTCTTAATGGATTTTTCCCAAAACACTTGCCTTGATTTTTCCCTTTCATTCACCAGATGGAAGCATTCTATTTCCTGACAAGCTGACAGGTTTCAAAGTGTAAGTGTCCTTTCTTACATGCAGACTTGGGCCTTACAAAATTTAATGAGGTTGCTGTTACTTTTCTCAGCATTTACCAAATATCTGACTTTTATTTTGCTGAGCTCTCTTGCTTGGTCTTGAAGGATTTTTTGGTGGCTTTAGCAGTAATTGTAGTAACAAAGACGCTGCCACAGGTAATTGCCTTTGTCTTGTGGCAGAAAAGCTTTTCCCACCTCTGCTGTACATAGCAAGTCCCACTGAAATGAAAAGCTCAAATAGTGATCACATAAAGAAGTTAATGTGTGAACTAGTTGATACATGTTAGGAATTCTTTATAAGATTTTCATAATCCGTGTGGAAGCTTTTTATAAGTAACTGCATGTTTTTTAGGGTAAACACTAAAATGGATTTCTTTCTTTTCTGAAACAGTACTCTGGAAGAAATAAGATATGGTTTATGCTTTGATGCCACTGGATGTATATGTGAGATTGTAGTATATGAGGCATCCTTTAGCCTGAAGGAAAGATGTTATCGTGTTACAAAGCAGGATGTGTATATGATGAAATATAATGTGACAATAGTGAATTTCTTCTCATTCAGTTCCTAAATAAGAGGACTCAAAACATTGCGGAAACAACTTATTAGGAGCTGTTGGCCATATTTAATTCTCTTAAATTATGTAGAATGAGCAGACCTTCAGAATAGTTGACTCTGTAAAGGAAAAAAAAAAATAAGAAAGCTTAGTATTCAGGTGTAAACATCAAGAATTTATCATCTGTTAGAATCCAGCAAAAGTAGCCTAGCATATTTTCCAGGAGAGAATGATAGGACCAGTCTAGGTAGATTAGTGGTAGTGGGGATATGTAACAAACACAGCACTTGTCACCAGAAAAAGCAGTTTCGTTTAGCTTCTCATTTTAACCGGGTGCCATGATTCCATCAACAGAGCGCCTGGTCACGTAGCAGCTGTCAAGCATTACACAGAATTATTTTGAGTAAATCTTTCTGGAATGTGGGATCTTTCTTTTTTCATAGTTTTGGCCTGCAGAGTAAAAACAAATGAACATAAAGGTGAGATACTACTACTTGGAGAGTGTTTTTAGGTTGTAATAAATAGAATGGTTCAGACCATGATCTTGGGGGACAGACCACCTTGGTTTGAATTATGCTATCCAGCCTTCCTGTCCTTCAGTTTTCTTATCCCTAAAATAGGGTAATCATGGTATTTCATAAGCTTATAGAGATTGTATTAGTTAATATTTGTAAATAGTGTTTGGCATGTGGTAAACACTATCTAACAGTTGGCTGAAATTGGTTTAGTAGCTGAACTGAGCACTGAATTCTAAAGATGTCTGTCTTCACAACTTAATAACATTAAGTTACTTCCCTTTTTACTTTTCTTTGATCTTTCTTAATACAGAGTATTTTTTGCATGGGTTTAATTTGTTCACATGGCCTTTTAGAACCATATTTAAGGAAAGAGCATGAGCATACAAACTTTTCATTGTGTATTTTTAAAAACTATCCCCAAGCTTATGGGTCATCTCACGTAACATAGAAGTATCTGCTCTCCTACACTGCTTCCCCAGTCTGAACACAGACTGGACTTGAGAGTAGAAAATGACTTCCATAAACTAAAACTTAATGGAAATATTTTATTGGTGATTAACTCTTAGCAAACTGGGATGGTATTGACTGTAATATATACAGATGGTATGCCTGCTGTGTTAGATGTCCCACATTTAACAGAGTTAGCTGGGTTGTAGAAAAATCACTGCATTTTATTTGGCTGTCTCCTTTTTGCCTCATCATAAGAATTTCCTGAAGATTCTGGAGATTCTGGTTCAGCAATTTGAGTTTAGAGCCTGAAAATATATACTGTCTTTTAAGCTAATTAATAGACCTTATTTTTTAAGACACGTACATTTAACAGACATTTCCAGTGATTATGAAGGTAAAACTTACTGGTTACACGTCTTCTCTGAGACCCAGCTTTCTCTCCAACAGAATCAATGATGTTTCTAGAACAATGGCCTACTTCCTAACTCACTTTATGATTTTGAGATTCCTATATTCCTAATGATTATGATACCAAAGAATTCCATTATGTGTGAAACAATATGGGGTGAGGAACTGAGCCATCTATTTACCAGAAAAATTAATTCAGCAAACTTTAGAAAATGTTTACATAAAGAAAAAGCTTTCTATAAAATAGTAAACTTGAAATAATTAGTAGTAATTCACTTATTTCTAAAGATTTGTTTATTTATTTAGAGAGAGGAGGTGCATGGGGTGAGGGGCAAGGGGAGAGAATCCTCAAGCAGACCCCTTGCTCATCGTAGAGCCCGACACAGGACTCGATTGCGTGACCTGTGAAATCAAGACCCTGAGCTCACAACCTGAGCTGAAGCAGTCAGATGCTTAACTCACTGAGCCACCCAGATGCCCCTGGGTTATTTCTAAACATTGACTATAAAACAGTAATAAAACATCCACAACTCTGGTACTCCTGTATTATCTTTTTTTGGATGTGTATGTGCACACTGTTTAAAATCTTGCTGTTTTAGAATTAATGGTCCTTAGATTTAGCAAATTTACTAAAATTTTGTGTGGTTAAAACTTCTCATTATAATTTTCACTCTAATCCATGGTAATTCTCTTACTTTTGCTAGTTATCCCATCATCTGAACATAATTGGTCCTTCTTCATGCATCTTTGATAATACCTTTCCTGTTTATCACAAAGTCTCAGAGTCCAGTGTGTTCAACTAGGGAGATATGCCTCACTGCCTGTGAGGACATAGTTGTTCAGCAATAAGGAGTGTTTAACAATCAGCAAGTTAGTATTGATTGTTCTATTCTTGACTTGGTGATTTCTTTAGTTGATAGTAAATGGATAATTGGGGTCTATTAGCGCACTTACCCATGGATTGTTTTTATTCCCTATGTGTTCCCAAGCCAGTCTCAGGGGAGAATAGCAGGTATTTATTGGGCTCCACAAAGTCATGCCCAATAATTGGTATGAATTGACATCGATTTTTGTTTTGTTTTGGGAAGAAGGGGTTGGGGGAAGCCTTTAGGAACAGAAGCAAGATGACAGTATGTAGTACCAAAGTCATAATTTCAAGGTTAATTTCTTTCAGATGAATTTAATTCTTTAAGTTAGAGATGCTCATTAATTAATGAATCTCTGTAGAGCAGGGACTACCTCTAGAACACCTTTAGGGTATACATCTCATTAAAACTGTTTAACATGTGTGCTATTTTAAATGGTATATATTACAGATCTAATTGTGGTCTGTGGTGTTTAATCTATTTTAGAAACTGGATGGCTTCTACAGGGAGCCAGGCCTCTGATATAGACAAGATTCTTGGATTCTTCAGTGATGGCGCACCCCCCACCAAAAAGCCCAGGTAAACAAGGGAAGGGAATCGAGGAACATTTAGTAAATTGCCATTAATGGTAGATGACAAAAAATAACAAACAGACTTGCCCAAAACCCAGTTGTTTTCACAAATTAATATTGACCTTCATATAAAAATCATTTTTATTTTGGCTTTAACTTTTATTTTTAAAAAGGTCATAAATGTACATAATTTCCAAGTCAGTACTCCAGGCTTATAATGCATTGTCCCTTTCCAGAGATAATCACTTTCAGCTTTTCTATCTGTTTCCTCTAATAATTGGATCCATATTTTTAAATGCTGTCTATTTACTGCTATTTTTTAGTTTTTGGTTTTATCTATTTTCCAATTAATGAAGATGAGTATTAGGCTTACTTTCCTGGAGCCTCTCCACACGTGTTGCCCCCACCCTACACACACATGAAACACTCTTTCCACATTTCCCTGGTGTTTTATATTACAATGTTTGGTTGTCGGTTTTCTTTTTCCCTTTTTTTTTTTTTTTTTTTTAAGATTTTATTTATTTATTTGACAGACAAGAGATTACAAGTAGGCAGAGAGGCAGGCAGAGAGAGAGGAGGAAGCAGGCTCCCTGCTGAGCAAAGAGCCCAATATGGGGCTCGATCCCAGGACCCTGGAATCATGACCTGAGCCGAAGGCAGAGGCTTTAAACCACTGAGCCACCCAGGCATGCCATCAGTTTTCTAATAGTTACATATATGACTGTATTAATAGTGTTCATAGCTGAGCCTAACAGTAGTTTGATTATACTTTCTTGTTCATTTTTTCCACCAAGTTATTCTCTCTTTCTCTGTCTCTGTTTTTGTTTGCTTTGTTTTTTATGTATCTATCAGCTTATCTTCAAACTCTGTGACAGAAAAAAAAATCTTGTAGGTATGCTGACACTCATCAGTAATTTACTAGTTTACATTGTTTCATGGATTTTTTCCCTTCCGTTTTCCTTCCGGACTGGCCTCCGCTCTGGACTGTCATTCTCCAGACCTGCTGCATTGCTGATGGTTTGCCGTTTTCCTTTCCCGTGACCCCCAGAATTCCTTTTACATCTCTCCTGTTTTGGATCCTCTCTTTCCTGGGTATTGTCTTGCCCTTTTTTGGTGTGTGGTCCTTCATTTTCCTGAAAAATACTCTCATCATGCACTCTTAGTAAGGATTCACAGGAGAAGAGTTTTAGGAGACATTTGAAGATGTCCTTATTATATTTGTCCATTTATTTGATGATTTGGCTGAGTGTTGAATTTTAGATAGGAAATAATTTTCCTTAGAATTATGAAATTATTACTCATCCTCTGCCAGCAGCTGTGTATTCCTGCCAAAATAATGAGTCTTTGCTGATTCCCAGTCCTTTGTGTTACAGGACCTCTTCTTTTCTCATTGGAGACAGAATAGTTATTTTATTCTCAACAACCTGAAATTTCACAGTGAGATACCTTCATATGAGTCTAGATATCAGGTGGCCCTTTCCAAGTTGGCTACTGATGATTCACTTCGGAAAACTTTTTTCTTATTTGATAATTCCCTTCACAGTTTTTTCTGTATTGTGCCTTTGTAGTAGAACTCTACAAACTCTATTTGGATGTTGGACCTTTTGCAATAAGACTCTGTAATTTTCTTTTTTCTTTTTTTTTTTTTTTTTCTTTTTTTAAGAGAGAAAAAAAAGAGTGTATGTGAGCTTGGAGTGGGGGCAAGAGAGAATCTTCTTTTTTTCTTTTTTTAACGATTTTATTTATTTGACACAGAGAGGGAGATAGGGGGAGTGGCAGGCAGAGAGAGAAAGAAACCGGCTCCCCGAGGAGCAGAGAGCCCAATGTGGGACTCGATCCCAGGACCCTGGGATCATGACCTGAGCCGAAGACAGACCTTACCCGACTGAGCCACCCAGGCGTCCTGAGAGAGTGAGAATCTTAAGCAGACTCCATGCCCAACACAGAGCCCAACAATACAGCCCTTGAGATCATGACCTGAGCCAAAATCAAGTCGGACACAACCGACTGAGCCACCCAGGTGCCCCAAGACTCTAGTTTTCTGTTGCTTTTTTTTTATCATTATACCTTCTCAGAAATTTCCTGTTTTCTTCCAGTGTTACAAATTTTTTATTCATGACATTCTTAATTTCCAAGAAATCTATTTGTTTGCCCACCCCTTTTTTATAGTATTTTGTTCATTTTTCAAATATGCCTTTGTTTTTAAATCTATATGAGATACTGTTTTCTTTTCCAATTTTCTTCTCTTTCCTGTATTGTCGCTTCTTTCCTACAGATTCCTTTCTTTTTTTTCTTTTTTTTTTTTTGTTAAGACTTTATTCCTTTATTTGATGAAGAGAGACACACAAGAGAGGGAACACAAGCAGGGGGAGTGGGAGAGGGAGAAGCAGACTTCCGCTGAGTGAGGAGCCTGATGCTGGGCTCCATCCCAGGACTCTGGATCATGACCTGAGCCAAAGGCAGCTGCTTAACTGAGACTGAGCCACCCAGGTGCCCCCAGCAGATTCCTTTCTATCTGCTAGTTTGTTTAGATATAACTCTCACATTGGGGGCTTTGTTCAAATGTAAGGTGACCGTTCTTTGTCTGCTCACATTTAAGAGAAGACACTAAAAAGCCAGTTTGAGAATCTATGTGTGCTTAAGGGACTTGGTCACTGATGGGCTTCACTGTGGGTGTCAACCATGGGCCAGTTCTGTAACTGAGGAATCCCAACCTATCAGAATGTGTGGGTCTTTTCTCTCATGCTGGCCTTTTTCCCCAAAAAAGGATGCCTGGATGGGGCATGGGGTGCAGGTATAAGGTTGACTGCCATTGTCTGAGAGTCTTCCTCTGGGAGAAGGATGCAGGGGAGTCTTATATTTCATATATTGACTTTTACTTAATTCCCTTTCCCAAGCTGTGTACAGTGTTCTCAGATACAGAAACCTCTGGTATAGCCTCTCTAGAAAGCAGGCCTCTAGTCATAGAGTTCTAACTGCTTCTAATATGACCTTGCTACGAATTCTCTGTTTTGGCCCCACCTGCCCCTCTACCTTCAGATTTATTTGAACACTCCCAAAATTCTATAGAGGGAATCATCTCTTACTGTACAACTCCTAAAATTGTGTTGGCCTGTGTTATCTGCTCTCATCTTTCCCTGTTTTGAGTTTCATGAATTTATGCCTTCTAAAAAAACGTAGTTACTTAGTGGTTTTAGGAAGAATCAGAAATGAAACACAACTGCTGATTTTTTCCTTTTTAACTAGAAATTTTAAATTAGGCAGATTACACCCTAAACCTATAATGGAAGAGGTAAAAAAAAATTCAAATAATACAGCACAATCAAGTGAAAAGTAAAAATCCTTATTTTCCCCAATCCCCAGAGTTAACCACTATTTATAGTTCTTGTGAATCCCTCTAGAAATTTTCTGTGAGTATATATTTGTATATTTTCCATATCTTGATTGCCTTGAACTGAAACTCATTTTCGTCATTTGCTTCTGATATCTATTATCAGTCTTTTCCAGTAGACTAAACTTTTGAGATTAAGGACTTCATTTTATTCATAGAAACATTACTAATGGGACGCCTGGGTGGCTCAGTTGGTTAAGCTGCTGCCTTCGGCTCAGATCATGATCCCAGGGTCCTGGGAACGAGTCCCGCACCAGGCTCCTTGCTCAGCAGGGACCCTGCATATCATTCTGCCTGCTTGTGGGTGCGCGCTCTCTCTCTCTCTCTCTCTCTCTCTGATAAATAAATAAATAAATAAATAAATAAGATCTTAAAAAGAAAGAAAGAAACATCACTAGTACCTACCATAGTATCTGGTTCTTGGTAAGTTTTTCATATTTGTTGAATGACCAAGTGCTGGAGTTGGAAATAGGGAAGGCAGTTGCAAGGTTTGTTTCCCCAAAACAGGTTTCCCAAGACTTAAAGTACCATTTCTTATGTTATGACAAAATGCAAATCCTTTTTCTTTTATTTTGACAAAAAATTGAGAAAGGCAGTTCCTTGGAAAACACCTGCCATCAGCAAAAATTAAAGTGAGTAAATATATTTCAAACATATTTTGGGCGCCTGGGTGGCTCAGTGGGTTAAGCCGCTGCCTTCGGCTCAGGTCATGATCTCGGGGTCCTGGGATCGAGTCCCGCATCGGGCTCTCTGCTCAGCAGAGGGCCTGCTTCCCTCTCTCTCTCTCTCTCTGCCTGCCTCTCTGTCTACTTGTGATCTCCCTCTGTCAAATAAATAAAAATAAAATCTTTAAAAAAAAAAAAAAAAAACATATTTTAATGTAGTTTCCAGACTGAAGTGTGGGGAGTGGGGTGGAGTGGGGTATGGAGAACCAAAACACAAAACTTGTGTCTGTACTTCTCTTCAAGACAGAACTCCGTGCTTGTCGTGGTAAGAAAGTAATGTTTTCTACTTCTTGTCGTATCTATTGAATAGTTATAGCTTTGTTTATTTAGGTAATGTGAAGCTCCCGTGTTTTCAGAATTCTGTTAGCTACTTTTTTTTTCTTCCTCTTTTTTTCCTTTTTGCCTTACAGGTAGAAATCTAGAACAAAATGGAAGTGAAATGTGTTCCCATACTTGATGGTCTCATTCTCAGTTTTAGTCATGCTCAATTTTATCGTACTAGTGTTTACAAAATTGAGCTTAACTTTGGCTTTCTTTCATCTCTTGTTTTATATCTCTCAACAATAGGAATTTAATTTGTATGGATTTCTTTTCTCTCTGGAATCCATGTTTTTTGAAATTTAATGTTGGTTTGAAATATAATTTAGTTAGTAGAACTCAGCTGGGCTGTAATTTAATTGGATCTTTTCCTACTGTTAGTGGGTTTTCTTAGATTGAAAGAACTATGAGGGAGAAAATTGTTTTTAAGATTGCCTCTTAGGATTCCTGAAATAGGTTTTTCAGCAAGCCCTGGCACAATATTCTGGTCTTTTTGCTTAAGATACTCAGGAGAGGTATCAGAAATTGTTATATCCTCTTTGCAACTATGAAAGTAATAGCTGAAAACCATGATTTTCAACAGCCTTTCCATGTGCCTCCTATCTGTTGGACATTCCCAATCCTCTTCCTTTGGTTGACTTTTTCAGGAAGCTGCTTCCAAGCTTAAAAACGAAGAAGCCTCGTGAACTTGTGCTGGTGATTGGAACAGGCATTAGTGCTGCGGTGGCACCTCAGGTTCCAGCCCTGAAGTCTTGGAAGGGGTTGATTCAGGCCTTACTGGATGCCGCCATTGATTTTGATCTTCTAGAAGATGAGGAGAGCAGAAAATTTCAGAAATGTCTCCATGAAGACAAAAATCTTGTCCATGTTGCCCATGACCTTATCCAGAAACTCTCTCCTGTGAGTATCCTCCTGTGTATCTTGGCATTATTTCCTGAAACTGTGACACATGTGCTGAATGTAACAAAGATATTCATTGTGAGCTTATAGATTTTGGAGGGGCAGATGGGGAGAGAGAGAGAATCTTAAGCAGGCTCCACACCCAGAGTAGAGTAGAAAGGAGGGCTCGATCTCACAACCCCAAGATGATGACCCAAGCTGAAATCCAGAGTCTAGAGGCTTAACAAGTTAAGCCGCCCAGGTGCCCCTTTAGCTTATAGATTTGCATAACTCTTGGCTCTTCCACAAAAGGTCTGCTTATGGACCCTATTCAGGGTAGTTATCTTGATCCGCACGCGTGTGTGTCTGTATCTGTGTGCCTGTGTGTGCCTGTAGATGGTAGCAGTAATGATGTTGAGGTCTTTATATTTACAAAAATGAGACCACTGTCCCATTATTGCTGTGTTTTGAATTTATTTTTTCTCTGCTCATTACCGTGTAGTGGCATGCCCTGCCATCCATGCCTTTTAGGGAATCCCAGAAAGATTAGAGATCATTCTTACCCTTTTGGGGTTAAGCAACACCATTTCTTTAAATGTTCCTTTTAAAGGCGATCACTCAGAATATTTATAAGGAATTTTGTCTTGTTTTATCAAATTGAGTTGGATACCAGTTCATGAATAATAAGGACCTCCTTGTTTGCACTGTCTTCAAAATGCCTTCAAAAATCAGAATTCATTTAAGATATATTTAGAAATAATAGAGTAGCCAAATCATGTTCTAAATCTTAATAAATCACATATTTAAAAAAAAAAAAACTCTTGTTATAAAATAATTTTTTTAAAGATTTTATTTATTTATTTGACAGAGATCACAAGTAGGCTGAGAGGCAGGCAGAGAGAGAGGAGGAAGCAGGCTCCCTGCAGAGCAGAGCAGAGAGCCTGATGCAGGACTTGATCCCAGGACCCTGAGATCATGACCTGAGCTGAAGGCAGAGGCTTAACCTACTGAGCCACCCAGGTGCCCCTTATAAAGTAAATTATTAGTGTTGATTCCCACACCCTCTTTCCAGGCCCTTGGGCATATAGGAAAGAAGTGTCATTAAAAGTTAGCTTAGAAGAGAGCCATTTAAAAGTAATTTCCTCTTGGTTCGTGACTCATTTCAGAAACTTAGTACCTTTTACTTCCTCTTCTCATTTCTTTGTTCTTAATTGTGATAAATTGTTACTAATCTAGAATAGTGTAAATAATTAGTAAGCTTTAAAGAGTTCATAGGACCTCTGTCTCACACCATACACAAAATTAATTCAAAATGGATTAAAGACCTAAATATAAGAACTTAAAACTATAAAACTCCTAGAGGAAAACAGATTTACAGCTTCATGACTTTGGACCTGGCAGCAGTTTTTTTTAAACATGACACCAAAAGCACAAGTAACAAAAGAACAGTAGATATACTGCACCTTACCAAGCATAAAAGCTCTTGGACTCAAAGAGCACTTTCAAAAAAGTAAAAAGTCAGCCTCCCCCCTCCCCGCCAGAGAACAGGAGAAAATATTAGCAATTCATATATCTCCCAAGGGTGTAGTGTCCAGAATAAAGAACTATTATAGCTTAACAATAAAAAGGCAGGTAATTCAAAGGATTTGAATTGACATGGTTCCATGTGCTAGTAAGCGCATGTAAAGGTGTAGAGCATCTTTTCATGCAGTAGTCATTAGAAAAATCCACATCAAAACCACTTGAGGTATGCTTCACATGCACCAAGATGGCTCGACTCAGAAGGTCAGTTAAATATTGGTGAGGCTGTAGAGAAACTGAATCCCTCATCCACTGCTGGGATTGTGAAATGGTGCAGACAATGTGAAACACAGTCTAGCAGTTCCTCAAACAATTAAATATAGAGTTACCATCTGACCCAACAGTTCTGCTTCTAGATAGACCCTAGAGAAATGAAAACATATGTCCATACAGAAACTTACACACAAATGTGGGTAGCAGTATTCATAATAGGCACAAGGTAGAAATAACCCAGATATCCATCTACTGTCTAGTGGATAAACAAAATGCAGCACATTCATACAATGGAATACTACTTGCCAATTAAAGGGAGTTCAGTACTGATAACATGCTGCAGTTTGAATGACCCTTAGCGTAATGGAAGCCAGTCACAAAAGACCACATATTAGATGGCTGCATTCATGCAGAATGTTCAGAATAAGGAAATCTGTTAGAGACAGAAAGTCGATTAGTAGTTGGCAAGGACTAGAGCACAGATGGAGGGCAGCCAGGTGATATTTAAAGGCTACGTGGTTTCTTTTGATATGATGACATGTTCTAAAATTGACTGTGGTGACAGTTGCGGTATCTGTGAATCTATAAATAATCATTGAATTTACACTTCAAATAGGTGAATTGTTATGAGAATTTTATGTCAGTAGAGTTGTTAAAGGTAAAAGAAGAGAAAATGTGTAATTAAAATATTAATCAATAGAAAGTGAGAGTGGCTGTATTAATATCTGATAAAGCACACTTGAGAGCAAAGAGGAAAGAAAACTTTCTTAATGTCTTAAAAAATACAAAATTGTTGTTGTATAAAAAGGTAATTAAAGAGTACGTAGCCAAAAAATTTAAAAGAAAAGTATTACGGAAGTGTGTCAGCCAGTTAATTAACAAAAATGATATCTTGGGGGGGGGGAGCTCATGAATACTGTGTTAGACTAGGAAGACTGGTCTGTGGATGAAGACGTTCTCTTTCAGACTAGGATATACAGTGTTGTCATGCCACTCTCTTGTCTTGGCTGTAACCTTCACTCATCCATCACAGTGGTGAGTGAAGAACAGAAAGCATGATTTTACTAGTTGGGTGAATTGTGATTGAAAGTAATGAGAAGTTTTGAAGTCAGTGTCAGTAAGTGTATACCCAACAAACATCAAACTGGGGTCACTAATTATCTTTGGATGAAAATTTATTATTAACCTTAAAATGTAGTTGTGGGTTAGTGTCAGTTGCAGTAGAGGAGAAATTATCAAACTTTTTGGTCTCAAGACTCCTTTATATACTCTTAAAAATTATTGAGAAACTCAAGTAGCTGTTGTTTCTGTAGAGTATTTCTGTCAACATTCACTATTAAAAATTGAGAAGTGTTTAAAATATTTACTTAAGTGTACCAATAAGCCTATCACATGTAAACGTAATTAACATGTTTGTGGAAAATAATTACATTTTCCAAAAATGAAAAATTAATTGTATTGTTTCACACTTTAAAGAATCTTTTTAACATCTGGCTTAATAGAAGACAACTGCATTCTCCTATCTGCTGTATATACTGTGTGCTGTTTTGGTTTAAGTATATGGAAAAAGTCAGGTATCACTGGTGTGTAGCTGGCAAAGAAAGAAGTATTTTAATAGTGTTTTTAGATACTTAGAGATATTCACCGTTGATACTACACTAAAAACTCAAGTGGTAGCTTCCTTCCTAAAGATTAAGAGCAGTATGGAATCTGAAATCACATCCCTATTAATGGTAATATGGAATCTGAACTTTTCCTATTCTGCTGCATTAAAATCCATGATCCATCTTGCACTTAGAATAAATCTTTCACCCATGCATGATTTTGTAACATCATGCATCTGTCATTTAGAAAATCTTGGTTCACTGAGTTACATATATCCTCTAGATATATGTATATATAAATGTTATATATGTATATATAAATGTTGACACATTTCACTACACAGCTCAAAAACTACATTCATTAATAACACCACCAGTCTCATCACATAAATATTTGGAGGTTGTCAAGCTCCTGGTGGCAGATTAGAGTTTTCTAAAATTCTGGTTTTTCAGTTCTAAAGTGTGTTTGGAACCAGAATAGACCCCAAATAGCCAAAGTAATGTTAAAAAAGAAAACCAAAGCTGGAGGCATCACAATTCCAGACTTTAAGCTCTGTTATAAAGCTGTAATCATCAAGACAGTATGGTATTGACACAAAAACAGACACATAGACCAACGGAACAGAATAGAGAGCCCAGAAATGGACCCTCAACTCTTTGGCCAACTAATCTTTGACAAAGCAGGAAAGAATGTCCAATGGAAAAAAGACAGTCTCTTCAACAAATGATGTTGGGAAAATTGGACAGCCACATGCAGAAAAATGAAACTGAACCATTTCCTTATGCTACACACAAAAATAAACTCAGAATGGATGAAAGACTTAAATGTGAGATAGGAAGCCATCAAAATCCTAAAAGACAACACAGGCAGCAACTTCTGTGACCTTGGCCACAGCAACTTCTTGCTAAACACTTCTCCAAAGGCACAGGAAACAAAACCAAAAATGAACCATTGGGACTTTATCAGGATAAACTTTTTTTTTTTTTTTTTTTTTTTTTTGCACAGCAAAGGAAACAGTCAACAAAGCTAGAATGCAACCTACAGAATGGGAGAAGATATTCAAAAATGACATATCATTTACAGGGCTAGTACCCAAAATCTATAAACTCAGCACCCAAAAAAGAAAAAACTGTAGTCACAAAATGGGCAAGAAGACATGAACAGACATTTCTCCAAAGAAGACATTCAGATGACTAACAGCAGACACATGAAAAAATGCTCAACATCACTTGGCATCAGGGGGATACAAATCAAAACCACAATGAGATACCACCTCACACCAGTCAGGATGGCTATAAAATTAACAAGTCAGGAAACAATAGGTGTCAGTGAAGATGTAGAGAAAGGGGAACCCTCCTACACTGTTGGTGGGAATGCAAACTGGTGAGCCACTCTGGGAAGCAGTATAGAGGTTCCTCAGAAAGTTAAAAATAGAGCTACCCTACAACCCAGCAGTCGCACTACTGGGTATTTATACAAATGAAACAAAAACAGTGATTCAAAGGGGCACATGCACACCGGTGTTTATAGCAGCAATGTCCACAATAGCGAAAACATGGAAAGAACCCAGATGTCCCTGGACAGTTGGATGGATAAAGAAGATACATAATATATATAATGCTAGCCATCAGAAAAAATGAAGTCTTGCCATTTGCAATGATGTGGATGGGGCAGGAGGGTATAATGTTAAGTGAATTAAGTCAGAAAGACAAATGCCGTATGATTTCACTTATATATGGAATTTAAGAAACAAAACAGATGAACATAGGAGAAGGGAAGGAAAAATAAGATTAAAAAGAGAGGGAGACAAACTATAAGAGACTCTTAACTCTAAGGAAAAAAACTGAGCATTGCTGGAGGGGAGGGAGTAATGGGGTGATGGACATTAAGGAGGGCGCTTGATGGAATGAGCGCTGGGTATTACATGCAACTGATAAATCACTAAATTCAACCCCTAAAACTAATACTACCCTGTATGTTAACTAAATTGATTTTAAATAATTTTTTTTAATTTCTAGTTTTTGCTTGAAAGCTCCACTTTTGTCATAGGCAACCATAACAGCAGTCCTCAGTTGTTTTCCTCAAAATGGCAGGCTCACTTCATTCGTTTTTTCAAAAATGCCTGAGAATGCCCAGCTCTGAATGACTAGTTTATCATTTGTTCAAGTAAAAATAATGTTTGATGAAAAAACGGAGGGACGCCTGGGTGGCTCAGTTGGTTAAGCAGCTGCCTTCGGCTCAGGTCATGATCCCAGGGTCCTGGGATCGAGTCCCACATCGGGCTCCTTGCTCGGCAGGGAGCCTGCTTCTCCCTCTGCCTCTGCCTGCCTCTCTGTCTGCTTGTGCTCGCTCGCGCTCTCTCCCTCTGTCTCTGAAAAATAAATAAAATCTTTAAAAAAAAAAAAAAAAAACGGATAATTGAGCTTGCAGTTCAATCACACAAATGTTTTGCCTGGACACAGCCATCATACTTTGGGCTGCAGCAGAAGTGCTCTGTGCACATTTCCTCTTTCTTCATACAGACTTTTAAAAGGAAGGGTCAGGATTTAATACAATTAATAATTTTTACTGCTTCATTAAGAACATTTTTAAGTGAAACTGGGATTTTTTTTCTAAGTCTTTGGTCATGAAGAATGCAATGATTACAGGCATAGCTGAGTTCTACTGTCTTGATTCACACTAAGTCATTAGCAGTTTTACCCACGATTGCTTTTGTACCATTGGTGCACATATCGGCACAGTTTAAAAGACAGAAATTACCTTAATATTATTATGAAAATAATTTTACTTTGCAAACTCCTTAAAGAATCTTAGAGATCCACAGGGACCATGGGCCATGTTTTGAAACCTACTTTATTTATTTTTTTGAAGATTTTAGTTATTTATTTGACAGATTACAAGTAGGCAGAGAGGCAGGCAGAGAGGGGGGTGGGGGAAGCACCTGCTGAGCAGAGAGTCCATACCGGGGCTCGATCCCAGGACCCTGAGATCATGACCTGAGCCAAAGGCATAGGCTTAACCCACTGAGCCAACCAGGCACCCAAAAACCCACTTTAATAGAGGATACGTAAGGAAAAAAATAGAGGCAAACGAAAGGCTTAAGAAAAAAGGACACACGTTTAGGGAAATGTGAACACTGAGTATTTGACAATAAGGAATTAATATTATTTCTTTTTTCTTTTAGGTGTGATAGGTGTTATTGCAGTTATCTTTTGTTTTATATGTAAAGGGGGGGCTTTGGGAAATTGTTGTAGTAGCTGCATGAAATACAACGCTTGGGAACTGCTTCAGAAAAATTCTGTTCAAGGGGAGAGCATGGCAGGGTTATAGTGGAGGGGAATTTAGGTTAAATAAGATTGGTCATATGTGATAATGGTCAAAACTGGATGATGGGTGTACAGTGGGGCTTATATTCTTTTTACTTTATATATGTTTGAAATGGTCTTTTTTTTATTATTATTATTTTTTTTTTATTTAGGGGTGCTTGGGTGGCTCAGTGCGTGAAAGCCTCTGCCTTCAGCTCAGGTCATGAGGGTCCTGGGATTGAGCCCTGCATTGGGCTCTCTGCTCGGCAGGGAGCCTGCTTCCCTTCCTCTCTCTTTCTCTGCCTGCCTCTCTGTCTACTTGTAATCTCTGTCAAATAAATAAATAAAATCTTTAAAAAAAATCTTTTTAAATCTTTTAAAAAGATTTTTAAAAAAGATTTTATTTATTTATTTGACAGAGACATAGCACAAGTAGGCAGAGCAGCAGGCAGAGGGAGAGGGAGAAGCAGACTCCCTGCCGAGCAGGGAGCCCTATGTGGGGCTTGATCCCAGGACCCTGGGATCATGACCTGAGCCAGAGGCAGCCACTCAACTGACTGAGCCACCCAGGTGCCATGAAATTATCTTTTTTTTTTCTTAATTAAAGAATCTAACAGCAATAATATGGCAGGTTAATTCAATAGGCCCATCTACTGAGCCAGTTTCTTACACTAGGGAGGTGATACTGTGCATTCAGTAGAGAGAACTTGGGTTTCAGAATCAGACTCTGCCATTTAAATGCACTGGGACTTTGGGAAAATTCAATTCTCAGAATCTATTTTTGCATCTGTAAAACTGGGCTAATACTCCTTAACTCATGAAGAGTAAGTTAGACAATGTATATGAAGTGTTTGGCACATAGTAAGTACACCCTGAATGTCCGTAACCTTGGTGAGGAAGAGTCAGGATTTTGTGTTTACTGTATCTGGGATCAGAAAAATGAGAGTTAAGGTTAGAAGGAACTCAAGTACCATTGGTTTCATTCCACTGTTTTAAGTGAATAAGAAAACGTCCATAAAATTGTGTGGGAGTTTGGCATTTCCTTTTGACTATGGAACCTCCTTGTTTGTTTTCATTCCTTTGTCTTTGCTTAGGCTACTGGTGGGAAATTTAGTTCTAGGGTCACATATTTCAAGAGAAAGAAATGTTCATTTTAAGTCTGAGGAAATAAAAGAAATAAAAAAATAATTTAAAAAAAAGACTGAGGAAATCATTAGCACAGCTGCAGAAAGCCTCTTTCCTTCCTCTCTGTGTCCATACGCAAGATGTAGGAACTTAAAGAAATAGAACTAAGAGATAGCTCAAATAAGTGATTTAGAACATTTATTCCCAGGCTTTTAACCTTTTGTATTTCTTTCCTTACAAGCAAGAAAATAGTCCACACCCATAATTACCCGTCTGTATGCGCAGGTATTTTTATCTGTGTGTGTAATAATTAAACTGGCGCTGGAATATGGAGTTCTATTAACTGTGGATGAATCAGAGTACAAAATGAAGATATAAAACACAACAAGGAAGTTCTTAAAATCACCATAGTTTTTATTTAATTTTAAGCTTAGTTTTGCTTTTTTGAATAGATATTATGTATGCACCTTGCAGAAATCAAAATGAGGTAAAAAGGTTTACGTACATTCCAACATCTCATTCCCACCATGTCTTTGTCTACCTTCTCTTCCCAAACTCACCCCTCCCCAATAGGTCACCACTGTTATTAACTTTTTGAGTATCCTTTCAGTGTTCCTTTTTCGCAAAACAAGCAAATAGGACTAGATTTATTCTATCTCACTACCTCTTCCATCTCCCATGTCAAAAGGTAACACTCTAAATGTACTGTTCGGTATCTTGTTTATTTTACTTAATAGTATATCCTGGAGATCTTTCCGTACTGGCCTCCTTTATGGGTTCTTGGCCAACTCAATTTCCTCCACACAGCTTGCATGGCTTGTTTCCAGTCCTTTATTATTACAGATAACAGAGCAGTGATAACCTTGTGTATGTCATTTCATTTGTTTGTAATATATCTGTGGGATATATTCCCAGAGATGGGATTGCAAGACTGTAGGGTAAATGGGTTGTGATTTTGGTAGATACTAAAGGGGAATAGTATTTTTTATATAGTTCATTATGTGGTGAAATTCATTAAGTATGGTTTTAAATTCTTCACTGTTTCTGATCAGATTGTTCAAGTCGCAGTTGAAAAGCGTGCCCCACATTCTTAACCACATAAATATGGGCTATACCTTCTGTCTGGCACCAGAAGAGACTCTGAGCCCACTGACAACAGCCTATCATGAGAATCCTGTCTAATGGTAGATGTTGCATGGACTAGTGATTGACAGACCAGATAAACTTCAGGGCGTGTCACCACCTTTGCTTTGTGGTTTTAGTTTCACCTCTGTGCTCTAGTTTTCCAATGTTTAAATATTTACCATTTCTTTTAGTTGGTAGGTATAATTTAAAGACTGGATAATTTTATAAAGTTCTTTGAAAAATTAGGAAAAGAATTTGCAAATGGAAATGTATTTTATGAATCTGCTTACGTGGTTCCATGGAAACAGATCTTTCTCTGAGCATTGAGCTATTAGGAGACACAAAACCAGGAAGGTAGGGGGACTAATTTGAGAAAAAACAAAAGGAGCTCAAACACTTACGTTATAGCAGCTGAGTACGGTTACTTGGGAGTTTGGGAAATACTGGGGCCTTTATGAACTGATTCTTGCTTTGATACTATCTAACGGGCTGATAGTTGCAGGAACAAAATAGGGATTAGACATTTGTTATAGCACATTATGTAGTTACGTTCCGTTTGAAATTCCTGTGTCCCTGGGCTCACTTCTTCTTTTAAGTTATAAAGCCACCTTCCTACTTGGGGTTTGTATTCTGTTTCCTCATTAGTCATTGAGATATTTACATATACTCAGAATGAAACTGGGAAAGCCCTTATTCAGGTAAATCATATGTAAAGAAGGAGGAAGGGCACCTGGGTGGCTCAGTTGGTTAATCGTGTGCTGTAAGCCCAGGTCATGATCTCCGGGTCCTGGGATCAAGCCCCCGCGTTTCGCTCCCTGTTCGGCAGGGAGTCTGCTTCACCCTCTCGCTCTAACCCTCCCTTCTGCTCATGTGCACATGTTCTCTCTCTCTCTCTCTCTTCTCTCTAATGAGTAAGTTTTTTAAAAAATCTTAAAATTTAAATAAATTTTTTAAAAAACAAAGGAAGAAGTCTTCTTAGAACTGATTATGTTTGGTATTTTTAAAAACAGTTGCAAAATGCAGATTTATGGTAACCTTTGTTGTATACTATTTTTCCCAGCATACCTGTAAACAAATTCCTGAATTATGCTAAGGGAAAAAAGCAGGCAGGGATAAGATAAGCCATTTTTCCTAAATCCATAAACATCTTGACCATGCCCATTTTCTTCAATCTATAAAAATGCTTGTTTAGAGAATTTATGCTTATTTGCATATGATATAATAGTACTGATCACTTACTATGTGCTAGGCATTGTGCTAATAATAAGCACATGGCATGTTTCCTGTTTTTCTTAGTATAACTTTCTGAGGTAGACAATATTTTATCCTTATTCTTAAGTACACAGTATTCTTCAAAAATTTGCTATATTATTGTAATCAAAACAAGTGACCGACAGAACACGTGGAATTAATTTTTCTCTTTCTAATCCCTTCCCAGCGAACTAGTAATGTTCGATCCACATTTTTCAAGGACTGTTTATATGAAGTATTTGATGATTTGGAGTCAAAGATGGAAGATTCTGGAAAACAGCTTCTTCAGTCAGTTCTTCACTTGATGGAAAATGGAGCCCTGGTATTAACTACAAATTTTGATAATCTCCTGGAACTGTATGCAGCAGATCAGGGAAAACAACTCGAATCCCTTGACCTTACTGATGAGAAAAAGGTAACAAGGAAGGGATTGTTCTCTTCTTCAGGCTAGTGGGTTGTATCTTCATCAGAAAAACTGTTTTCTAGTTGGTATATTATACACTGCTGGTATTTATGTTGAGGTATAAAAGGAAGATTCTTGTCCCTAGTTGGATTTTTATTTTTTCGTTTTGAGATAAAATCAATACAGAGTAAAAAATGCACGGCTCTGAAAAGTATTCAGGTCTATGAGTTTTGACAATTTCACGCAGTTTCAAAGCAAGGTTATAGGAAGTCATTTAAACTGTAAGATCTTTTTAACGTTTGCTAATATCAGATGAGCACAATACTGATTTAGAGTTCTTTCTTAGGATATATTCTTAATGGCTTCTATAAGAAATATATGAAAACTACTTTTTGATGTTGAAGAGCAACTTTCAAGCCAAGTGATAGCTGGGCTGAAGTTGATGTTCAGTGGAAACCTCAGGAGTGTTGTGTTGTGTTTTGTTTTGTTTTGTTTTTAATACAGCCCATGCTGTAGTTGAGCCACTTACCATAATACTGAATTATAGATGATCTATGTCAACTAACAAGATAAGGCTTTTTTATTAGAATGGTCACTTGAATTTGTAATTTGAACTTCCACACCAGTAGGAGATTCTGTAGATGGACTGCCATTACTTAATTGATGAAATACAGTGAAACCATGAAAAGGAAAATATTTCCATTACCATAATCAGAGATGATGAATGAAGAAGGAAGAAAGAAAAAAACAGGTTATAAAATGCTACCAAGTCTCATTTGTCCTGCTTTGTATTTTGCAATTTTCCTTCTCCACTTTGTTTTCCAAGGAACCTGTCTGACTTAGAGCCCAGATAAATAGTTTGGATAGAAAACTGATTCACCCGCTGACATTTATTGTCATGGTACTGTCTCTGCCAGAGCAGCAGCTTCAATGCCATTCTTGTGATTTGGCCGAGCTTGCAGTCAGGTTTTAAAAGTAAATCAAATGTAAAGAAATGGTGCCGTGAAGGCCGATTGGCCCTGACTGGCATGTTTCCCACCTGATACCTGCGTGGTTGGTATGGTCAGCTCCTTCTTCGCCTGTAAGTCTCTCTCTGACCTGCCCTTACGTTTTTTGAAGGGGCCTGTCCTTATTTTTTTACCCATTTCTTTCATGGCACTTTACTGTTTTATCTTGGTTTGTTTTCTCGCTGTATGTCCCATGGAAACAGCACCTCCATTTGCACAGATACCACATCAGCCCTTACCTAGACGTCTAAGATAGTACTTGGCACGTAGCAGGTGCTCAGTAAATATTTTTTGAATTCATAGACGATTGAATGAAATTCAAAAATTAATGGCAAGAAACAGCTTCTCTGATGTTCCTGATATAACCTCCTGGGATTATGACCAGCAACAGAAGCATAAGGGCCTTTTCAAAGTAAGGGGTTTCTTCTCTCAGACTTGGCTCTTTTCTCTTGCATTTTCATCCTGGAAGGTTTGCTTTGTGGTTTTAGTCCACAAGAGGGCAGTATTGAAATTGAGTGCATTAATGCAGTTCACTGGTGGTGAGATTGCAGCCTGGTGTTACTCAACGTTCAGCATCTCTGTGCCTCTTCACTAACCCAAACCTGATTTCTCTAAAATGATATGAGAATGAAATTATGCTTTCTCAAGTCCTTGAGGAAATGGAACAGTGACATCCAGGTGGCTCTCTTTACCCTTATCATCTAAGTGATTGTTTTTCACTGGTAGCCTTTTAGGTAACTGAGGGGACAAAGTTGCTTATCCACTGCACAAAAAAAACACCCCGAAACTTTGGGGCTTCAAACTTTTTATTTGCATCTGATATCGTGAGTGAGCATTTGAGCTGGACTCCGAACCAGGGCAGTTGTGCTGGTTTTGCTGGTTACCCACGTGGCTGCAGTCACGAGGTGGCTTGGCCCAGGCCGGGTTGCTGTCAGATGGCCCTGCTCCCATGTCTGCCGGTGTGGGCATTTGGCTGGGCCACGTATCTCTAGGAGGCTAGCTGAGGCTTCTTATGTGATGGTGCCGGCTTCCAGAAGCTACAAAAGGGACATGAAATTTGTGCCAACATTTTTCAAGCTGCTGCTTGCATCCTGTTTGCTAAGGCCCTGTTGGCTGAAGCAAGCCAGTGGCCAAGCCTGGAGTAAGTGTGAAAAGGGACTGCACAGGGCCTGGATATAGGACACGTGATACCTTGGGGATCTTTGCCGAAACAGTCTTCCCAAACTGTCATGTGTATCACCAGTGGTACGAGCCCTGACACTTGAGTTTTTGATGGTTACGTTCAAAGCGAAATCACCAGGCATGCTTCCATCAGCCCTAACAGCTGTACCTGGAATGAAACTGAAGCCACACTAAGCCTTATGTGCTTGCCCTACGGTATCATGAAGTGTCAGGCCAGCAGCCTAGTCCATCAAAGCAGCCTCGTGCCCATGGGGACCTTTAAGCAAATGCTCAGCCCTGCCAACTTGGTTGAGCTATATTTGTGTTATACAGGTTCTAGAGTGGGCTCAGGAGAAGCGGAAGCTGAGCGTCTTACACATCCACGGGGTCTACACCAATCCTAGTGGTATTGTCCTCCATCCAGCTGGGTACCAGAATGTGCTCAGGAACACTGAAGTTATGGTGAGTGGCGCTGCTCTTGCTGGTCGCAGGAAAGCCTTCCTGGGAAACCTCTGAATACACGCTCGGTCTTTACGGGATAACGTTTCCCCATGAGTTAAAACTGGAAAGTGAAGCTTTCTTTCTGTGCTGCTTAGCTTGTGGTTGTGCGTGTGCTAGTATAGGAAATGCAGAATGTCTCTTCAGGTGTCCAGCCAGAGATTTTTACCTTGTTCTTTTTTTTTTTTTTTTTAAGATATTATTTATTTATTTGACAGACAGAGATCACAAGTAGGCAGAGAGGCAGGCAGAGAGAAAGAGGAGGAAGCAGGCTCCCTGCTGAGCAGAGAGCGCAATGCAGGACTCAATCCCAGGACCCTGAGATTATGACCTGAGCTAAAGGCAGAGACTTAACCCACTGAGCCACCCAGGCGCCCAAAGATTTTATTCATTTATTTATTTGACAGACAGAGATGACAAGTAGGCAGTGAGGCAGGCAGAGAGAGAGAGAGAGGAGGAAATAGGCTCCCTGCTGAGCAGAGAGCCTGATGCGGGACTCGATCCTAGGACCCTGAGATCATGACCTGAGCCAAAGGCAGAGGCTTTAACCCACTGAGCCACCCAGGCACCCCCTTTATTTTGTTCTTGATTGACAGCCAGCAGATGACATTCTGTCACCAGTACCCTCCCTGCCTACAAAGATGACATTATTATCCTTCCTCACCATTTGGTTTATTATAGTATGAAACCACCTCTGTGCCAGTAATAATATATGCACTTTTTTACCAACCAGTCACTCTAGAACATACATTCTGAAAAGACTATGTGTGAATGGTGATAGGCTTATATTGAATTATCACACTTACTGCTCAGTGCAAAGAAATTCTAAGTAGGGTGATAAAACTTTATGGAAAAGGCTTGTGGGTTCTTTGAGATACAAGTCTTAGACTTGTTAACACATACGTGTAAAGCACTGTCTGGCCAGGGTTATGTGGGGAAAATTCACTGCCCGCCCCCCACTCTGAGAACGGTGTATACTAGCTCTTTTCAGGAGTAGGTTGCTTAGAATGATAATGTCTTTTTATATGACGTAGCAAAAGAAAAACCAGGGAAATGTAATACTTTCTAAAGCATAAGGGACTTTTTTTTACCTATACTTTCCCTGACATGTTTTTTTATTGCATCCATCTTTGACACTGAGTGATCCCTAGAGCAGAATCATCTCTGATGTTTGCATATTATACATATGTATATATATACACACATACATATTAATGTTCTTGGTAAGTGTCTTTTTTTTTTTTTTTTTTTTTAGCAAATCTGGTAATGGAATTATCTTCTCTGGTGATCCCGTGGTTCAGTTTATAAAGCAGAAAAAGGAAAATAATGATCTAGAAAATGGAAAGAGGGGGGCACCTGGGTGGCTCAGTGCATTAAGCCTCTCTGCCTATGGCTCAGGTCATGATCTCAGGGTCTGGGGATTGAGCCCTGCATCGGGCTCTCTGCTTAGCATGGAGCCTGCTTCCCTCCCACCCCGGCCTGCTTCTCTGCCTACCTGTGAGCTCTGTCTGTCAAATAAATAAAATCTTAAAAAAAAAAGAAAGAAAAAATGGGAAGAGTAAGATATATTGAAAATTTCTCAGTGCCTTATGGCCTCTGGACATACAGATCTGACAGATAAACTGTATAGCAAGTAGCCCACTGCCTACTCAGTGAAAGCCTGAATAGAGAGCAGTAGAATGTCCAGTAAAGATAAAATTTTAGACCAGTCATCAAGTTATAGGAATAAACAATAAGATCAGACTCCTTTGTGGAATGAATATACCCTCTTTATATTCATCCCACAAAGGAGTCTGATCTTGCAATTTGGCTAATTAGCTATCACAGTCTGTTAAACATTGTAGTTATGATCCTGTTGACCTTTTTGTTTTGGACATGTCTTACATGTGTCTTCACAGTGTCATTAACGTGTTGTTTCTTTTCCCGCAAGAGAGAGATTCAGAAACTGTATGAAAACAAGTCGTTCCTTTTCCTGGGCTGTGGCTGGACTGTGGATGACACCACTTTCCAAGCCCTTTTTCTGGAAGCTGTGAAGCATAAATCTGACTTAGAACATTTCATGCTCGTTCGGAGAGGAGATGTGGATGAGTTCAAGAAGCTTCGAGAAAACATGCTGGACAAAGGAATTAAGGTCATCTCCTATGGAAATGAATATGCTGATCTCCCAGAATATTTCAAGCGACTGACATGTGAGATATCCACAAGGGGTAGATCAGGTAAGATGAATTTTGAGACTGAGAGCAATAGCTCTTTGACCTTTTATGTATCTGCGATGAGTAAAATCATTACCAACGTAAGAAATATAATCCCACCTGTATTAGGAAAGGAGATCATGGTCAGTCTTCAAGTTAGACTAAAATGCCATTGGATAGTAAGAAAGTGGACAAAGGCATATTCCAGCTGTTTATTATAGAAGTAGGAAGAATGAAAAAATACTCAACCTCACTAGTTCTCAGTGAAATATAATTAAAATATAGATTTCAAAACTGAAAAGAATGACAGATTACTCAGTTTTGGCTAAAGCTTTGAGGAAAGAAATATATTCACGTCATGTTGGCGGGGAAGGTATAGTTTGTACAGCTCTTCTGAAGGGGAAGTTTGGAATATGTTCAAAATTTAAAAACCTTTGATCCAGAAATCCCACTTGATACAAATTTATCTTAGAAATTTCTCCTAAGGGGATAATTGGACAATTGCACAATTATACTACACAACTGCATAGAGATAAAGGTATGGAAATATAATCATTTTTTTTATAATGGCAAAAAAAAGTTGGAAGCAACCTAAAATACTCCAGTTAATAGACTTTATTAAATATATCAGCATTTGGGGGCGCCTGGGTGGCTCAGTGGGTTAAAGCCTCTGCTTTCGGCTCAGGTCATGATCCCAGGGACCTGGGATCGAGCCCCACATCGGGCTCTCTGCTCAGCAGGGAGCCTTCTTCCTCCTCTCTCTCTGCCTGCTTCTCTGCCTCCTTGTGATCTCTGTCAAATGAATAAATCTTTAAAAAAAAAAAAACATCAGCATTTGTGTAATTGATGGAACACAGTGAAGCCATAAGAGGGAAAATTTTGTTGCCTGAAAAAACATTAGAGACATAATATATGAGTAAAGAACACCAGGTTGTAAAATGCCACCACGGTCCATCCCATCCCTACAGAATTGTATTCTGTACAATTTACATTGTATTCTGTTTTGTATTCTGTTTTTGTTTCTGTATGCATGGGGAAGTATCTGGAGTGATATTTACTGAATTAACTGTGGTTATCTTTCTGTGGTAGGATGTAAGTTTTGTTTTTATTAGTATTTTTTTTCTGTGTTAGTGTTTCTGGCATTAATTGTGCATTATCTTTACAATCGGAACAAATTTTTAAAAAAATACTATTTGAACACTATTATGGTATTTAAGATAGAGTCTAGGGGTACGCTCATTTGTCATTTCACCTCCAGGTTCTAACAAAGCCAAATGGATATAGAAGTTCAGTTTATTAATGGCCCCAGGCAAGTTTACAATAACCCTAAAAAAGGCCAAACTTTTTGGTATCTGCCAAATTGAAGAATGCTTTTTAAAACTTTGCTGTTGTATGTAGTATATATTCTTGAAAAGTTCTATGTTGATATGTATTTGCATTGTCGATCCGAATGCATCTCAGGGGGCCTAATAAAGTACAGCAGTTTAATATAGAGAGAACTTTTCCTAAACCTAGTATTATTCCTTGATTTCTTTTCTGAATCAGATTTTTTAAGTGGACTTCTACTGTAATGAGAAATTCCAAAGCCATCTGATGGATGGCTATCCATCAGAATGGAACCAGATTTGTAAAAGACATCACCACAAATGAACACTAAAAATTGTGTCAACCCTTCCTCCAGAAGACTTCAGATAACCCCTTTTTTACTGTTCTTAATTCCAGTTAGTTAACATACAGTGTTAAATTAGTTTCAGATGCACAATACAGCAATTCAGCACTTCTGTCCATCACCCAGAGCTCATCACATATGCCCTCCTTAATCCCCATCACCTGTTTCACACATCCCCTCACCCACCTCCCCTCTGGTAACCACCAGTTGGTTCTCTGTGGTTAAGATCTGTTTCTTGATTTGTCTCTTTCCCCGCCTTTGCTCATTTGTTTGGTTTCTTAAATTACACATGAGTGAGATCGTATGGTGTTTGTCCTTCTCTGACTTATCTTGCTTAGCATTTTACTCTCTAGCTCTATCCACGTCATTGCAAATGGCAAGATTTCATTCTTTTTAATTGGCTGCTTCCATATCTTGGCTGTTGTAAATAATGCTGTTCTAAGTATAGGAGTGCACGTGTCCCTTTGAATTCGTGTTCTTGTATTCTTTGGGTAAATACCCAGTAGTCTGATTGCTGGATCATAAGGTAGTTCTGTTTTTAACTTTTTGAGGAACCTCCATACTGTTCTCCAGAGTGGCTGCACCAATTTGCATTCCCAGGAACAGTGCATGAGGGTATCTTTTTCTCCACATCCTCACTGACAGCTGTTGTTTCTTACGTTGTTGATTTTAACTGTTCTGACAGGTGTGAGGTGATATTGTAGTTGTTGATTTGCACTTCCCTGATGGCAAGTGATGAAGAACATCTTTTTGTGTATCTGTTGGCCATCTGTATGTCTTTGGAGAAATATCTGTTAATGTCTTCTGCCCATTTTTTAATTGGACGCTTTATTTTTTGGGTATTGAGTTTGCTAAGTTCTTTATGTATTTTGGATACTACCCCTTTATCGGGTATGTCATTTGCAAATATCTTCTCCCATTCAGTAGGTTACCTTTCAGTTTTGCTGATTGTTTCTTTCACTGTGCAGAAGTCTTTTTTTTTTTTTTTTAAGATTTTATTTATTTGACAGCACAAACAGGAGGAGAGGCAGGTGGAGGGAGAAGCAGAGGGAGATGCTGGCGGAAGGAGAAGCAGACACCCCACTGAGCGGGGAGTGCAATAAGGACCCTTGGACCATGACCTGAGCCAAAGGCAGCTGCTTAACCAACTGAGCCACCCAAGCGTCCCATGCAGAAGCCTTTTATTTTGATGTAGTCCCAGTATCTTATTTTTGCTTTTGTTTTCCTTGCCTCAGGAGAGCTATCTAGAAAAAAGTTGTTACAGCTGATGTTGAAAAGGATACTGCCTATGTTCTTCTCTAGTATTTATATGGTTTTTAGAAAACACTTTTAAAAGACAAACCTTTGGGTTTGTCTCTTTTGTGAAAATAATTTGCTCTTCTTAGGGATGCGTTTTCTGCTGGCCTGCAGTGTTTCAGATTCTTCTGCAGCTGGCCCACACTTAGGACTTTGAGTAGGCTTTTCTATTGTGCATATTCTGTTGTCATTAAACAAGAGGTACCTACCAAGCTCTACATATTTCTTTTGATCTGCATTCTGAGATCTTCTGCCCATGAAAGATGCTAAAATTAAAAACAATAATAAAACCCCCCTGGACAGCTGTTCTTGTTAAACGAAATCTTCTCTCGACAAAAATTATCAGAAGTATTATAGAGGGGCACCTAAGTGTGTCTGCTTTTGGCTCAGGTCATGACCCTAGGGTCCTGGGGTCGAGCCCTGCATCGGGCTTCCTGTTCAGTGGGGAGCCTGCTTCCTCATCTCCCTCTGCCTGCCACTCCCCCTGCTCCTGCTCTCTCTCTCTCTCTCTCTCAAATAAATAGAATCTTTAAAAAAAAAAAAAAAAAAAAGATATTACAGAATGTCACAGATTCTTTTATTAGCTGCCTGGTCTTCCTCCCAAAGTGGTTTTTCCCAGAGTCCTTTATCTTTCAGTTGAATATTCTGAACTTTTAAAAAGGATTTTCAGTATGGCCAGGGGGCTTTAGTAGAGTGGTCAGCTGAGTTTGTGATTTGAAATCTAGCAGAGCAGTTTTAGGTTAAAAACATTTAGCAACAAGTAAAGCTTATCCTCCATCCTTGATTATGATTTGACTCTCTGTGGGTACATACTAGTAAGCAGTAAGAGGTCTTTTGTTGTTGTTTAACACTGAACATTTGCTAGGCTCCTGACATACTTGCTGTGTACTTGCTTTTGCATAGTGAAAGTTGCTTGGATTCAAAAGATTCTGTAGGTTCTAGTATATTTATTTCAGAAAAATCAAGTAATGGGAAAAGGAAAAAATTTTATAATTCATTATTGTAATACAAGCAGTTATTTTTGTATATTTCCAATTAACAATTTTTCCTGTGCGTTTTTTCATAATTGTGAACCAAAGTATACATAGTCATGTTACTGTTTTTATTCAGTGATCCAGTCTCCTATATTTTTCTGTATGGCTGGTTTGATAACCACTAGTGTTAATGACTGTGTTATGATCCAATGTGGATGACGAGGCGCCTGGGTAGCTCAGCAGGTTAAAGCCTCTGCCTTTGGCTCAGGTCATAATCCCAGGGTCCTGGGATCAAGCCCTGCATCCGGCTCTCTGCTCAGCAGGGACCCTGCTTCCTCCTCTCTCTCTGCCTGCCTCTCTGCCTACTTGTGATCTCTGTCTGTCAAATAAGTAGATAAAATCTTAAAAAAAAAAAAAAAAGAGTATTATAGCATTATCACTTTAAAAAAAAAATCCAATGTGGATGTTAGCTTACCCAGTTTTTCCCCTGTTAGGCAATTTCTGATTTTGTTCTAGTTTATTCTATTGTAAGTACTGTTGGCAATGAATTACATCTTCATCCCTACAGTTTTTCCTTTTGCCAGTAATTTCGTTCAGATGGGTTCTCAGTATAATTACTAGGTCAGAGGGCATGAATATTTTAGTGGTTGATAGCTATTGCTAAAGTTCTTTCTAAGAGGGGGAATACCAATACCAGTTTGTATGAGTACTGTGCTTTTATTCATTTATACTCTAATTGCTCATATTTCTGATGACTGTTTTCTTCCACGTGTTTCGTTTTAAACTTTTTCCTATGCTATTTTCTATCCCAGGGCTGTCCAGTAGAATTTTCTGCAGTGATAGAAATATTATCTTCCCTGTCCAGTACCATAACCAAATGCCCATGTGGCTTTTGGACATTGAAATGTGGTTTGCGTGACTGAGGAACAAAGTTTTTAATGTAAAACTATTTAGCCACATGTGGCTAACAACACCATATTGGGCAGCACAGATTGAAACTGATTTTGTGTTGTGAGAGCATCTGCTACTTTTCACTCTTCTCCTTGGTTGAATTTGCTCACTTGCATGCTGCTCCCCGTCTCCATCCCTAGATTTTTACCTAAATTTGGCCTTCTAAATGAGTTAGGAACAGCAGACACACTTTTGCCCATTTAATGCTTTATTTGCAATGTTAGTGCACTCGCAGACCTTACTGCTTCCCTCTTACCTGAAGACTAACCCAGTTCATTCTCCCCACCTCCTTATCCTCTGGTCTGTGATGTCCTCATTACTAAATAATGCCATCCTTCTTTGACCATGTTATTTCATTACCTTTTGGTGGGTTGGTTTTCTTTGTATTAGGAGTTTTGACTTCCCGGTCTAATATCTGATACTGATGTGCATTTTGTTCAGCAGGGATGGTGAGAGAAGGTCAGCTGAATGGCTCCTCGGCGGCACACAGTGAAATAAGAGGTATGCTATTTCCTATTCTGTTTGTCAGCTTTGTGGGCAGAAAATGTTTTTCTAGGATTTGTTTAGTAGCTTGGAGAACAAGGACTTCTACCTGTTAAGGATTCTGTATTTTCCTGTGGAGTCTATCACAAGATTCCTACTATCTGTGTTGTTTTGTCTCCTGAAGGGTTAAGTTGGACTTAGTATCTGCAGCTTTGGACATATACTGTGTTTCATGAGACTTCATTTTATTCTCTTTCTCTCCACAGACTGTAGAACATGAGAGGGGGCTGGAGAGATCATCAGCATTAGACCAAGGTGTCAGGCCCGACTGGAGAGTATTTAACAAGTAAACTTATAAGAACCCAGCACAGCTCCGTGGAAGTACCAAAACCCAGAGGTTGAAGGTTGGGGGTAGAGTTGGGGGTGGGGGTGGGATGCTCCAGCTCAGTCCTTCATGCCCACTGGTTATTGATCTTCTGCGGCCTCTTCAGTTCACGAATCCCCAAGTGACAACGGGGCCCAGTGCAGCCTCCCCCACCCCTGCGCTGGACATGCCTGTGTCCACACAGCAGATCAGTGCGACACCTCCACTGACTGTGGCTCCAGCCCTGCATGAAGGACTTGGGAGCTAGACGCCGTGGGGTCACCGTGGCCCTTGTTGCAGTTTTGTACTCTATACCTGGTTTTTCAATTAAGCTTAATGGCTTTTTTAAAACATGACTTGAAGCTCTAGTTTTCTAGACCTTTTACAGTGTACAGTATTTTACATAACTGAGCTGTATTAAAAGCTTGTTCATTTACTTCCCAGGGCCCTGGCTCTACTTTTAGAGTCCCTTTAGAAAACCTGCAAAGGCACTAAATGAGCCTCCTTTTTGTAACTTAATTTAAGGGTTGTGTTCTTTCACATTGAAGTGGGTGATCTCATTCTCTGGACAACCATTCATTATCAATTCCCGCTCTGTTTCCTTTCTTACCTTCAGGCCTAGAAGCACAGTGTGATGTGGGATCTTAGTTTTGAATCCTGTATAAAATAACTCCGAGACATAAAAGGCAATTTACTTATGAAATTTATTTTCTTATATATAAATTATGTATTTCTCTGGGCAGACAGCCTTCACCTTATTGCACTAATAGCACATCTGTAATACCAAGCTACAGGACAAGTCTTAACAAGAGGTTTGTATTCTTCAACGTAGCACTTGTCTACCAGGCACTGTAGAGAGGATGAGGAGGAAAAGCCAGGATCCGCTCAGGTGAAGAGTGGGGTGGGGGAGAGGGGCAACTTGTATACCCTTCTGACAGTTGGTTCTCTCCCAGGAAAGGGAACATGCAAAGCTTACATCTGGATTCCAGGAGCAGGGAAGAGTTGGAAGGCTGAGAAGCCCAATGCAACACTGCAGCTCAGCTCCCTTTATTTTTGAGGGAAGCAGGAACTCTTTTCGTTCATTTTGTAACAAATCACTCTGGCCTAGATGATGCCTTGAGGAAAGAGTGGGGAAGGGGTCATCATCAGAATTAGCAGCAATTAAGAACAGGCCATACACTGCCACAGTGTGATGGGTACCATCCTGGCCCCAGGGACCCGAAAGCTATGTATCCAAGGGAGAACCCAGAGCTGGCCCCGGAAGTCTCTCGACTGCTCCTTGTGCTCAGACATCCCTGTGACTGTGTCAATTAGCAAAGCTCTGGTGTTGGGTCTTCCAACCATTGCTCAAAGCTGAAATGAGACTGAGTGTGTAGGCAGAGTGAAGGGAATGCCTGAGTAGGTGGGGAGGGCCGTCAGGGAAGGGAGCGATGGGCAGTGGACTATAACATGATTAGGCCCTCCCTGCAGGTGGAGGCTGGGCTGCCAGGGAGTGGGGCAGGGGAGCTGCCAGCCCTAGGGCTCCCATCACTCTGCCTCTGTACTACACTGAAGAGAAGTCGCTCACAGACTCTAAAGCACATTCTTGTTACAGGAAGAGGGGCTTTGGGGGGAAGCAGTGATTTGGTTTTGGGCAAGAGACATATTAAGCCTTCATGAGGGCAGCCACCACAGCCTTGGCGTTGAGACTGCGTAGGTCACAGTAGGTCTGGCCAGTGCCCACAAAGACGATGGGTTTGCTTGTGATGTAGGTCATAGAAATAGCAGCTCCCACCTGAAGTGGAGAAAGGGGACACACAATCACCTCAAGGCCACTTCTTCCTATCCCTTCTGTAACAGGAAGCTTTGGAGGCAACAATATATCCTTAGAGCATCAGCTCCCGGTGAAGGACACCCCTCCCCATCTCACTGTCCCACACCATCCATATTTACCTTGTCATCAATGGTATCAAATTTGGTAAGGACAATGCCATCAATGAGCCGAGGTGTTTGAGCCATAGAATGGTCAGCCAAGGCTCTGTTGAACTTGACCTTGTAAGGGAGAAAAAAGGTGTAAGTACAAGAAGCACCCAGCAGGCCAAAGCTGAGGCTGTGAGAAGGACAAGGCCCTAGCCCTCACCAGCTGGTCCACAGCCTCATTGCCTACTAAGGCCTCCCCAACAAACAGCACCAGGTCGGGCGTGTTGACAGTAATGAGCTTAGCCAGGGCAGTCATCAGAGGGGCGTTGTCCTGCATGCGGCCAGCTGTGTCCACCAGCACCACATCAAAGCCTTGGTTACGTGCTAGAGAGAAAAAAAGTGGTCAACTCAAAACTTCTAGGCTGTCCTATTCATCCTACCTTTCTCTCAAGAAGTAGTAACCTGGCTATATTAAAAGCCTAGGTGTTTGCTTTCTTGGGCTCCAGATCTGGTCATAAGGTAGTGTGAGCAAAAACCTGTTCTGTGCTTGGCCATCAGAGACATTCAAGGAAATATATGGCAACAGTATAAAGGAAAGCAAATAGAGGCTTCCTTGGGTGGAAGAGATTTGTTTTGCCCACAGTTAGCTATTCCATATGGCAAGTTCACCGCCCTGACTTGCTGCTGAGCAGTAAGTTGGTAGGAGGGGATCCCAGACCCTCTGCGGATCACAAGGGAAGCCCAGGGAAAGGGGCCCACAGCAGCCCCCCACCCTCCTGTGTACCATACCAAAGGCAATCGCTTCCATGGCAATGCCCGCAGCGTCCTTGCCGTAGCCCTTTTCAAACAATTGCACCATAGTGCGGCCACCGTGCTTCTCCGGGGGATGCAGGGCACTCAGGCGCCGGGTATGTGTGCGCAGCTGCTCCACAGCCCCGGCACGAAATGTGTCACAGGCAGCAATGAGGACACTGAAGCCATTCTCTAGCAGCCAGAAGGAAATCTGGGCAAAAGCAGCAAAAAAAAAAAAAAAAAAAAAAAAAAAAAAAAAGCCCTAGAACCAGAGTCACTAAGACCTGGAGTGTGAAGAAAGGATGTCTGAGACGGGTGGGGAGCTATACTGACCTTGGCAAGATTAGTAGACTTCCCCACTCCATTAACACCACAGAAGGTAACAACGTAAGGGCGCTGATGACGCTGGGCATCCATAATATCCCGGAGCATGTCTACGCGACGCTGTGGCTGCAGAATCTGCACCAGGGACTCTTGGAGGGCTTGCTTTACCGTGGACGTCACCGCTAGAAGGGGGTGGTGGGTCTGTGAAACCCAAGGAATGCACTCGCAGGAACCCCCTGCACCCCACGAAGCTGAGATCTGGAGAACCCAAAGGGTCTTGTCCCAGGAATCTGCACCACATGTGACAGCGTTCCAAGCACTGTACGAGTGTTAACTCCTTTAGTTCTCAGAACTCTTCAGGTCTAAGTTATGCAACAGACATTTAGTGGGAAAGGAGTTTGCCCCAAGCCACACACCTAGTATGAATGGAGATCAACACGCTGAACTGGCTGGTGCACACAATGCCTTGAGCGCTTCCCGGTTTAGAGAGATACTTACTGCTGAATGTCCCCATCACCTTCCCTTCCAACTTGTTGGCCACAGATTCACAGAGCTGGACTGCAATGTCTGCTGCCACATTCTTAGCTAGAGAGACAGGGACAGATGTATGAGCACCAAGTCAATAGTAACCAACCCTATGGTACAGAAGAGAACTCGGGGTGGTTCCCCTCTCCACCACCTGTCCCATAACCGTGAGTCCCCCTGTTCTCAAAACTTACCAATGAGATGATCACGCATCTTATCCAGCACGGACTCCATGTCTTCACGACTCAAGCTCTTGGACCCCACAAGGCCCTTCAGCATCCCGAACATGCCACCCAGAGTTCCCTTGGTAGCACTGTAGGCACAGATTATAGGTAAGTATGACGCTAGTGGGCAGGAGTCAAGCCTCATCCGTCCTGGAGCCACCCGTAGCACCCACCCCGATAATCCCCTACCTGGGTTTGGTGGTGTTTTGAGCGGCCACTTCATCATCTGAGCTGCTGCAGTCCAGATCCTGAAGCTGCCCCCCAGGCCCAGTCCCTCGAATCTGGAGGGTAGAGAGAAAGGAACAAGATGGGATCAGGAACACTGAGGGATGAGGGAAAAGAAGCTAGGGATTTACCCTGTCCCCATTCCTCCATCTCTGATTTGGAAAACTCCAGATATGACCCATCCCTTCATTCATAGAAACCAAAGGTACTGCCCTCCTAGTCTCTACCTTCTCCCTAACTTCTTATTAATGGTAACCCACACTGGCCCGTGCCTCTTACCAAGCTGATGTCCTCAGGTGGGGCATCCTCCGGGGCTCCGTTGGTGGTAGGAGTGCTATAATCCAGGATTTCCTTGTTAGCACAGCCACCCAGCGCCCACACCCGGGGTGCTTTTTTGCCCTTCTCCTTTGGAGCATCGGATTTCATGGACTTGCTGTAAAGGGTTACGCACAAAGGGTTACGGTGAAGTAAGAGAGGAATCATCCACCCAAGAGCCAGAGACAAGTTCCCTTGCCTCCAACATAGCTAGGGAACAGTACTTATGATGAAATTTAGAATGCTGACCTGGACTTCTCCAGACCTCTCCCATGCTTCTGAATGAACTCCTCTCGCTTCCTGCGTATTAGCTCCTCTTTGGAAAGTTCTACCCCATTCTCAGGCCCCACTGCGAGACCTGACTTTTCGGCAGGAACTGCTTTGCTGGTAGCCAAAGGACCATCAGAACCTGTTAGGAGAAAACTCACTGGAGAAAAACGACCAAATTCCAACAATGGGAAATAGTCTTCCAAACCCCAATGACTATTATCCAAATTATTAAGAGTAAACTAGGTGCAAACATCTTGGGGATGACAAGGACTGGGGATGACAGTGTGATGGGCACTGAGCAAGGGAGACAAGCAATGACAAGGGGAAAGACAGGGAACAACTTCAGTCCTTACTGCCATGTTAACTTTTCATGCCCCTGTATGTCCAAGGAGCTCAAACTCACTCTCCTTCTTGGCCCCCTTTTTTTTGCTGTTCTTTGCTTTTTCCTTGGGCTTTTCACCCCGTGTCTCAATCATGGACCTCACAGGCTTCTTGGCCTTTTCAGAATCTTCAAATTTCTTCATGGTAGTGGGAGCACGGATCTTACTGCTCTCCTCTGCTTCACTAGAGAGAAGAGAATGATCAAAGTCCTCACACCAAGAGGTCAATTAGAACTGGGCAGCAAATTCAAGAGTGTGTTTCAATACTATTTACTACCCTTGAACCACCCTCAGGAAAGAAGAAAGCTCATCAGGTCACGGAAATCAATTCTGCAGAGGGGTGGCCTCTCACCGAAGAAGACGCAGGAAGTCATTTTGGAAATCAAAAGTGCCATTCAATAGACTTAAAGCACTTCGCTGCTGGATCTCTGTACGGTATTTGTCCCGAAACAGCCGGTGCACATCATCTATCAATTTGTCTACATACGTCAGTGTTAGGATCTTCTGAAAACCAACCTGTTAAGGGAGAGAGACTGAGCCAACAGATCTGCTTACAAGCCAACTCAACGCAGGCCTCCTGAGACTGGCTCAGTGGCCTGGCAGGTTTCCCTGACCTGAGGGACAGCCAAGCTCCCTGACTGAGCTCAGGAACGTCTTCTCAGTTACTTCATCATATACGCTGGGTACAATTAATTAGGGTTCTCAATAATTAGGATTATGCTGAAAGTGTAAATACTGTCCCTCTTAAATACCCGACTTACCACAAACACCAGCTCAAACTGGTTGTCCAGTTTATACTTCAGTGTGAGTGCCTCATGGGTGAAGGAGTTGTTACCTCCCCTTTCCTGGGGAAAAAAAGGGGAGGGTGTATGTCTCAAGTTCCGACTACCCAGAAAACCCAGACTTGGACCCTAGAAGGATTACCTTTGGGAAAAAAATAGACACTCCCCCCAAAGTCAGACATGTTCCCAGGACAAGAGGCTGTTGGGACCTTGCTCTCTAGCATCCCATCAGGCAGAGAAGGAGGTACTAAGTTTGGGGGAAGAGGAAAAGAGGTTAGTGGGAAGGCAAGAAGGGACTTAATGATACAATCAGATTTACTAGCAGCTGTACGCTATTTACAGTTTTTAATTTTTCCATTATCACACCCAGCCTTCGAAACAGAAAATCAAGCTGCTGGGGGGGGGGGGGGTAAATGCAGGGAACTATGGGAATTCTCAAGAAGCGCCGGAATTCAGCTAGAGTCCCAGAAACGGAGGGGAGGGGGGCGTCGCAAAGTTGCGGGATGGTCCGATGGGGGCGGAAGAAAGAAGCGGAGTACTGGCAACGAGTGAGTGGCCAGTCCGGGATAGCCGGAGAGAGGTGGAAGGGAGATGTGAGATCAGTTGAAGGGGCTATGGACCGGGTCAGTGGGCCGAGCCGAGTTCTGATCCCGCGGGGAGCGATACCTGCAGCAGCACAGAACGAATCAACGCATTAACGGGCCCGGTGCATGAGTCGCTCACTCCCTGGAAGCACCAGAGTACAAGCCCGCCCTTGGAGAAAATGGTGAAGAAGTCGAGCATGGCGGCAGCGGGAGAGGAGCCGGGGCCGGCACCGGGAACTCAGGCCGCGATCGCCGCCGCTTCCTGCTGCGCCAAGCGCGGGACACGTCACACCAGCGGCCCCGGAAACCGGCTCAGCCGCACTTCCGCTCAGAGGCGTCGCGTTCTCTCTCCGCCTCCGCCCCAAGGCGCGCAGCACTGTCGTAGACGCCGTACTCGCCAATGGCGGGTGGGGGCGGGCCTGGGCGGGGTTATCGGAGTCGGCAGCCTATAGTGCTTAGGGGCGGGTCCCGAGAGGGCCGCTGGCCAATGGGCGCGCTCGTCTGAACGGCCTTCGGCGTGGGGCGGTGACCGCGGGGTAGGCACCGCGTAGGGAGGAGGTGCGGTCCGTGTCTCAAAGGTTCCGCGCGTAGAGTGGCCATGCTGCGAAGGTCGTTGCAGTTAGCCTTGGGCCGGGACGTCTTGGGCCGGGGTCTAGGCACACACAGAGGAGGCTCCACTCCGGGTAAAGCTGAGGGCAGCGGAGGGTATCGTGGTTCTTGGGTAGCCCCAGTCTCCAGCTTTGTGACCTTCAAAACTCGGGACCCGGGCCACGGTGTAAAGACAGTTGGTCCGCTGGGAGAGGGGTAAGCTTGCTAGCCGGATCTTTTAAAGCCTGAGCAGATATATGGATCCCAAGGATTCCCATCTCAGGTGACAAATGTCTGATCGTTCTAAGCCTCAAATTACCATCAGAATAGCAGAGAGCCAGGCTGACTGACTGGTTGCACAGACAGATGTGCAGCTAGCCTGCAGATGCTGTGCTTAGTATGTGGCTGTTAAGGAGGAAAGAAGGGAAAGAGGACAGAGCATATGTCCTGTGGAGGGGCTGGAGTGTAGCTGGAAAGGTTCGAGACTGGATAGACCCCAACTCGGACAAATGCTCTGCACTGGTGGTGGGAACAGAGATCAGCCTTGAAGGATACTGTTTACTGATTCAAGGACGGTGTGTGTTCCAAGTTCTGGAGAACTGAGCAAAAGTTAGGAGAAGAGAAGTGTTCGTTTGGTGCAAGGAACTTTGTAGCAAAAGCCATGTAAATGGAGCGTTTGTGTAGCAATAGGAAATGTAGTGTGGACAAGGAAGGTAAGCCCAGATCAAGGAGATACTTGAACATTACTGAGCAGAGTTCAGACTTTGTATTGGAGTCTGTGAAAAGATGTGGAGATTTGTGAGTTACAAAGGACAAAAGGATTCATTTATTCAAGGCACTTACACGATGTGCCAGGTTCAGTGCTAGGCTGGAGATTCATTGCTGAAGAAGGCAGGCATGGTACAGTATGAAGCAATCACAAATAAACTCAAAATTGCGAATGTCTTGCATGAGGTAATGTGACAGCGTGACAGGAGATTTTGATAGTGTATGGGGTCAGGAAAGCCTTTCCTGAGAAGATAACTAAACTGAAAAGAAAAGGAAGCAAGGTGTTAACGGCAAAGAAGTGGACAGAATTTCAAAACAGAAGAACCCCTGTGTGGGTTCCCTGTGATGGGAAGAAATAAAGCACCACCAAGGTGCTTAAGGGGCTGGAGTGGGAGAGTAGGGAGAGAATAAGGAAAACAGGAGTCAGACTGTTCAGTGTCTCATAGGCCGTGTTGAAGATTTTGGACTTCTATTCTTGGAGTAATGAAAAGCCACTGGAAGGTTTTAAGCAAGACAGTATGTGATTAAATTAGTGCTTGGGAAATATTCTAGCTATGATGCAGAAGAATTGAGTCGGCAAGAGGGGAATTAGTGGAAACAATTAGGCGGCTTTTCATTAATCTAGGCGAGAGCTTATGGTGGTTTGGTCTAGGGTTGGGTAGCAGAGATGGGAAAAGAGAGGGGACAGATTGGGGAGATATTTAGGAGGCAAAGCCATCAGGACTTGACAATAGATAGGACATGAATGTAGCTTTGCTAGTGGTGATGGATGTCCAGGATAAGATGCCACTCAGAGTATCGTGCTTCAGAGGGCACTGCAGCTTGGGGTGTGTCAGGACCTATGGGTCCAGGAGCCTGAAACATCCAAGAGGAGAGGACAGTGCAGTTGAACACAGGAGCCTGGGGCTCAGAGGAAAGAGCAGTGTGCACAGGCGCTGGACATGCGTAAGTCACCTGGCCTAGGGAGAGAGGACAGAGTGTGCATTTTAAGAAGTTGAATCTCGGGGCACTTGGGTGGCTCAATGGGTTAAAGCCTCTGCCTTGGGCTCAGTTCATGATTCCAGGGTCCTGGGATCGAGCCCCACATCGGGCTCTCTGCTCAGCAGCGAGCCTGCTTCCCCTTCTCTCTCTGCCTGCCTCTCTGTCAAATGAATAAACAAAATCTTGGAAAAAAAAAAAAAAAGAGTTTGAATCTCGCATTGCTGGGCATGATGCATGAGAAGGCAGAGAGCCAAATGCATACAGACCATATAGTTAACCTACAGATACTGCTGGGTGTGAGTTGACCTTACGAGAAGGCATGACCATGGGGACAGCCAACTCAGAGACCTCTTAGCCACCTTTTCCTGCGCCGAGCCTTCAACCCCTTACCACCAGGAAAGAGCATGAGTGGCCTTCTCACCATAACTGCGTCCCACAGATTGGAATGGAAAGATGTCCGAGATTAAGAAGAAGATCCAGTCAGTCCTTCCCGGAGAAGCCTGGACTCAACTTCACGACACCAGCTACCTGCCCCCCGAACACTCGGATGTGGTGATTGTGGGGGGTGGTGTGATGGGCCTGTCTGTGGCCTATTGGCTGAAGAGGTTGGAGAGGCCACGGGGTGCTATTCGGGTGCTGGTGGTGGAACGGGACCACACGGTGAGATCTGGGGGAGGGCGGCGGCATGAGTGGGGCATGGACTCATGTTTTATTAAAGGGCCAGGGGGGCGGAGGGGAGGAACGACTGCAGTCTTCGGAGGTCCAAAGTCCCAAGGGACTGTACTTTGGTTCTTGTTGAGAAATCGTCCCAGTGATTCCTCCCTCAAATTAGACACTTTGGCAGTAAGGTTTTTGCTTTTAAAAGCAAATTTATGTGGCTGGAACTAGAGGGTATTATGCTGAGTGAAATAATCAGAGAAAGACAATTATCATATGATCTCTCTGATAGGAGGAATTTGAGAGGCAGGGTGGAGGGTTTTTGGGGAGTAGAGAAGGAAAAAATGGAACAAGTTGAAATCAAGAAGGAGACATACCATAAGAGAATCTTAATCTCACAAAACAAACTGAAGGTTTCCTAGGGGGAGGTTGGGTTATGGACACTGGGGAGGTATGTGCTATGGTGAGTGCTGTGAATTATGTAAGCCTGATGATTCACAGACCTGTAACCCTGGGGCAAATAATACATTATATGTTAGTAAAAATTATAAAAATAAAAATAAAATTCAGGTTTCATTTTTTTAAAAAAAGAAAAAGCAAATTTTACAATGGGGGATCCTCTGGGTGCCCAGAGGTCTGACTAAGGGAGACTGTATTCCAGCTGTAACGAATACAAACAGCCATCTTATCACCCCCTTCTAGGTTCTATTACTTGTTTTGTTTTGTGTTTTTTTTTTTTTTTAAGATTTTATTTATTTATTTATTTATTTGACAGAGAGAGACAGCTCGCAAGTAGGCAGAGAGGCAGGCAGAAGGAGGGGGAAGCAGGCTCCCCGCCGAGCAGAGAGCCTGAGGCGGGGCTCGTTCCCAGGACCCTGAGATCATAACCTGAGCCGAAGGCAGAAGCTTAACCCACTGAGCCACCCAGACACCCCAAGGTTCTATTACTTCTGAGGCTTTGCACAGTTGTTCTATTTTATTTTCTAAGATTTTATTCATTTATTAGAGGGAGACAGCATGGGGGGGAGGGGCAGTAGGAGAGGGAGAAGAGAGAAACAGACTCCCCACAGAGCAGAGAGACCAATGTGGGGTCGATCCCAAGACCCTGGGTCATGACCTGAGCTGAAGGCAGTTGCCTAACCAACTGAGCCACCCAGGCACCCCTCGTTGTTCCTATTTTAGCCACAGCTAGTTAACCACAAATCTTGCTAGTTCAGTCATATCCTTCTATTTTCCAGTAGGCAGATGAAATGCTAATCTTCTGCCCTTGGACTTCCAGGCCATTCCCATTTTGTGCCACAATGCCCAGCCCTTTTACTTGACCAACTCTATCTGCTCTGCACATCTGCTAAGAAGGACTATATTTGTTTATTTATTTATTTTTACTTTTAATTTTTTATTAACATATGATGTATTATTAGCCCCAGGGGTACAGGTCTGTGAATCACCAGGTTTATATACTTCGCAGCACTCACCAGAGCACATACCCTCCCCAATGTCCATAATCCAGCCACCCTCTCCCTACCCCCAGGCAAGTCTCAGTTTGTTTTGTGAGATTAAGATTCTCTTATGATTTGTCTCCCTCCTGATCCCATCTTGTTTCATTTTTTCCTGCTAAGACGGACTTTAATAACTATTGTCCTCTTTGGGTGCTGGTTGCCTTGCATATGGGTGTATCTACCTCAGCTTCTCTTAGATTATAAGCTTACAATAGAATCTTTATTGGGCACCTGGGGGGCTCAGTCGGTTAAGCATCTGCCTTTGGCTCAGGTCATTATCTTGGGGTCCTGGGATCAAGCCTCAAGTCGGGCTCCCTGCTCAGCAGGGAGTCTGCTGCTCCCTCTTGCTCTCCTCTCTCCAATAAATAAATAAAATAATTTTTTTAAAAAACATTATAAACTTGCCAGTAAGACTTCCCTCAACTTGTAGGTGCTTCTGTTGCAGGATTCTGCCCACATGTGACAGGATACTGGCCTCCCTCAGCGACTTTGCTCTTTCCACAGTATTCCCAGGCCTCCACTGTGCTGTCTGTGGGCGGGATTCGGCAGCAGTTCTCGGTGCCTGAGAACATCCAGCTCTCCCTCTTTTCAATTGATTTTCTGCGGAATGTCAATGTACGTGCAAAGACATCTGGAGGTTGGGGTGGTGACCAGTCCTTTAGCCCAGAGAGAGGAGCCGCCCAGCTGGCCAGGGGAATCAGGGAGCAGAAGCAGTTCGGGCAAGTAGGAGTTGGAATCTCTAGTTCTGTCCCCAGTGGCGGTACCCAGAGGAGAAGGGCTTCTCTAAGTCTCGGAAGCTGTTGGTGAGGAAGCCAGGAGAGTCCTCCCTCCTATCTTTAAATCAGCTCCTCCTAAAGGGTTTTTTTCTTCTTTGCATATAGGAGTACCTAGCTGTGGTTGACGACCCTCCCCTGGACATCCAGTTCAACCCCTCGGGTTATCTCTTACTGGCTTCAGAAAAGGGGGCGGCAGTCCTGGAGAGCAACGTGCGGGTGCAGAGGTGGGTGCCTGGCCCGACCACCGGCTGCTCCTCAGCTGTGTACCCAGCACAGCTCCGACACTGAGTCAGGATACCGGGCAGGCAGGTTGTCAAGACAGGTCCCGACCATGCGGAAGCTCAGTCTGTCGGGTGACACACACGACACCTCTGGTACCCTGGGCTGTCACACAGATGTGGATGGCACGCTGCTGTGGTGGTTCCTAAATTTGCCACATCCTAAGAACCACCTGGAACATCCCACATCTGATAAGCCAGAACCTCTAGGAAAGGGGCCAGGAACCTGCATACTTTTCCCAGAAGGGCCAGACCATCAATGTGTTAGGCTTTTGGGGTCCTATGGTCTCTGTGGCTGTCCCGCAACTCTGCAGTTGAAACAAAAGCAGCCATAGGCAAAACATGGACAAAAATTGGATCAAACAAGTGTGGCTCACATACAAAAATGCAGGCGGCCAGCCGGTTTGGGCGGCCCCTCGCCTGAGTGAGTCTCCTGGTCGGTCAAGAATGTGTATGTTTAACAAGTAGACTTGCGAGTCTACCAAGGGACAGGCGGTAATATCCCAGATGCAGCATTTACTCATGTAGCCACCCCAAACATCCCCATTTTACATGTGGGTAAACTGAGGCAAACAGTGCCAGTCAGTGGTGACACTGGGATTCGAACTAGGCAGCCTGGCTTGTGAGTGTGTTCTTTTAGGATCTGTGTTGCTCTCTTTGGGGGACAGTGTCCCATAGGAGATTGTTGTGCAGGTGGATCAGACTGTACTGGAAAGTGGACAGGAAGGCCATTCCGGGCAGAAGGGGAGAGAGCCAAGGGACCTGCTCTGTTGTGTTAGGGGATGGCAGGGGAGTTAGTGTGGCCAAGAGATAGCAGGGTGTAGGAAGGGAAAGCGGTATCAGGTGCGGAAGAGCCATGACTGGGAGGCTTGGTCTTGACACACTCAGCAAGGAGGAAAACTTGGGTGGTTTGGGGCAAAGAAGTGACCCAAATGAGGCAGGATCCCTACTTGTGGAGTTGGGGTCCCTGCTTCTCCTGCTCTGCACACCACCCCTCTCACACACATGCACACAGCCGCGCATTTCTCTCAGGCAGGAAGGAGCCAAGGTCTGCCTGATGTCTCCTGAGCAGCTGCGGAACAAATTTCCCTGGATAAACCCAGAGGGCGTGGCGTTGGCATCCTATGGTGAGGCTTGCTTGCAGTGCAGAGGGGCTCGGGTCAGGGGAGCCTCAGGTCGGGAGTCTCAGCTACGTCGAGAAGCAGTGCTTCCCCCTGGCCAGCAGTCTCCCTGCCAGGCCATGCTAGCTCTCTGTCCTTCCACAGGATTTGCCTCTGGTGCCCTTGGGCAACATGACTTTCCCTGGCTTAGCCCTAAAGAGGAGTCAGGGGCGTGGGCAATCCAGTAGGAGAGAAGGGTCCGAATCCTATCTCCTGAGTCCTCTTGCTCATCACAGGGATGGAGCATGAAGGTTGGTTTGACCCCTGGTCTCTGCTCCAGGGGCTTCGGCGAAAGGTCCAGTCCATGGGGGTCCTCTTCTGCCAGGGAGAGGTGACACGTGAGTCTGAGATCCCATGCATCTTACCTCGGTCAGCCAGGGCGCAGGCGTGGACAGGGACTTACCTTCACTCACAGGCTAAAGAAGAGTTGGGGGGAAAGGGGAGGTTCTTCCTGAGGGCTGGTCCTGGCTATCCTGACTCCAGGTCCTAACTCAGTTTCTCTGCTTGACTTACAATGTGCTTGGAGGTCTCAGCACGCTCCTGTCCTGTGTGCGGCCAAGTTCATCCCAGTTATCCCATCTCTGTGGGAAAAAGCCCCAGCCTTCCAGCTTGCTTTCCTCCTGAAGCCCGGGGAATCCCAATCTCGTCTTCTTCAGGCTTCAGGAGTTCTTTTTTTTCTTTTTCCTGCAGGTTTTGTCTCTTCATCTAACCACGCAGAGACCCCAAGTGGGGAAGAGGTGACTTTGAAAAGGGTCCATGAAGTTCACGTAAGTTCCCAGCCTGTGCATCTCCCTTACCAAAGTGGGGGGGTGAGAAAGGTAACAACTGTGGTCTGGATCATCTTCTGCCCACTTCTGCTCTGGATAAACTAAGGCCCATGGTGCCCAGTGTGTGGGCCAGGCCCTCCCTCCCCTCCCACTCTGCTGCCTGCAGGTGAAGATAGACCACAGCCTGGAGTACCAGCCCGTGGAGTGTGCCATCGTGATCAACGCGGCAGGCGCTTGGTCCGGCCAGATCGCAGAACTGGCTGGTGTTGGGAAGGGGCCACCTGGCACCCTGCAGGGCACCAAGCTACCTGTGGAGCCGCGGAAAAGGTGACGCCCCTTGGGGCAGCTGAGGAGGTTGGTGAGAGAGGGACAGAATCAGTGTTTAAGAGTTTGTTAAATGCAGGGGCGCCTGGGTGGCTCAGTGGGTTAAAGCCTCTGCCTTCGGCTCGGGTCATGATCCCAGAGTCCTGGGATCGAGCCCCACATCGGGCTCTCTGCTCAGCAGAGAGTCTGCTTCCTCCTCTCCCTCTGCCTGCTTCTCTACCTACTTGTGATCTCTGCCTGTCAAATAAATAAATAAATAAATCTTTAAAAAAAAAAAAAAAAAAAAAGAGTTTGTTAAATGCAGTAGGAAGGAGGGGGGCTACTCTTCCCACCATCTCCTAATCCAGCGGTCATGGCAGGTATGTGTACTTGTGGAACTGTCCCCAGGGGCCGGGCCTGGAGACCCCGTTTGTCATAGATGCCAGCGGAGCCTATTTCCGCCGAGAAGGATTAGGCAACAACTATCTGGGCGGCTGTAGCCCCACTGAGGTAAGCTAAGCAGGGTTGGGGTGCTGGATGGGAGATGTAGGCCGACTGCCGTTAAAGAGTCAGGCTTTGGGACACCTGGGTGGCTCAGTCAGTTAAGCCTCTGCCTTCAGCTCCCGTCATGATCCCAGGGTCGTGAGGTCGAGCCCCACACTGGGCTAGAGAGCCTGCTTCTCACTCTCCCCATGCTTGTTCTTTCTGTCTCTCAAATAAATAATAAATAAAATCTTTTTAAAAAAAGAAGGGGCGCCTGGGTGGCTCCGTCATTAAGTGTCTGCCTTTGGCTCAGGTCATGATCCCAGGGTTCTGGGATCGAGCCGAGCCCCACATCAGGCTCCCTGCTCAGTGGGAAGCCTGCTTCTCCCTCTCCCACTCCCCCTGCTTGTATTCCCTCTCTCTCTGTCTCTCTGTCAGATGAATAAATAAAATCTTTTAAAAAGAGAGAGAGAGAGAAAAGAAAAGGGAGTGTGAATGAGTCAGTCAGGCTCTTTGGAGGGCCCAGCGGTGTTAATGCTCCAGCCCCTCTGGTTTTGAACTGGGATCTTTTCTCCCTGTTCCCTACCTACTGAGTGGATTGAGTAAAGGGAGGTCGGTGAGGTCTGGGCCCGCCCTTGTGTCCCAGGCTGTATAAGCCATGTCCCCACCTCTCGCCGCAGGAGGAGGAACCGGACCCAGAGAACCTGGAAGTGGACCACGAATTCTTCCAGGACAAGGTGTGGCCCCCTTTGGCCCAGAGGGTCCCGGCCTTTGAGTCTCTGAAGGTAACTAGGAGAGAGATGAGCCTGGAGCACCAAAGTCCCCTTAGAAAGCCTGTCCACTGCCACATGCCCTCCCCCTCACAACTGCTAAGGACTGGTGGTCTGGGGTTTTGCCCTGAGCAGGAGTGAGGGTGGTGTGTGTTGGCACCTTCCTGGGACCCCCTGTGTCCTGTCCGCCCGCAGGTTCGGAGTGCCTGGGCTGGCTATTACGACTACAACACCTTTGACCAGAATGGCGTGGTGGGTCCCCACCCTCTCGTTGTCAACATGTACTTTGCCACGGGCTTCAGTGGCCATGGGCTCCAGCAGGCCCCTGCTGTGGGGCGAGCTGTGGCAGAGATGGTGCTGCACGGCAACTTCCAGACGATCAACCTGAGCTCCTTCCTCTTCAACCGCTTTCACTTGGGAGAGAAGGTCCACGAGCACAACATCATCTGAGCCCATAAGCTCCGCCGGCCCAGCTGCCCCGTGCGTCACCCTTGGCTCATGTTCACATCTGCCTCGCTGTGACTTCCTCCCCAGTCCCAAGCCAGACTCTCCTCCACCCTCCTCTCCCCACACCCTGCTCATCCTGTCCCACGGGGTTGGGCAGGCAGGCAGGCACACTGGAGGCTCTGGGAGGCATGTGCCTGAGGCCCAGGCCAACAGAAAATGATGGGATGAGACCCAGGACTGATCTCTGGCCCGGGCCAAGGCCACCCAACGAGGTAGTGCAGCTGGACAGAGCACCTGCGCGTGGGCCCCTGCACTGGCTTCTTCCTGGTAGTGACCGGGAAAAATGGCCTCTGCCTCTCTGGGCAGGCACCAGCCCAGGCAGGGAGCAGGGCAGCCTGGCCCAGGCTTAGTGATTGTTTACCCTATTCATCAATCAATAAATGCAATTCCTCTTTCCACCTGGGCTTCTGTCCCTTCTTTCCCCGCCCAGCACTTGCTTGCCTTTGATACCAGACTGGGAGAAGCCCTGCCTTCTCCCAGGAACATTCTTAAGTCCTGTGTGTAGGCACCTTGTTTGCAAAGGAATGTATCCTCTTGCTGCGTCCCTGCAGGGTTCGGTTGTAGCGGGAAGGGAAGGCTTCTCGAGTTCACTGTGTATTCAGCTCCAGCTCTGGGCCTGACCCAGGGCTGCACGTTAGGGACATGCCAGCAGGCACATACCTGTAGGTCCTCACTGGAGTGTTCTTCCCTCTGCCCTGCCCCTCAGCCCATATCCGATGCAGTGTCATCCCCGCAGTGCCGGGAATAAGCCCAGGTGGCAAAACCCCATCTCACCTGGTGTTTCTCCATGAAGCTTCCCAGGGAAGTTGACCTCTGAGCTGAACCTATAAGATGAGCAGTTTAACAAAGTGAATGCACAAAGGGGAAGCCCAGAGAGTGATAGCGAGGACAGGGCTGATTCCAGGCTTCAGGAGAACCATAGATAAATGCCCAGGACCAAGGGTTAGTAAAATTCAAGGGGCAAGAAGTGATTTGTCCAGGCAAGATCATGGAGGGAGGGAAGGTGGGTAGAGTAAGAAGCGGGGCAGGGCCGGGAGCCAAAGAGCCATGCTGTGGAGCTTGGGGTGGATTCTGTGGGCTTTCAATAGAGAAGTGATGTGCTCCAATGTTCCTTTTAGAAAAGTCACCCGGACTGCCTTGTGTAGAATAGGCTATGATGTCAAAGCCAGGCGGCAGATGGGAGGCTGTCGCTGCAGTCCCCAGGGCAGAGACAACGAGACCTCCACTGTCCTGGCAAGAAGCATGTGTATCCCAGAAGGGACAGCAGTCACGGGAAATGGGGTCAAGTAAGACTCAGGTTTTTGGCTCGAGCAGCTAGATGTATGTCTTACCTTTCACGGAGGTGAGGATATCGGGGAGGAGCAGGGTGAGGGACAAGATGAGTGGTACAGTCTGGGACATGTCGAGTCGAGGGTACGCCTAGGACATCAGGTAGAGCTGTCCAGCTGGGAGTTGTATGTACTGTTGGGCACCCAGGATGACCTAGGCTGTAGAGAGATGGACACCACGGAAGAGAATGGCATCCCTCCCCACAAGGGGAGAAGAGTAGGGGACCAAGGGGAGAAGCAGGGGGACCCCACTGTCATTTGTAGAGATGAACCAAAGGAGAGGAAGCTGAAGAGATGGCCAGAGAAACAGAGAAGAGCCAGGAGCGTGAGGTGTCACAGGAACCAGGGAGCGGTCCACGATATCCATGCACGCCGTGGGCTGGATCCGTACCAGGTAGGTCAGTGGGGCCCCCAGGGAGAGCGGTCCTGGGAAGAAGTATGCCTCAGTGGGCTCTGCAGGGACAGTTGTTCGGAAGGGAGACATGAATGGGAGTAAGGACAGCTAGTAAAATGTTCATTTCCCCCTCAACAGCAGCCTTTGGGGAGAAGAAGGAAACGAAATATGGGCCTGACTAAAGATCACTGTGTGAGGGAGGGCAGGCAGGGGAGAGGGTCTGCAGGTGAAGTAACAGGAGAAGCCCCTGGGGTGGGGGTGGGGAAAAGCCAGGACTGACGAGGGGAGCAAAAGAGGAAGAGCCATTGTGCTGAAAGACAGGAAGGAACTTGCCAGGGGCATGGGCTCCCGGACAACTCAGGCCAAGGCCAACACCCCTCTCACGCTGGTTATCAGCCAGCTTCCTCGGGTGCCCAGCGTTCACTCAGCCTGTCCTCAGTAGCTACCCCCTCTGTGGGTCAGGAGGAACATGGCCTTCAAGATGACAAACGCAGTACTTACTCAATTAAGAATACATTCATGAGGTCTCCGTGCTGCCACAGGGCTTTCTTCAAACTCGTAGGAGAGCACTTAATCCTGCCATCTGTCTTCCCTCTCAGTCCATGCCTCCTCCGCCTTCCCAACACTGAGCTGTCCGCCATGGGTGTCCCCGACCTGCTCTCAGCCAGGGCTTACTGGAGGGCCTGTGCCCTGCGCTGGAGCGGGAGGGGGAGCCCAGGCTTTGGAGACCTGGCAGTCTCCTGGGAGGGCCAACCCCTGGGACGCCCAACTCCAAACAGCATGAGGTGGTACAGGACTGGTAACGAACGAGGCAGGAAGGGCAGGGTTAAGAAAGCAGGAGAAAGGAGACTTCTGGAAGGGGTGTGCTTGAAGAGCCCAGCGGGGAGAGGTGGGACCCAGTGGGTGGAGGGAACAGCAGCCGTCCAGCACCCAGCCCGCCAAGCGGATGTGTGTTTGATAAGGGGTGAAAGAAGCCTTTCCTGTACTTCTTCCTACTTCATCTCACCTACTCCTCCCCGCAACACTGGGAACCAGATACTATAACCTCACAATGAGTAAAGTGAACCTAGACAGGCCACATATGTCTGTCCCCAAGGTCAGACGGCTAGTAAGTGAAGAGCTCTGGGTGTGAGCCCCAGCAATCCTGCTCCAGAGCCCTCCTGTAACAGCCCCAGCCCACGCTGCCTCCCAGGATTAGCCACTAACTCGCCCCACTGGCTGGTGAGAAACATAGGAAATCAGATTGAAAGGGAGACCATGGGTCTTCCATCCGTCCCATTAAACCAGCCGCATCGTCCAACATTCTGGGCACACGGCTGTAGGAACGTTTCCCAAACTGGCAGGCCACGGAACACCGCTCAGGAAGATACTGGTATTTCTACTAGGGTGAAACAAGTTTGGGAAAGGCTACGCGTTGTATTCCCTCCATCCCCCACCCGTCCTGGTCCTTCAGGAAGCTCATCCTCAAGCCGGCAGGTGAAGAACCCAGCGCCTGGCCAGTGACTGGCTCAGCACGTTTTTGCAGCCTGGGAGCGTGGGGTTCGTGGGGTTCGGCGTCGTCTTCAGCTGTGTGACCCCCGCACCCGCGTTTCTGCGGTGAGAGTCACGCTACCATCTACCTTGTGGCCTTAGGACAAGCCCTTCAATCTCCACTTTTCTTTTTTCTTTTCTTTTCTTTTTTCCTTTTTTTTTTTTTTTTTTTTTTTTTGAAGAGGGAGAGAGTGCGCGCGTGGGGTAGGAGTAGAGGGAGAGGGAAAGAGAGAATCTTGAGCAGGCTCCGCGTGGAGCGGAGCCGCACCCACGGTCGATCTCAGGAACCCCACATCAGGACCTGAGCGGAAATCGAGAGTGGGCGACTTAACCGACCGAGCCACCCAGGCGCCCCTCCACTTTTCGTAACTGTAGAAAAAGAAAAAAAGGTACGGCGGCTGGCCTTGCAGGGCGTTAAGAAAATGAAATGAATGGAGCAAGGGTTTCTATCCTTCTCCCTGACACAGAACAAAGCCGAGGCTTCAGGCTGTCCTGGTGCGTTTTGGGGTACGCGGGAGCACGGACTCTTCTGCAAGTTTCTGCGGGGTTGCGGGCTCCGGGGTTTCCCGGGCCCCGTGGGCTGGGCGGCGAGGAGCACCGGGGAGGCGCGGCTCCCGGGCGGAGCGACTGGGCGGCCGGCGGCGGGAGGGCCCTGCAGGCCCAGGGCGCCGGCCAGGGAGGGGCCGCGGGCCGGGCCGCCCTGCCTCTTCCGGGGGAGCCGGGGAGCCGGGAGGCGGTCTGCCCGGGTCTGCGCGCCGCACTTCCCCCTCGCCGGGGGGTGGCCGGCACAGCGCCGGAGCCCGAGCCAGCCCCGCGGGCCGCACCGCGCGGGGGTCGCCGCCACCCACGCGCAGGTGAGCCCTCTGCGGGGACGGGGGCGGGGACGGGGGCGGGGTCCCCGCGCTGGAGCAGGGTGTGCGGGCCGGGGGCGGGGTCCCCGCAGGGTCGGGGTCCCCGGGAAGTGCGGGGCCCCTTTGTCCCCGTGCCTCTGCGCCCCTGCGCCACCTCCCGCACTGGCCGCACCCCCGCGGCACGTCTGCCCGGGGGCCCGCCTTCCCCTCTCCTGCCCTCTCTACCCGGGTGCCACGGGCACCCTGAACGCGGAAACGGATGAACAGGCTCTCCGAGAAAGCTGTCCCTTTCTCCGTCGCGAAGGAGCTAGAGCGGGGAGCCCCCTTCGGTGTGGGTTGAAAAGCCCAGCCCGGTCGGGTGATTTCCATCTTTCACTGTTGTGTTTCTGCCACGGTCTCCTCACGTCCTTCTTTGCTCTTGCGATGGCCTTTGCGACTGTTCCAGCACGAACACGGCTTTAGTTAGGGCTCATGACCCACGGAGGCATTTCTTTCACGAACGTCTGTCTTGGGCAGGGCAACCTGTGCAGCGCGGAGTGAGAGCATGGGACAGGGAGGGATCAGCCCTGTCCTTCCCCTGCAGACGGGCAGATTAGAAATCCCAACACAAACCTGGTCAGTGCCACTGAGAGAGGGACAGTCCCGAGTACTCGCGTAGCTGAGACACCAAATCAGAGGGCACCCAGGGCCAGGAGTGACGGTCGGAGAAAGTCACAGCTAGTTATTCTTTATTTTAACTTTTAAGACACTATTGAAATACGACCTGCATACAGGGGCGCCTGGGTGGCTCAGTGGGTTAAAACTGTCTTCGGCTCAGGTCATGATCCCAGGATCATGGGATCGAGTCCCGCATTGGGCTCTCTTCTCAGCGAGGAGCCTGCTTCCTCCTCTCTCTTTGCCTGCCTCTCTGCCTACTTGTGCTTTCTCTCTGTCAAATAAATAAATAAAATCTTTAAAAAAAAAAAAAGAAAGAAAGAAAAAAATATGGCCTGCCTACAAAGAATTGCACAGTCACAAGTGTACAGCTTTCACACAGTGAACATTTCCTAGGCAACCTGCATTCAGAATAAATAAAATCTCACTAGCAGTCCAGAAGCCCTCTATGTCCACTTCCAGTGACTACTTTCGTCTAAGGGGGAACTATTATCCTGGCTTCTCACATCATAAAAAGTTTCCTTGGTTTTGAACTTCTGATATATGGGCTCACGGGTACCTACCTTTTGCGTGTAGTACTTTATCCTCAGTATGTGAGACACAGCCAAGTTGCATTTAGCTGTGATTCATCGATCTCAGCAGATGTGTGATTCTGCCCTGTGCAGATAGAGCACAATTTACTTCTACTTTCTACAGGCCACTTGGGTGGATCGATAGGGGTTGTTTCCAGGTGGGGGTTTTTTTGTTTGGTTGGTTTTTTGAATAGTGCCGGGAGGATTCTTGGGGCTGTCTTTTGGTGCATGTATAGAGCAGTTCTGTTGGGTATATTTCTAAGAGTGGAAATGCTGGGTGTGTTCACGATCAGCTTTAGTATACTTAAGTGCCACTAGTTTTCCAAAGTTGTTTTGTGAGTTTACACTCCCACCAGCAGTGAGTTCCTGCTCCTCAACATCTTTACCAGTACTTGATACTGTCTCTTTTTTTTCATTGTAGCAGTTCTGCTTAGTGCTCCAGCCCTGGTGTTGGACTGAGGCCTTACTTTGCATTTCGCTTAGGGGTAATGAATCTGCATCTTTTCATGTCTGTTGGGCACTTTTTGCAAAGTGTTTGGTTCTTCTGCACATTTTTTTCCAATAGATTTTCACTTTCTTACTAGTTTGTAAGATTTCTTAAACATTCTGGTTATGAAACACTGGATATATATTTTTACCTTTTTTTTTTTTTAAAGATTTTATTTATTTATTTGACAGAGAGAAATCACAAGTAGATGGAGAGGCAGGCAGAGAGAGAGAGAGGGAAGCAGGCTCTCTGCTGAGCAGAGAGCCGGATGCGGGACTCGATCCCAGGACTCCGAGATCATGACCTGAGCCGAAGGCAGCGGCTTAACCCACTGAGCCACCCAGGCGCCCCTGGATATATATTTTTAAATTATCTTCTCAGGTGACGGCCTTTTCACTCGAAGATGTCTTTTGATGAACAGAAATTTTTCCCTTTAATATTGCCAGATTGCTCTCCCCCCTCCCAAACGGTTGTATTATTTATGACCAGTTGAAAAAAATCTTTGCTTACCCCAGGGGGAAGTGGGTGGGCAAAATGAGTGAAGGTGGTCAGAAGGTACAAACTCCAGTTATGAAATAAAAGAAATCCTGGGGATTGTAAATTTACAGCATGGTGACTAGACTATGAAACTGTATTGCATGTTTGAAGGTTGCTAACTTAGTGGATTTATTCTCATCAAGATAAAAATATGTATAACTATGTAGAGATGTTAGCTAGACTCATTGTGGTGACCATTTCACAATATATACATATATCACTGTGTTGTACACCTGAAACTAAAATGCTATATGTCAATTACATCTCAATTTTATTTTTTATTGATTATTTTATTGACATATAATGTATTATTTGCCCCAGGGGTACATTTTTGTGAATCATGAGGCTTACACACTTCACAGCACTCACCATACTACATTACATCTCAATTTTAAATAACCAGAAGATGAAATCAGGAAGATAATCTCTTATAATTTCCTCTAAAAGCAATTTTCTTGTTATTCTCACTTCTATCTACCGCCTATTTGAGATTGAGTTTTTCGGATCGTGTAAGATACGGGTCAAGATTTATTTTTTCCCGCAGGCTATCAAAATTGACGCAGCACCATTTCTCCACTGTTTGGCAGTGTCGGCCTTGCCATTCATCAGGAAACTGTATGGATGTGGATCTGTTTCTAGACACCCTGTTTTTCTATCCGTCTGTCTACTTGTGCACCAATAGCAGTTGCCTTAAATAGTGCTTCATAATAAGTCTTTATTATTCTGGTGGTGGAAGCGCCTCTGCAATGTTCTTCTTTAAGATCTTAGGTATTTTTTTTTAATCTAACTATGCCTCCAAAGCCTTTAAAAAAAATATATATATATATATATAGTAGTCATTTTGTAAGCTCAACAGGGGACTAGTGTAAAAGGGTATATAATTTGTAAACTGTATCCATCCATAAATTTACTAGTGGCACAATCTATATTACATTCAATGCTGCGTATTTACATCAGATCTACTGCAAAGTAAATACAAAATTAATTTACACCATTTTAGGGGAGCCTTGGTGGCTCAGTGGGTTAAAGCCTCTGCCTTTAGCTCAGGTCATGGTCTCAGGGTCCTGGGATCGAGCCCTGCATCGGGCTCTCTGCTCAGCGAGGAGCCTGCTTCCTCCTTTCTCCCTGCCTGCCTCTCTGACTACTTGTAATCTCTGTCTATCAAATAAATAAAATCTTTAAATAAATTTATACCATTATAGTTAAAATAAGCTTGAGCCCCTGTATGATACAGTTTCAGAAGCAGAGAGAATTTTTTAGAACTGAGAAACTGAAGTTTCCCAAAGACCAATTTGCTACTTTTTTGCAAAATACCTCAACATTAATTATAATGCTTCCCATTTATGTTGGATCCCTAAGATAGTTCCTCGTGACTGAACTTCAGCTGAAGTTTCAGATTTGAATAACCAAAGTTACAATACTTTTGACTTATAATTTAATTTTTTAAAATGGGTGCCGTTATACACACGTATGCACATATATATACCTTTTGACATTTTTAAAGTCTTCAAAATTTATAAAATATAGTGTTGAAAGCGTATATGCCCATGAACATGATTTATTTTAATACAGGTCGTAAGACTTCAGTTAATCAACCGGAATTCTCTGACTGTTCTCTGCCTGCTAGAGTTCCATCTTAAATTTGACTTGATAGCAGAATCAGTCATTTGGAATTTATTTCATAAATTCAATCTCAAGATTTACTGGTCTGCTTTCACTCTTTCACTGCTTATAAAAATAAGTAACAATATAAATTGAGACTAGTGGTTCCTTGGGTCAGAATTTTTTAGACAGCTCTTCCAAAATGGATTCTTGGGCCCCATTTCTGAAATACTGAGTAAGGTTTTCCAGGAGTATCTATGTTTTTTAAAAGCTCTCTAGGTGATAACAATAATGCAACTTAGTTTGGGATCCACTGACATAAGCCACTAGACCAATCTGCTTAGGTACATCAGAATCCTGAGGTATTTGTTTAAAAATCCTTTTCCCAAGCTTTACCCAGAGATTTACTTCAGTAGATTTGGGAGGGGGCATGAGAACTGGCATTTTAAGTTTTTGTTTTGTTTTGTTTTGTTTAAAGATTTTATTTATTTGTCAGAGAGAGAGAGAGAACACAAGCAGTCAGAGTGGCAGGCAGAGGCAAAGAGAGAGAAGCAGGCTCCCTGATGGACAAGGAGCCCAATGCAGGACTTGATCCCAGGACCCTGGGATCACGACCTGAGCCAAAGGCAGCGGCTTAACTGACTGAGCCACCCAGGCGCCCGGGAACTGTCATTTTAAACCATCATTTCTGCTAGTCCCTGTATTTGTTTTCGGGGCAGTGTAAAAAGTGACCACAAATTCAGCAGTTTACCCCAACACCTGTTTATTATCTCATGGTTTCTGTGGGTTAAGGGCCCAGGAAAGGCTTGGCTGAGTCTTCTGCTGGGGTCTTACCTGGCTTATGTCCAGGTACTAGCTGGGGCCGCAAAGCCACTGGGGTTTAAATGGGGTAAGAGCCACTACCAGGCTCCCTCAGGTTGTTCTTTGATGGCAGAATCTTCTTGCAGTTTTAAGACTGAGGTCTGTTTTCTTGCTGGCTGTCAGCTGGAGATTACTTCTCTAGAGGTTACTTCTTGAGATCACACAGCTTCTAGAAGCTGCCTGCAATTTCTTGACACTGGCCCTCTCACAACGAGGCTGGGAGATTCTTCAAAGTCAGTAAAGGAATCACTCTCTGGTCAGCTAGATGGATTTAAACACAAATACATAAACACACACACACACACACAAGCATGACACAATATTCATATATATGCCATATTCATATGTACACATCTTTTACATATATATATATTTTTAAAGTAATCTCTACAACCCATGTAGGGCTTGAATTCATGACCCCAAGTTCAAGAGTCATACACTCTACCAACTGAACCAGCCAGGCACTCCACGTGTACATCTTTTTTTTTTTTTAAGATTTTATTTATTTATTTGACAGAGAGAGAGATCATAAATGGGCAGAGAGGCAGGCAGAGAGAGAAGGGGAAGCAGGCTCCCTGCCGAGCAGAGAGCCCGATACAGGGTTCGATCCCAGGACCCTGAGATTATGACCTGAGCTGAAGGCAGAGGCTTAACCCGCTGAGCCACCCAGGTGCCCCAACACATGTACATATCTTATATGGTAGATATATACATAATGTGTGTGTATACATATAAGTGCATATACACTCACGTATATGTCATGTGTATGGTAATGTCACCAGGTAAGTGACATTCCATAATCTTTGCCATATTCAGTTGGTTAGAAGTCATGGGTCTGGCCCACACTTACGGGTGTGAACATGGAGTCCACCCCGGGGCCAGTCTACTCATCTGCACACGGCTCTTGGAAATAACAGTATTATATCCATCCGGCTAGTAACAGTTAAATTGAGCACTTTAAATGATACTCTCCTGCACATCCTAACGATCCCACCCACCAAGGGTTTTAGCAAATGTTTGAGAAGCAAACTTAATCACTGAAATCAGTGTTCTTAAAGTCAAAATCAAGTGTCAGGATAATTTGTTCATCGAAGAAGTGAAAAACTCTTTCAGACAATGTAAACCTTTGAACAGACCGGTCTTTCGCCCTCAGATTTAGGGCTTCCTCCGTTCACTAGCAGGACAGACAATCAAAGATCATGTAATCGTTTCCTACTGCTTGTGTAACAAATCACCAAAAACTTACTGGCTTAATAGGACAGACATTGATTAGCTGACAGTTGTGGCAGTCAGAGGTCTTAAATGGATTGGCAGGGCTGTGTTCCTTCTGGATGCTCTAGAGAAGAATCCTTTTGCTTGCCTTTTCCTGTATTCCCTGCTCAGGGGCTCACATGACACCAGCCTCTGCTTCTGCTGTCACTCCTCCTCACTCTGACCCTCCTGCCTGCCTCTCGGACGGACCCTCGTGATTATATTGAGCCCTGTCAGATAATCCAGGATACTCTGCACATCTCAAGATCCTTAATCCCGTCTGCAAAGTCCATTTTTGCCATGGAGGGTAGCATATTCACTGGTTCTGAGGATTAAGATGTGGATATCTTTATGGGACCGTTACCCTGTCCACCATTGATAGTGATTCCTGCTTAGTAGAAATGTAATATAAATGATATAAAATACATATTCTCTTTTAAAAAGATTTTATTTATTTATTTGAGAGAGAGGGCATGTGAGGGGGGAGGGTCAGGGGAGAAGCAGACTCCCCACTGAGCAGGGAGCCCATTCGCGACTCGATCATGGGACTCCAGGTCATGACCTAAGCCAAAGACAGTCAGTTAACCAACTGAGCCTCCCAGGTGCCCTAAAATACATATTCTAATCATATGTTTTTATAGGATTCAGTACATTGCCTGTGTAATAGATATTGGACACGTTAGATATTGGATAATACTTAATACGCTTTGTATTTTATACAGTGATAATATGATAATATTTCCCTCACATAATATATTCCTACACATCCTACAGCAAAAGCATTCTAAAAAACACTAAAGGGATCATGCTGTTGCTTTTTTAAAAGAAGCTTTTAGTAATTTTCTATCAAGCCTTTGTAATGATCTATAAAGCAGGCATTTAGGTATATATCATTTTACTTTATGAATTCTGAAAAAGCACAAGGAAAAGTGACTGTTCCTAAGCCACACAACGAATCTAAGACTAGACAGAGCTAGTAATTAGACCTTCCATTTGGAGATTTAAGTTCATTAACTTCTCATAGTTTGACAGCTATGTCTCCTCTCTCTCACAGATGACTAGTTCTAAGTTCTGTAAAGAGTAAAGCATATTTGGGGCGCCTGGGTGGCTCAGTGGGTTAAGCCGCTGCCTTCGGCTCAGGTCATGATCTCAGAGTCCTGGGATCGAGTCCCACATCGGGCTCTCTGCTCGGCAGAGAGCCTGCTTCCCTCTCTCTCTCTCTCTGCCTGCCTCTCCATCTACTTGTGATTTCTCTCTGTCAAATAAATAAATAAAATCTTTAAAAAAAAAAAAAAGAGTAAAGCATATTTAAGTGTGATAGCCCCATAGCTTCAGCTGCACAGGAACTGAAAGATAACAAGGAAGGTGTAGTGGAGTTTTAGATTCCGGGAAGTAGACAGTGTGTAGGGTTAATGGAACTTAGTGTGCCATCTTGCTCAATTATCCTATGTCAAAGATGTTGTCTTTTCCTGTATTTAAATATTTCCGTAACAGTAGTCCCAAGGGCTTATACCAACCTGCTTACAGCGGCGTATGCTGTTGGGCAACTGGATTTCTTCTTAACCAAGTGATGAGAAAAGGCAACTGCCAAAAATCAGCATGTATGGCCAAAAAGGCAAGTCATGCCATAAAATGAGAAACTGAAACTCTTAAATCTATATCTGTTAAGAAGATTAAAGTATTATGTTAGTTTCTAAGCTTTAAACTAACATTAAGACTATCAAGTGATTCTCCGGTTTATAAGTCTATCAAGGTCGAATAACTTTAAAATTAAGACAAAGGGGCACCTGGGTGGCTCAGTGGGTTAAGCATCTGCCTTCGGCTCAGGTCATAATCCCAGGGTCCTGGGATAGAGTCCCGCATCGGGCTCTCTGCTCAGCAGGGAGCCTGCTTCTCCGTCTCTCTCTTCCTGCCTCTCTGCCTACTTGTGATCTCTGTCTGCCAAATAAATAAACAAAATCTTAAAAAAATAAAATAAAATTAAGACATAACTGCCAAATAATTTTAAAAGTAAGAAAAAACTGTAATTTAAAAATATTTAAATTACATTAAAACCCAGGGACATCATGTCTACTATTGGGAGAAAGAAAGGGCATCTGGAATGGTTTAAATGAAGATGTCGAGGGACAGCAACCCTACACAGGGAAAAGGATTTCCAACTCAGTGGTTATCAGGCACTGCTTTCCTTAACTTCGGCATACCACTCAGGCTGTCTGAAATTCAAAGAATATGAGGTAGGAAAAGACCCACACATACACAACAATGTTCACCTTTTCACGTCCTGTTCCTGGCTTGGCAGCTAACTGCTCTTTTCTTTCGAGATGTCTCTGGTTCCTGTGCCCACTTCACTCCTTCTCTCCACCCCACCACTTGCTACAGTGGTTTAAGTTCTGTCTTTTTTTTTGAACTTTGATATAGTTTCATGAGTCATCAGTAACTCATCTGATAGTCCCTGGCTTGGCATAGAGATGTATAGCATTTAGCAGTGAACAAAAAGCATCATCCTCAACCTTGAATAACATATTTCCAACTTGGAAACTTATTACTGTGTGTTTCATAAAACAAGTAGTTTTTCTGTGAGTTCCCAGGGGTCTGTTTTGACCTCTGCAGATAGCTCAGAGTAAGAAAGCAAGCAGCTCTGTCCACTCTAGAGCCAAGTTCTCTACCAGCCCTTCACATGCCAACACTGAAATTCCACCTCAGATGGGAGAGGGCTCTGCTCCACATCGTGTCGGCCCAGAAACCTGGGCTAACAGAACCTCCACCATCAGCGATAGCCTGATCATCGTGGTGAGAAGGAAGTACAACAAATTGCCCATTGAAGAGATTCTTGGTCCTCTGCATTTCCATATAAATTTAGAAAAAGTTTGATAATCCCTGCCCCCCCCAACAACAAATTTGGATAACACGGACCTTAAGATTAGTTTGGGGAAAATTACAATAGTGAGTCTTCTAAACCATGAACATAACGTATCCCTCCAATATCTAGATTATTTTAAATACATGCTAACCCACATTATTTTCTGAACATTATATACTGAATCATTAGCACTTTACATAAATTATCTCATGTGACCTTCATAATAAAGCTGAGAAGGTTCTAGTTTTATTTTAATTTCAAAAATGGAGAAGTTGAAGCTTAGCAAGATTAAACAGTTAAAAAGAGGTGAAAATCCAGGCTCTCTGCCTATACTCTGTAGACTTTACCACTATGTGACACTATCTCCCTGAACTGACAGTTGAGGGAAAGGGGGAAAGGGGGGGGGTGTTTCAATGAGCAGATGGATAGGTGGATGGAGGGAGTTACTCAGTGGAAGGCAGACTGGAGGAAGTCTCCCAAGGTTTCTTGCATGTGCTTTCTCTCTCTACTGTTCAACATCTATTTGGATATGTAATTGTTTGTCCAAATTGCAGTTGTCCTTAGATTTTAGCATTGACACAGAAAGTCCTTGTTTGTCTGTGGAACTCTCTGTTTCTATTCTATTCTGAATGTGAGCCTTGCTGGATAGAGTATTCTTCGCTGCAGATTTTTCCCACTCAACTCTTGGACTATATCATGCCTTCCCTTGGAGAGTTTGTGCTGAAAATTTTGCTGCAAGCCTTATGGATTTTCCCTTATAAGTAACCATCTTCTTTTGTCTTGCTGCTTTTAATATTTTTTCCTTACTACTATATTTTGGCAGTTGAATTATAATATATCTTGGTGTGGATCTGCTTTTGTTGATTTTGTTGGGGGTACTCCTTGCCTCTTGGATCTGGACATCTGCTTCCTTCCCCAGATTAGGAAGGTTTTCAGCTCTTACTTCTTCAAATAAATTTTCTGCCCCCTTTTCTCACTCTTCTTCCCCGGGATCCCTATAATACAAACGTTTTCTGTTTGTGGAGTCACTGAGTTCCCTAAGTCTATTCTTGTTTTGCGTAATCTTTTATCTCTCTTTCCTTCAGCTTGATTACCTTCTAGGTCACCAATTTGTTCCTTTGCTTCTTCCACCCTGTGGTTCATTGCATCACACCTGTTTACTGTCTCATTTATTGTCCTCTTTAATTCTGAAACGCAATTTCTTAACTCTATGGTAAGAGTCTCCCTGAAGTTTTTAATTGTCTCAGGTCCAATGATCATTCTTATGAGTATTACTCTAAATTCTCTATCAGACATGCCAATTGTACCTGCTTTTCTTAGATTTCTGGTCATGGCCTTATTTTGTTCTTTCATCTGGTATAAATTCTTCCATATTCACATTTTATCTAAATATCTGCCTTCTTCTCTGTGCTAGAAAAGCCAGAAAATGGCCTTATGAAGAAGAGGTCACCGAGTTCCCCGAGGCCCGGTGCTTCAGTTAGTGTCTCTGGTCCATGCTGCCTACACTCTGCTGCTGTGTTTCGGCTGCTCTGTCCTTCAGGCCAGTTGTCGGCAGAGGCTCTCCTTGCCAGCAATGAGCAGTGTTTGGTCCCTGGCCATGGTGAGCTGAGTTTTAACTGGTGTGCTCTGGTCTGCTTGTTAAATGAGACCTGACGCTGCTTTCACTAGAGCCCTGCAGAACACTCCGGTCAGGAGATGTGGTGTGGGCAGGGCTTTGTGTTGGTTCTTTTGGGGAGGGGGCCACCACTGCTGGGAAGGTGACAAGCTTGATGGAGAGGGGCAGTCCCACCAGAGTGTGGGGGAGGCTTGGTGTAAGCTGGTTAGGCAGCCAGTGTCCCACAGAGCTGCCTGCCACTGGAGGCTCTGTTTATGCCGAGGGGCAACAGGGAAATGGTGCTGGCCAACTCCTTTGTTCCTGGAAAGGCGTCTTTCTCTGAGATTGCTGCCTCTCGGGGGTGGGGGAGAGTGAATAACCTGCCCCCTGCATGCCCCAGGTGCTCTTCAGATGGCTGTTTCCAAGCCACCTGCCTCCAGTTGCTTGCCCGCCTTCTCTCCAGGAGCAGGGCTGCACCCTCAGAGCTCTAGCCCAGCCAAGTCCTCCAATCTTTAGAACTCCAGGCTCTAAGCCCTGCTGGTTGCAAAATCTCACCAATTTCAGCCCCTCTCGCCTCCCAAGCCACTGGCATTGGGTTAAATATTCTCCTTGTGCGGATCTCCTGTGTGCTTCTCTGTCTCAGCCCTTCTCTACGGCCATGGGTACCCCCACCCCCATAACAGCCAGGATCTGTTTCTCCCCTACACCAGGTCTCTGCACTTCCTACCTTCTTCAATGTGGCTTCTTCTCTCCCTTTAGTTGTGGAGTTTGTCCTGCCAGTCTTTGGGTGGATTTCTGTGGGTATTTAGGATGATTTGAGAGTTCTCTCGCTGTGTTCAGGGCACTGGCAAGCCCAAGGTTCTCCCACTCTGCCGCCATCTTTACCCCCTCCTCCCACACAGGAAGTCCAGATCCAGAGCTTCCTGCCATCTGTCCTGCCCCAGAACCCCAAGGTGCACCTGGCCAGGTGCAGCAGGGGACAGTCACTCAACAGCTCACCCTGGGCTCTCACTCTGTCTCGCCACTCTTCACAGATCTGGGTTTTTCTGGAAGCCGGACCCAATCAACAGTGGTTGATGTGGGATAGGGATCAGGGACAAGTAGAGGGGCTGAGGCTCAGTCAGGCATCAGGAGAGAACATCTAGAGCTCACACTGGGACTGAGAGTAACATAAGTATAATTTTTGTGATCCTGTCTCTCTGTCTCTTATAGGATGGCTGTTCCATAAGGTCAAGACTGAGTCCCCTCCCTTCTCTCACTTTACCAATGCCTGATCTCATGGGGTTAGTTTTGAGCCCCATACTATGGCATCGTCATCATCCTCCTTCCCAGCTCCTCGCTCCCGGTCTAAGAAGCCTCTGGGCAAGATGGCTGGTGAGTGGAAGCCAACTCCTAATTCCGCTGTATTCATAGCTAGGAGTGCGTGAAGTGGGAGGGCTTCCTGGCCCACATGCAGCAGGACATGGCGGGAGGCTGACAATGGTGGGCTCCCTGGCTCCGGCCTTGACCTCGGAGACCCCATGCTTTGTGGTGAGTGAGGAGAAAGGCATGTATCATAGAACCTTAATGCTCTGGGCTCACAGCTTTTCCATGCATGCTAAGCTAATATTCCTAACCTGGAAACCCTGGTGCTGAGCACTTCTCGCCAATGTCTTTCTGAACCTATCAGACAAAGGAGCCAAGCAGAGTGAGAAAACAAATTAATATCCAGAACACTAAACTGTCTGTTCTTATCAAAAGCTGGGGAAGCTGAGCTGATCTCATTATGGAATACTTAAATATACCAGGCACTGCATTATCTCAGTTAATCTTCAACAACAATTAAAATGAACCTGTGGAACAGATGAGGAAATGGTAGACGTAGACTGACTTGCTTAAGGTCACATGGCAAGCAAGGTGTAGGTCCACAATCAGACTGATGCCTGGCTCCAAAGTGTAGGTTGTAATCACTAGACTTTGCTTTTCAGGAACTCTGAGCAGTAACCCTCTCCCAGGCTTTTGTTTTAATATTTAGCAACAGATTTAGAAATCTGGGATTTCTCGGGGCCAAAAGGATGCCAATCCCTCCTTCCTTTCCCTCCCATAAAGGGTAGCCCACCTTAATCTAAATCCACCTCCCCTTACAGCAGAAAGTGGGCTTGGGAATTGATTAATCCTGACCAGCTTACCATGGCTCTGCTTACAGACGAGCAGATGGTCGGCTAGTCACCACAAGTGGGAAGTTTGGGGTTAGAGTGAGTTGACAGTACTAGAAATCAAAGGGCCTAGAATAGGTCAAAGACATCTTTCCTAATCAGGCTGGTAGAAGTCAGAGTCCTTTCCTTTCTTTTTTTTTTTTCTTTGCCCCATATTGTTGTTACACCAAAGGCATTTTGTTTATTTAATTATTGAAGTACAATTGACATACATTATATTAGTTTCAGCAGTACAATAAAATAATTCAATATTTGTATATATTGTGAAATGATCACCACAAGGTCTAGTTACCATCCATTACCATGCATAATCACAGAACTTTTTCTATTGTGATGAGGACTTGGAAGGTTTCCGCTCTTGGCAACTCTCAAATAGGGAATAGAGTATTACTAACTAGAGCCCATATGTTGTATATTACATTCTTGCGACTCATAAAAGAGCCAGAGTTTTTATGACCTCCCCAAACCTTTAAAGATAATGGGACCCTGAAGGCACGTCCCAAAGGATGAACAAAAGAGCAGAGCGGTATGTCTCTGAGAGTCAGGTGGCACGCTTTTCCCGTGCGGGGCCACGGGCAGACCTGCCGGGTGTGGGGTCCCCTGTGTAGGGCCATGCGGACGCAGTCTGGTGAGCAGACCCGGCCTGAGCAGCGTTTCTGTCCTCCACAGACTGGTTCCGGCAGGCCCTTTCGAAGCCCAAGAAGCCGCCGGACCCTGCAGAAAGCACCTCCAGGGATGTTTCCCAGCCGAGCTCCCAGGAGGACCCCCCCGCCCTGGGCCTCAGCTCAGCCTGGTCTCCCACCTCCCCACCCACACACGGGGGTGCCAGCAGCACCAGCAGCAGCAGCGGCGGCGGCCGCTGGAGCAAGGACTACGATGTCTGTGTGTGCCACAGTGAGGAGGACCTGGCGGCCGCCCAGGAGCTGGTCTCCTACCTGGAGGGCAGCACAGCCAGCCTGCGCTGCTTCCTGCAGCTTCGGGACGCCACCCCGGGCGGCGCCATCGTGACCGAGCTGTGCCAGGCCCTGAGCAGCAGTCACTGTCGGGTGCTGCTCATCACCCCAGGCTTCCTGCGGGACCCGTGGTGCAAGTACCAGATGCTGCAGGCCCTGAGCGAGGCCCCCGGGTCCGAGGGCCGCACCATCCCGCTGATGTCGGGCCTCACCAGAGCCGCCTACCCTGCCGAGCTCCGGTTCATGTACTTTGTCGACGGGCGGGGCCCTGATGGCGGCTTTCGCCAGGTCAAGGAGGCTGTCATGCGTTGTAAGCTACTGGGGGGTGCGGGGCAAGGGAGAAAGGCAGCTGGGCCACAGGGCCACAGCGTCTGACCGGCTTTGGTTTTGAGGAGGCAGCCACTGTAGCCCAGTAGTGCAGAAGGCAGGTCTGGAAAAGACAGTGGAAGTTGTCTGACCCCTCCGTACTTGGGTTTCCCCACTGGTAAAGTGCGAATGAGGTATGGCCCTAAGTAAGTATATACACTGAACGGGGGTTCAGAGCACGGCCCCACCCAGGAAAGTACTCCTGGCTGGCAGAGCCTGCCCCATGCCAAGTTCTCAATAGAATATCAGCTGGTATTATTATAAGTACTAGTAGTATTAGGTTTCTGTCACTGAACTCAGGTTGGCGATGTCCAGCCAGAGCCAGGAAAATGCCAGGATGGACATTAGCTTACTAAGGCAAAATAGTGCCAAATACTAGGAAGGAATTGGGTATCTGGGGTTGGGGCTGAGGGCGGGGGGGTGTATTGGATTACCATGTGTTTGGAAGTGAAATAAAAAAGAAGATGTGGGAAACAGAGACGTCAGGATTTGGGAAGGGGGACAAGCCTTGTGATTCTCTTTGCTCTCTTGCAGATCTGCAGACCATCAGCTGATACTTCTTACATCACCTCGGGACCCAGCAAGTTGGAGCAAAGCTGAAAACCGAGTTAGAGAGCCCATGGCCTCACGGGACCTCACGGGGCCTCACAGGGCCTTGGACTCCAGCTGCTGTGACGAGGTGTAAGGAACCAGAGTTTCTAGCACTTTCTATGTAATCCTGGGGTCAGATGGCCCACCAGGCACCCATTACTGTGGCCTCCCCAGGAAGGCCATGGGCAAGCTGGGGACTCCCCCAGGAAGGTCACGGGGAAGCTGGGGACTCCCCCCAGGAAGGCATGCAGAAACTGTGGCCTCCCCAGGACTGCCATGGGGAAGCCAGAAACTGTAGGTGGCAGGAGGTGCTAACACCAAGATGATCCCCCCTGTTTTGCCTCCCACCGCACTGCACACATGAACCTGGCCCATACCTACATCTTCTTCCCTTGGGACTGTAGAGAGATGAGTCCCGCCCCCCAAGAGGTGACGCACTTGGATCACAAGCTAGAAGCCTGCACCGCAAGCTTCAGTGGGGCTGGTGTCCCCAAAGGCCAGGCATCGGGAGAAAGCACCAGGTACCTAGTTCTTCACACACTACTGCCCTTCTCCTTCCCAGGGACATTGTCCACACCAAAGACTACATGAAAGACGCATTCTGCACTGCACCGTATTTATTTTTATTTTGTGTGTTTCATAGAGACACAAACCCAGAAACCATTCTAAATAAACAGGAGGAGGCAGGTAGCAGGCAGGGTGAAGAGAAGGAAAAGCTCAGTGCCTGCTGCGGGCTCAGAAGCCCACCCACCAATGCTTTCACTCACAGTGAGGGGGGAGGGGCTTCATCAAAGCCTCAAAGTTCTGACTAGAACTCCTGCTTTTACACGGTCCTTTACCTCTGCACCGAGAGAGGTCAGCACTTTTCTTCTGGGAGATGATTGTGTACCTCATAGGACAGATAAAGTTTCATTCATCTGTTCTTAGTAAGTCTTTTGTTGAACCAAAATGAACTTACTCCCGTGATGGGTACTTTTGTGCCTCTTCTCTCACTTCCCCTCCCATGTCCCCTCCTTCTACTGGAAAAAACATATATATATACATATATACGTGTATATAGATATGTATGTATGTTAGTTTCAGGTGTAAAACATTTGGCATTTATATATAATGAAAAAAATTTATATTTTAATTATGAATTATTTTATTACATACAAAAAGACTAAATATAACATTCACTCATGTACCTTCCACCCAGCTTAAGAATCAAAACCTTACAATCCCGATGGTACCCCCTTTGTGTCCTTAATCACCTTCTCATTCCTTCTCACATTAGAAGCAATCATGATTCTGAATTTTGAATTTCTTCGGCTTTTCATGTAACACATCCCTGACATGTTTACCTTTACATGCTTTTGTGCTATATGTAAATGGTATTATAATGTTTGTATTCTACAAATTCTTTTTGTTGCTCACATGTAAGATTTATCCGAGTGGTTGCATGTAATGCCAGGAAATTCACTTTCATTTCCATATGTTAATATACCACGAATGGACATTTGGCGGTTTCCCATTTGTTGCTATCAAAAGCAATGAGCTCGGGGTGCCTGGGTGGCTCACTTGATTGGGCGACTGCCTTCGGCTCAGTCACGATCCCAGGGTCATGGGACAGAGTCCCGAGTTGGGCTCCCTGCTCAGCGGGGAGCCTGCTTCTGCTTCTCCCTCTCCCTCTGCTGCTCTGCCTGCTTGTGCTCTCTCTCTCTGTCAAATAAATAAATATTTTTTTTTTTGTTTTTTTAAAGCAACGAGCTTATGAACATTTTGGTACAGGCTTCCATGGTGAGATTTTCTAGGATTTCGCCCAGATGGGGAACAGCTGGAGAGTAAATACACACCTTCAGTTTGGGTAGAAAATACCACACTTTCTTCCTGGTTATGTCAGTTTATGTTCCTACCATTTGTGTATGAGATTTCCCACTTTTTCATGTTCTTACTAAACACACAGAATCATCAGAGTGTAAAATGTTTGCTGATCTGGTGGATGAAGCTGGTATCCAGCTTCAGAATATTCAGAATATTACTGCCATAATATTCTCTTTTTTATGAGAAATTCTATGTATATCATATACCAAAGGGGAAGAGAAAAATCTGATGAATCCCCATATACCCATTGCCTATTTCACCAGTTCCCAACTCAGAGCTAAGCTCATATCAATAACTCCCAATTCCCTTTCCACCAGATCTCTTTGAGGCAAATCGCAGGCATTATTTTATTCCTCTGTATTAAAACTGTGTATGTTTTTAGGAGTTTTAATGTATCTTTTAAAGAACAGAAAGCTTTATTTTTTTAATATAAAAATGTTTACCAATTATTGTAATCTGTGTTTTTGTGTCTTCTTTAGGAAATCCTTTCCTATTCCTATAATTTCTTCTGGAGCTCTTTCCCATTTAGGTCTTTAATCCACTGGGATGTTTTGCTTGGGTTTGATTTTGTTGTTGTTGTTCTTGGTAAAGTCAAAGGCCCAATTTTCCCCCCGATTTGTATAGCCATTCTTTACTGACCAGTAGTCAGTCCACCCTTTCCTCCTACCAATTGTGAGGTCACTGCTGCCATTATACTGTCATATGTAGGTGTGTCTGCGTATCCCTGCAAAGTGACACACTGGCTCATTTACTATGATTTTTAAGAAGTCTTAATGCCTATTAGTATTTTTATTAGGCTTATATTGAGATGAGAGATTAATTTGGGAAGAATTGGTCATTTTTACATTGAATCTTTTTCTCCATTAAAATGGTATGTCTCCATTATTGATATCTTGAAATGTATTTCAATAAAGTTTTATAATCAGATACTTTTATTAGATTTATTCCTTAGTGCTTTATATTTTCTGTTGCCACTGTAAAGGTATTTTTATATTTCGTATCTATTACGGGTAGAAAAGATCACAGTTCTTTTGCATATTGATCTAATATTAAGCAACCTACTGAATTACTTAAAAGACCACAGACTTTGTTCTGTTTCTATAGATAATCATATAATTTGCAAAACAAGGGGCATCTGGGTGACTCAGTGGGTTAAGCCTCTGCCTTCAGCTCAGGTCATGATCTCAGGGTCCTGGAACCAAGCCCCGCATTGGGCTTTCTGCTTAGCGGGGAGCCTGCTTCCTCCTCTCTCTCTCTCTGCCTACTTGTGATCTCTGTCTGTCAAATAAATAAACAAAATCTTAAAAAAAAAAAAAAAGACTTTATTTATTTGACAGAGAGAGATCACAAGTAGGCAGAGAGGCAGAGAGAGAGAGAGAGGGGGAAGCAGGCTCCCTGCTGAGCAGAGATCCTGACATGGGGCTTGATCCCAGGACCCTGGGATCATGACCCAAGCTGAAGGCAGAGGCTTTGACCCACTGAGCCACCCAGGCACCACCCCCAAAATTTTTTAACAAGTTGTAAGTCTCCTGTTTCTAGTTAAGAGTTTTACATCTTTTTTTTTTTTTTTTAAAGATTTTATTTATTTGTTAGAGAGAGAGATACAGAGCGCAAGCACAGGCAGACAGAGTGGCAGGCTAGAGGCAGAGGGAGAAGCAGGCTCCCCGCCGAGCAAGGAGCCCGATGTGGGACTCGATCCCAGAACGCTGGGATCATGACCTGAGCCGAAGGCAGCTGCTCAACCAACTGAGCCACCCAGGCGTCCCGAGTTTTACATATCTTAAATTGTTTTAAATTTAATCTAAAATGTCCCCATCTGCTAAGACAATGTGTCTTTTTCCTCTTTTAAATTAGTTAATACAATGAATAACATTAGACTTTCCAATGTTAAGCCAGCCTTAACATTCTGGGGGTAAACTGAATTTGTCCATGATGAATAAACTACCTCTGTCATAAATGACAGGATTCAGAGTGCTAACATTTTCTTTAGGGTTTTACATCTTTGTTCATATGTAGAAGTGGTCCATAATTGTCTTTTCTTGTGTTGCCCTCTCTGGTTGTGTTTCCAAGGTTATACCAACCTTCTAAAATAGTTGGGGGAGTGGATGAAGCTGGTGAGGGGAATTAAGAGGTACAATTTGCCAGTTATAAAATAATTAAGACATAGGGATGTAATGTATGGCATAGGAAATACAGTCAGTAATCCTGTAACAACTTTGTATGGTGACAGGTGGAAACAAGACATATAGTAGTGACCATTTTTGTAATGTATATTTTTTTTACTATTTTTGAAAGATTTTATTTATTTGCCAGAGGGAAAGAGCATAAGCAGAGTGAGCAGCAGGCAGAGGGAGAAGAATCTGGGATCATGACCGGAGCTAAAGACAGACACTTAACAGACTGAGCCACCCAGGTGTCCCATTTTGTAATGTACATAAATACTAAATCACTGTTGTACACCTGAAACTAATAGAATATTGTATGTCAGTCATTCTTCATTTGAAAAATAGATGGGGAATGGTTCCTTTTTTCTATTCATTGAAGAGTTTAAGCTTGGAACTCATTATTCCTTGTATGTTTGGTAGACTCATCTGTTCATCCATTTGGGCCTAGCATTTTCTTTGTGGGAAGATTTAAAATCACAATTTCAATGTCTTAAAGTGGTTATAGATCTGTTTAGACTTTGTTTCTTCTGGAGTACTTTAGCACAGAGTAAGTTGGTCAATGAAAAATACAAGACCAGCTTAAATAAATTAAATTTTCAATTTGAATTTCCTGGATCACATAGACAGTACAAATCTGAATTCTACCTGCATGAAGAACGGCCCATGGTTATGAATTTTCAGGGCACTTTTTCCTTCCCTCCACAGCCAGATGTTGAGGCAGATCACCTTCCTAAATATCTTGTCTCCTTTAGTGGGGGAGCTTTTGTTTTGTTTTTAAGAGTTGCCTCTTTCATTGAGGTGATGAACCTTAGAGATCTTGGCTCTAAGAGAAATGCTCTCTTCCAGTCCCTTACCTTCCACTAGCCCCCAGGGCTTGTCTCCTGTGCCTTAAACATTGCACCGAAAGCTCAAAGCTCTAGACTTCTAGAAACCAGCAACCACTCTTGGAACTTAAGCTTCAGTGTCCACTTAGCATTCTATAGACTCATGCTCCCATATTTTTCATTTCTGAAAATGTTATTAAGAGAGCAGCAATGTAAGCAAATGGATGTTTTTAATTTTGCAGCCAGAACTGCAGCCAGAACTGTTTTTAGCTGAATTGTCTTTAGGATATCTCATCTATTGTAAAGCCTGAAATGGAAGTGCCTGGTCCTTCTTTAAAATAAAAAAATAAATAAATAAAGGGGCACCTGGGTGGCTCAGTGGGTTAAGCCTCTGCCTTCAGCTCAGGTCATGATCTCAGGGTCCTGGGATCGAGCCCCGCATCGGGCTCTCTGCTCAGCAGGGAGCCTGCTTCCCTCCCTCTCTCTGTCTGCCTCTCTGCCTACTTGTGATCTCTGACTGTCAAATAAAAAATAAAAAATCTTTTAAAAAATAATAAAAAAATAAAAGATTTGGGAGAAGTTTTGAGATTCCTCAAGAAGACTTGCCAGTAATAACCTTCTAATACAGCAATTAAACTCTCTGTGATGGTAGAGAGCCACATCTGTGCTCTCCAGGGTAATAGCCAGTAGCTGCAGGAGGCTATCAAGCACTTGAAGCATGTATTTTTTTTTTTATTTTTTGTATTTTTTAATGTATTTTTTATTGTATTTTTAATGTATCTAATTCTAATTAATTCAAATGTAAATATCTACATATGGCTAGCGGCTATTAGATGTGACAGTGCAGGGCCTTCTTTTTTTAAAAAAAAGATTTTCTTTATTTAATTTACAGAGAGACACACTGTGAGAGAGGAAACACAACCAGGGGGAATGGGAGAGGGAGAAGCAGGCTTCCCGCTGAGCAGGGAGCTCGATTTGGGGCTCAATCCCAGGACCCTGGGATCATGACCTGAGCCAAAGGCAGACACTTAATGTCTGAGCCACCCAGGTGCCCCAGTGCAAAGCCGTCAACAGACAAATGACCCCGATTCAAGCAAAGCCCGTGGAGTTGCCGTCAGGGTTGGCTGCACTCTGCTGTCTGGTATCCTAAGAGGTCCTTTGGTGGCTGAGGCTTCCTATGAGTTCCTTTCCTTAAGCCAGGCCTTTTTAGGAGTGCAATTCTGACCTGATGGATGTCCGAATCAAACTTATACCTGCGTTGGTGAATTTGCCACTAATGAATTGTATTTTATTACAATTTCATTTTGTATCTTCCCTTTGTTCACTACCTTCCAGCCACAAGGGCCATTTCTGTTTCCAAAAAGTGGTCTTCACCATTCTGACTTCTCTGCCTGAAATACATGTTCCCTGGTCTCTTCACATGCTGGTTCCTTCTCATCCTTCAAGTCTCCGCTCAATGTCATCTCCCTGAGAAGTCACCCATGACTACCTTTTCTTCCTATCCCCAGACTCTATCACTTTGTCCTGTTTTACTCTAGAAATAGCACTTAATCATTATCTTAAAATTATCCTATTTGTTTTCCTCATCTCCATTTGATTATGAATTCTATGAAAGTAGAGATCTCCCTGGCTTGTTCAGGACGGACAGTGGCACAAAGAAAATGGAAGCCTAGAGAGGGTAGCTGACTTGCCCAAAGCTCCACAGCCTTGGGCCAAGAGTTCATGGCTCCTAATTCAGGGCATTTTTGTTGTTGTTGTTGTTATTGTTAAAACATAGATACTCTGCTCAAGTTCTCTTCCAGAGAGAGAAGAGAGAAGGAGAGAGAGAAAGATAGGGGGAGATTGGTGTGGGGATGGGGAGAGGAAAAAGGGAAAGAAAAAGAATACATACTTAGAAATTTCCATAAGATCTAAGCCTTGGATTTTTTTTAAAGGTTTTATTTATTTATTCGACAGACAGAGATCAGAAGTAGGCAGAGGCAGGCAGAGAGAGAGGAGAAAGCAGGCTCTCTGAGGAACGGAGAGCCTGATACGGGGCTCGATCCCAGGACCCTGGGATCATGACCTGAGCCAAAGGCAGAGGCTTTAACCTACTGAGCCACCCAGGTGCCCCTAAGCCTTGGATTTTTGAACAGGTCTTGCTATGGCCATTAACCCCCCAAAACATTTGTTCTAGCCTGATACATAGTTCAACACCTTCTGCTGTATACTCCCACAGGTGGGGGATGTTATCCAGGAAACTTGTGGACAAGTTTTGGACTGAAGATAATTATTCTAGATCCTAAGTCTCCCTCCTAATGCTCTCTACTTCACAAAACTATTGGCCTTTTATCCAATTCATAATAATATTTCTGGTAGAAATAATCCAAAAGCAAACAGTCATGGACATACAGTGCACTTTGACTGACTGAAAATTGCAAAAATTTTCTCACTCATTAGTTCTGTCTGGAAAAAAAAACCAAAACAACAACTCAAAACTGACTTTGGAGAAAACAGCACAATTTTTTAGTAAATTTGAAATAATTTGTATCTATCAAATAACACCAAGGAAAAAGGGATAGCCTGAAATAACGCCCCCCCAAAAACTTATAATTTCTCTTTTAAGTAAAAATTTTATATAGGGGAAAAAAAGTAAAGCAAAGCACAGAAACTCTGACAGATGATTCATATTCAAGCTGCAAATCACATCTTTGTATGCATTGCAGAGACATGAGCAAATTAGGTTAACAGAGGAGGCAGAAGCCCCCAGCCTGGGAGAAAAGAGGGTGACAGAAATGTATTTCTGCCCTCTTTTTTCTTTTCTTTCTTTCCTTCCTTCCTTCCTTCCTTTCAGATTTTATTTGCCAGAGAAACAGCAAGAGAGTTAACACAAGCAGGGGAAGAGGGAGAGGGAGAAGCAGGCTTCCTACCACCAAGCTGGGAGCCCCATATGGGGCTCGATCCCAGGATCCTGGTCTCATGACTTGAGCTGAAGGCAGATGCCTAACTGACTGAGCCATCCAGGTGCCCCTCACTTCCCTTTCTTTTCGGCACTTAACACGAAGAAAATTTCTGTGAAATGAAAATGGATGAAAAATGGAAATGGTTTAAATGACTCTCATAAAAAATCAAGAAATAAGACGGGCTCAACAGATTTCAGAAACATTCTTCCCATGCTAATTAAGCAATATTCGTGTAATTCTTATTAAAACGTCAGTGTTCAACCCAGGGTGTCAGGTATCAAAGCATCCATGGAGTCTAAAGGTGTTTTCCAGGTCCGGCCCTCCGGAGCTCCCGGCCCCACTCTGCAGCATCTTTAGCTGGTAGGGTTAGGGACTCGCGGCCTTGGTCTCTCTTCCCTCAGCACCAACTCAGGCCGCGGAGCCCGTCGGGAGTTGTAGTCGCTGCACCTCGCGGAGGCGGGACGCCGCGGCCGCCGGAGCGCCGAAAGGGGGCGGGGCAGGGCTGGGCTTGGCGCAGGCGCACAGCTCTGGCCGAGCAACATGGCGAACCTAGCGCCTCAACCCAGCAAGAGAAAGCGCGAGCCAGAGGCGGAGGAGGCGGAAGCCGCCGGCATAGAAGAAAAGGGAACGGGAGTTGGGAATGGTACCTCTGCCCCTGTGCGCTTACCGTTCTCCGGCTTTAGAGTGAAAAAAGTGCTGAGGGAGTCTGCGAGGGACAAAATCATTTTTCTCCATGGGAAGGTACCATTAGGAGCGCGGGGCGGGGATGCGGGTCGCGGTGAGCCAATCACCGCCTTGGAGGCGGATTTATTTATTTATTTATTTATTTATTTATGTTTAAAAACCCGCGCTCGGCCGGAAAATACCAATCGCACTACTTGTGGGGGGGGGAGAGAGTGTACCACTAAACTGCGTGGGGGCGGGGGCGTACCGGAGACAAGTTTACCCATGGAATCAAGGAAATCCACAGACTTAGGGTTAATTTTCCTAAGTCCTCCTTTACTAAAAGTAACTCGTAGAGAGTATTGCAGATTTAAAATCACGGGTTGAATTCTCCAAACTGTTCATTATGTATTCATTTAACATAGAGCTGCTGGGAACTAGCAAATGTTGCTGGATCGTCCGTCTGTGGAACGACATAGAGCCTGTGGGAGATAGGATCCCCGCGGTGCAGGATCTCAGCCCCAACCGAGGAGACAGTTTATTAAATTTCTAATTCAGTTTCACATTTCACGCGCTGGGCTAAGTGCTGGAGACCTAGAGATGGAAGTTACCATCCCCGATTTTCAGGGTTGCAGTGTATCTTCTGGTACAAATAGGTACAGCCGGCTCTAATACCATGTGCTCAGCTCTATAGAAGGAATTGAGGAGAGACTGAGACCATCTTGGGAACTAGTGAGGAGGCCCAGTGGCAGATAGGTATTAGGGTTCTTTAGAATTCCTAGCAGGAGCTCTCATTTTGGGAGGACCAGGAAGACCTTGGCCTAGGCTACCATGCCTCTGTGTCTTTTGTTTTGTTTGCATGATTCCCTGTAGTTCTCTTAGCCCTGTCTTCTGTCTGTAGCACCTGCTGAAGATTTTAGCTATGAGAACTTTTGAGCTAGGAGTTAACTGGGATACCCAGATTCTAGTTTGTTCCTGTGACCTTGGGCAAGTCACTTAGTCTCTCTGACACGTTTCTTCATCTGTACAGTGGGGAGAATTTGATAGAGGCCCTGCAAGCCTAAAATAGAAGAAAGTGGAGAAGCTTTGCATCTTTCAGAAGAAAGATGTGAGTGCTGCCCCCAAGGATTTGGGTTAATGAGATGGCTGCTCTGGGAGAAGAAATGGGAGGCCCCAGAGCTTCTGCCTCTGGGCTCACTGATGGTTTCTCTGGCTACAGGTGAATGAGACCTCTGGGGATGGAGATGGAGATGGAGAGGATGCTGTTGTGATCCTAGAGAAGACACCGTTTCAGGTAGAGCAGGTGGCCCAGCTCCTGAAGGGCAACCCAGAGCTCCAGTTGCAGTTCTCCAATGATATCTACAGCACTTATCACCTGTTTCCTCCACGGCAGCTGAGTGGTGAGCAAGTGGTGGCTGAGGTGGCTTCTTGTGGGGTGGGGCAGTTGGGGGGACATTGGTGGGAAATTAGGAGGTGTGGTTTCTCCCCAAAACTAGTTTGCATATTCTGGTGCAGTAGTTCCCAATGGAAGCAGGAGGGGATTTTGCACCTCGCCTCCCCAGGAGACATTTGGCAAATTCTAAAGACAGTTTTGTTTGTCAGAGCTGGGGAGAAGGGGTTGCTGCTGGTACCTAGAGGGGAGAGGCCAAGGATGCTCCTGAATATTCTATAAAACGGAGAATGGGAACCTCATAATAAAGAAATGTCAGTAGTGCTGAGATTGGTGTAGTTTACTTGGGGAACGGAGTGTGACTCATGGTATAAAACATTTAATCTCCTAACCGAATAATAATGATTGTCAACACTAGCTAAATTCTTATTATTGTGCTAGCCACCATTCTCAGTATCTTACACGTATTATCATATGTAGTGCTCAGAGGTAGCCTCATTATGACTGGACTTTACAGGTCAGGGAATGGAGGTTTTGAAAGGTTAAGTGACTTACCCAAGATCACACAGCCAGTAGGTGGAAGAAAAACTAAGATCTTTCAGTAGAGGAGCACTCGCTCACCACACTGCTATGGGATGAGCAGTATATAAGGTGCTGCAAAGATCAGGAACTCACTTCTAGTGTAGGAGACACTGAGTGCATTCAAGGGGGATGGACTTGGGAAGGGCAGGCATTCATGGGCTAAAAGGCAAGAGATTTGTTTGGATTGCCAGGATTTTTTTAATTATTAAGAAGAGGAAGAATTTGGGGCACCTGGATGGCTCAGTCGGTTAAGTGTCTCCCTTCAGCTTAGGTCATGGTCTCAGGGTCATGGGATCAAGCCCCATGTTGGGCTCTCTGCTCCCCGGAAAGTCTGCTTCTCTCTTTTCCCTCCTTTCCCTCCGTGCACACAGTCTCTCTCTCTCTCTCACTCTCTCTCTCTCTCTCTCACTCTAGCTCTCTCTCTCAAGTAAATAAATAAAACTTAAGGAAAAAAAAAAAGTAGATGGGGTGCCTGGGTGGCTCAGTGGTTAAGTGACTGCCTTTGGTTCCGGTGATGATCTCAGTGTCCTGGGATGGAGTCCCTCATCGGGCTCCCTCTGCTCTGCCAGGGAGCCTGCTGCTTCTCCCTCTCCCTCTGCTTGCCACTCCCCCCAGCTTGTGTTCTCTCTCTGTCAAATAAATAAAGAAAAATATTTATTTAAAAAAAAAAAAAGAAGTTACTTATTTCCTTTACTTTGTTTTGGCTTCCATGTCAAAAACTAGGCATGATGTGGGCTTTTTCCCTTTAGATGGTTCAGTTTAATAGGCAGCTTTGTTGGAAGTGTGAAGGAGACTGGTTGACTGTGAATTAGGAAATTCTGGGATTAACTTTGTAGCACATGGCAGTTTTGTAATATCCTTCTTTTTGTTTGTCCTCTGGCATTTAAGAATAATTTGGCTTTACAGATACTCTGCCACAGCCCTTTTGTTAGGTTTAATCTTTTCTGTACCCCCAGGAAAGGGTGCTGTTTTTTCTTGTTTTTTTGGAGATATATGTGAACACTTGACGTGGAACAAGCAAGCCTTTCATGGCCAAAGGCAGTGCAGCCTGGACCTCCGCGGCAGGCGAGCCAGATTGATTGGTTGAAGTTGATGGAAACGGACAGTTTTATTTACTTTCTCAGGCGCTGACATTTGAGGAAATGTAGCCCTCAACAGGGGGTGGCGGAAGCAGGACAGAAGGCTCTGTCGCCAAACACCACTTGGGGCAGCCCCCAAACTATAAGCTCTAAGGTCATTACTCTGCCACCACCGTTTTCTCTCACCTTCCCCAGCTCCTCTGTCCACGCTCCCCACCCCCAGCCAAAATACAGAAGGTTCTGCTGCACAGAGAAACCCTGCAGAATTCACAGCCTTGCCTTTGCCTTTTATTTTTCTAGTACTTCTATGATACCGGTAGCACACAGGTGGTCGTGGCCTCTGCCCTGGCTTTCTATTTTTTTTTTTTAAAGCTAAGCACTGAAAGAGGCAGTCGGTTATCCTGCTCACTACAGATCTTCCTCCCCACTCAGAACCCCAAACATTTCCTTCCTTTTCCCTAGTATTGCCCTCTCCTACCCCCTATCCCCTGGGAGCCTCAGATGGGAACTCATCGATCGTGTCTGGGGCTCACTGTCTTAGCACAAGCATTAGTATACATGCAGCTCATTTTACTTTTATTTTCCCTCTCCAAACTAGGCACAGTGAGTGGAAGTCATAAAAATTTGTTTCAGGGCTCAGCCCTCCTGTCTTTCTCTCGTATGTCCAGAGCTGGATAATGGTCTAGATCAGGGTTTGGCAGACTTACTGTCCAGAGAGGAAATACTTTAAGCTTTATGAGCCGCTTCAGTGGTCTCTTTCACATATTCTTCCTTCCTTTTTTTTTTTTTAAACCACCGCTTTAGAAATAAAAATGCCGCTCTTTGCTTGCTGGATGTAGAGAAAGAGACCATGGAGCTCATCTTCTGGCTGTAGTTCATTAACCCCATTCCAGATTCTTTCCCTCGCCAAGTTTGGTCTGTGGACCAGCCATATGGCTATTATCCTGGAGCTTCTTAAATAGTCCGAATCTCAGGCCCCCTCTGAGGTCAGAATTAGTATCTGTTTTAGCGAAACCCCCAGGCGAGTCACATGCAAGTCAGACTTTGTGAAGTACTGGTCTTTAAATACCATCTGTGTGTGGTGATGCCCATGTTTCTTTCTCCATCTCCATTCTCCACCCCTCCCTCTAAGGACTCCAGGCTCGTTGAAATAAACACCAACTTGGTATCTCTGGAGGTCCCTGGTACCTTCTAGGTAAAATATGAGATGACTCAGATACATTAAGGTCTTTAAAAACACTTAGCACTTACTGAATAGTAGCTACTGTTGTAGGCCCTGTGCTGGGTCCTAGAGCTTGAGATGAATTAGACAACCAACTCTGCCTGCAGTCTTGTTTGGGGTGGGATACTGCCAGTTACTATGAAAGAGGGAAGTAAACTCAACAGGGTTTGGTTATTGCCTGGGTGTAGGAAACAGAATTCCTGGAAGTTTAGAGCCATGTCAGACCCACTTCCAGTCCCCAACAGCCCGACCCCTTAGTAGGTGCTCACTAAATGCTGCTGAAAAATGAACCCACAAACCAGCTCTGCTCAGTTTTTGCCTGTGGGCCAAGTGTTCCACAGCCACGAGGTGGCAGCATTGCCACAGTATTCCTGTGGCTGGCCCCTTTGGCCTCTGTGCCAGTCTTCTGGACCCCAGCCCCACCTCTCCAATCTCAGAGTCTTGGAGTCACCAACTCTTAACACTGCCTGCAGAGGCCTTAAGGCATGGTTCCTATAGCCTCGGCCCCCAGAGCCCTCTGCACAGTTGCCATTTTGAGATTTTCTGTCATCTCTGGCTATTCTTCCAGATGTCTTTCCCATAATACTACTTGCTCAGGGAAGCCCCACCCCCACCCCACATTTCTGAGCTGACTGCTCTCCTGATTTCTTCTGCTGTTTCTCCACTCACTGGCAAATCTCTTCTTCTCTTCCAGCCTGAAGGTTTTGCATCCTCCTCCTTTATCCCTCCCAAATTCTCAGCCGACCCCAAGAGGCTGCCACTTCAAGCCATTCATGCCCCCCGCCCCACCTTGTTGACAACATAGAGAGAGCCGGGGCGTTGGAGTCAGGCTCAGATCCTGTCCTAGTGCTAATACTTACTAAGTAAGTGTGGCTTGAGGCAGTGTCGTGCTGTTTCTGAGTTTTAGTGTAGTGCAGAGGTGAAGAGCAAGCCCTGGCTCCGATATCATCTGTGCTGGAATCCTGGCTTTGCTGTTTCACCAGCTGTGAAGACTTGGTAAGTTTTTTGTATTCATTTAACAGAGGTGAAGGGCCAGCTCCGCGTTTGGTACTGTGCTAGGTGAGTGCATTAGGTACTCGCAGTGTCCTTGGAGTTATCGTCCAGGGACAGAGGCAGCCAGCAGACAAGGAAACAAGCGTTTCAGTGGCGGTGAGCTAGAGAGGGGCTGCTCATCTGGGAGCCCTAGGGGGCTCGCTGCAGAGGTGACACTCAAGCCGAGACCCACAGGATGGAAAGGAACCAGCTGTGCAGAGCTATGAGGGGGGTGGGGGAATATTTGGGGCCAAAGGAATAGCATGTGTCCTGGAGGAGGAAAGAGGAACAGAAAAGAGGCTGCTTTGTTCGGAGCTTGAGGGGGCAGTTGATGGCTGCGGTGTGTGACACAGATGTAGTTGGGGAAGTCACTTCAGTTATGTTCTTGTTAAATTAGGTTAGTAACTGAACATATCCTGGGATAGTTACAAAACAAATGACATAAGGAAATGTTTTAGGGGCGCCTGAGTGGCTCAGTTGGTTAAGCATCCGACTGTTGATTTCGGCTGAGGTCATGGTCTCAGGGTCGTGAGATTGAGCCCTACGTCCTGGTAAGATTCTCCCTCTTCCCCTGCCCGCCTTAAAAAAAAAAAAAAAGAAAATGTTTTAGCCTCCGCCCACAGTGTGAGATACATCTTACACTGTGACCCAGTAGTTGTGAATAAACACATGTGGATATAAGAGAAACAAAAGGGTCACAAAACAAAACTTACCCTTAGAATTTTCAACTGAATTCCACTCTTGTCTGTTTCCTTTTAAATGCTGGTCTTAACTTCCTAAATTAATTTCATCATCACTGTCATGGGTTATAACCCTTGGAAATAAGCACATGAAACACTTAGCATGGTGACTGGCATATGATGGGTATTTTGTAAGGGTTAGTCATCTTCTATTATGGGGTTTCTCCCTTTAAGATTGCATGAGCCTTAAGTGGAGCAGTATAGCTAACATGGGAAAATGCCTGGCCCTGACCACAGGCAGGGTTCCTTTCTTCCCCCTGTGGCCATGTGGCAAACATGAGGGCCGAGCCGGCCAGATGGCTGGCATGTCAGTGCCGCCCGGGCTGTCTGCGCAGGGCAGAGCCTGGATCATCTGCTTCTTCAGCTCTCACGCTCTCACGCCCGTGGCCTGTCAATGGAGCCCTTTCATTAAGATCTCTGTTCTCTCTTACCTGGGGAAGGAGGGGGTGGGTAGTTAGGGAGAGGGGTGTGACTCAGAAATCCAGACCACGTCTAAAAAGGCCAATTGTTTTCCCCAATGTAGAGCAGGGGTGTGGAATCTCAGGTTCAGAGGAGGAGGCAGCGTCTGTGTGAGAGTGAGGCCAGGGCAGGGAGTAGAGGGAACCTCGGAATGACATCTTCCTTTGGTTGCTGAGAACTCCGGATACTTTAGCTACAGGCACAGTTGTCCTCCCTGTGCTCCTTGCAGAGGCAAAACCGGGACCCCTGGAGTCCAGACTGAGGGCTTGTTGGGAAGGAACATTTTAAACTCTCCATTCCCCTAAGAGTCTCCTCTGGTAGTAGTGTTCACGATAGAAAAGACTAGAAACAATCCAGATATCAATTAACAATAGAGTTGATATGTAAATCAAGGTGTTTCCCTGTACTGGGCCACTTCTTTTCAGGCAGTGAAAGTAAACAAACCACAGCTACATACTTGAAGAATCTCACCACCTCGAGCTAGAGAAGCAAGACACAGAATACACACAGGGTGGTTCCAGTTAGATAAAGTTGAGAAACAACAGAACTAAACAATATACTGCTTAGGGATGCATGCATAATTAATACAATTAATAAGACTGAAAAAGAAATGATGAATGCCTTATTCAGCAAAGTGATTATCCCTGGTAGGGACAGGGCTGAGAGGACGTCCAAAGTTCTGGGAGTGCTCTGTTTCTTGGGCTGCACACTCCATGCATGGGTGTTCTTTTATTTTAGGTCTTTAAACAGTATATCTTTTATATTTACATACATACATGTATATGTAAAAGTATGTATACATACGTATTCACACACATTTTATATATATATATATATATTTTTTTTTAGATTTTATTTATTTGACAGAGAGAGATCACAAGTAGGCAGAGAGGCAGGCAGAGAGAGAGGAGGAAGCAGGCTCCCCGCTGAGCAGAGAGCCGGATGCGGAGCTCCGGAGCTCCATGACCTGAGCTGAAGGCAGAGGCTTAACCTACTGAGCCACCTAGGTGCCCCACACGTTTTATATTGTACAGTGTGTTTCCAGTTAAAAGTTAAGAAAAAACCAAAACAAACAAACAAAAAAAAACCAGCAGGTCCTTAGAAGAGCTGAGAATATTCCCCCACTAATTTATAGGGTCCTGCCTTCATTCTCAAATTTGGTTTCCAGTCACTGTGACTGAAAGTGTTTGACTGAGGCCTCCTTTCCTCTGGGTTTTGGGCATTAGCAGACTTGTATTTCTGCGTACCGTCTTTTTTCTGGTGCAGAGAAGTGGTGGGGCCTGACTCTTCTCTGTGCTGGAGTGCACTGCAGCCTGAGGCCAGCCCTGGTAGAACAGGGCAGTGTGGGGAGGTCCTCCAGCTACTGGAGGAGAAGGCTTGGTACCAGGCTCTGTGGGCTCCACTCCTACACATACTGGCACGGGCTCGTCGCCCCGTCCCTTCTGGGTGTCCTCAGCAGGGCTCTCATTGCAGCGGAGGTTCAGGTCTCTGAACAGTGACCAACAGGGAAAGTCTTGCCAGAAAGGTTACCTCCTGGGCTGAGTACTGAAGAGCCCCATCGTCTAACATGAGAAACACCCCAGGCTTGCAGCCAGTGGGTCACACCAGGGCAAGTCATGGAATTGCTTTGAGACTCAGTTTCTCTCAATGAAAAGTGAGGAATCTGATAGCTAGTTAGCCCACCTCAGTGGGCTTCGGTATCCTATGAGAGCAGAGAACCACAGTATCTCAGGTTTGAATGGAACTTCAGAGATTTATTTAGAACCGTTCATCACAAATGCTTACGGAGCTTTCTCGAATACAGAATCTGGACCTACTGAATAGATCTCTCTGTGATAGGGCTAGGCCATTCATCAAAGTCATACAGTCACATGGTCAAGTCATCAAATAGGACTGAAAGGCTTATATACAGGGCCTGGAACAGGCTTTTGTACCACTCTGCCCCACCCTGGCCCTGCCTTCCAGAAGCAGCTACCATGAAGAGAATTTCTGGGATTAGTGCTTCTGGTAGTTTCCTCTAGACCCTAACTGAAAAATAAGCTAATGCAACTCCATGATTTGTCACATTTTGACTTTCTTAGTCCTCCGCAATGGAGATGGAAAGGTTTAGTTCCTTTTTATACATTTCTCACCCTCCCTCCCCTCTCCTTCCATTTTTTTAAAAAAAGATTTTATTTATTTATTTGACAGAGAGAGAGGTCGCAAGTAGGCAGAGAGGCAGGCAGAGAGAGGGGGAAGCAGGCTCCCTGCTGAGCAGAGAGCCAGGTGCGGACCTTGATCCCAGGACCCTGGGATCATGACTTGAGCCGAAGACAGAGGCTCAACCCACTGAGCCACCCAGGTGCCTTCCTTCCAATTTTTTTGTTTATATTGTTATTTTTAGGGTTTTAAAAAATTACTTTTGGAATCTTAAATACACTGCAACTGTTAGCCCTTGATCCCTCTCCTTGAGGCTGTCACTCTGTCAGTTAAGAATATCCATCCGTGCCTCTAGCCTTCTCTTGCTTTGCTGTCTCCTGACTTCTGTCCGCCATGCTTGTATTTCACATTGTTTATGGTATGTTCTGTTGCATGATTGTAATCAAGTCTTGTGTGCTTTGTCTGTAAGTAGATTCTGAGCTGCCCACCAGTAAACAGCCTTACATTAATGTGGCCAGATTAATGTGCGCTACACACTCAAGCAGAGGACTAGGATTCTGGTTCCTCTCCTACCTGCCCAGTGCTTGAGACCCTCATACCCCTGGAACGAGGGTGCATCTGAATATCTAGGTGAAATGGTTGTTCTCACATTCCAGCAGTTCTTCAAATCATGATGCTTTTTAGTTTACTTCATATTTGAACCATTATTTTATGTTTTTCCTTCATAAAATTTTTAGTTGCTTCTTTTTTTTTTAAATTTTTTTGATTGTGGCTAAAAGAATCCTGAGCCTTTACTCTGTTTTTGAAATTATCCAGCCACTTAGTTTGATAATTCATTACATGATAAGTCCTTCCTTCCTGGAAATATTGTTTCCAGAACATTCTTTCCGGCTGCTCCAATCTGGACAGCTGATTCTTTAGACTTGCTGCATGGCCCTCAACTTTAGCCTTCCTGTCACAGCTTTTTCTGGGTTAGATCGACTGTTCTTAGGATTTGATGTCTCTCTTGTTTTAGTCTCTTACTTAGCTAATGTACAGTCTTAAGTACTTCCTCAGAAAGAACACATGAAAGGTAAACCTAGAATCCTTTATTTTACCCTCACTTTTTTTTTTTTTTTAAAGATTTTATTTATTTATTTGACAGAGAGAAATCACAAGTAGAAGGAGAGGCAGGCAGAGAGAGAGAGAGGGAAGCAGGCTCCCTGCTGAGCAGAGAGCCCGATGCGGGACTCGATCCCATGACCCTGAGATCATGACCTGAGCCGAAAGCAGCGGCTTAACCCACTGAGCCACCCAGGCGCCCTACCCTCGCTTTTGATTGATGGTTTGACCGAATACAGAATTTAAATTTCTTTTCTTTCAAAACATTAAAGACACTGAACTATTGACTTCAAATATCCATTGTTGTTAACAAGGTATCTGATGATAGATTTTCATTTTCTTACACTTAACTTGGTTTTTCATTTTCATTCTTTTTTTTCTTCTTGCTTTGTTAGTTTTCTTCTCTGGAAGCTTATCTTAGTATGCTCTTTATCTTAGGTGTACTGAAGCATTGTATAGCTGCGTCAAGGTTGAATTTTTTTTTTTTTTTTCATTCATTGTACTTTTGGACCCTTTTGGTTTAAAGTCTTAGGTCATTCTTCCGCTCTACATTTTTTCTGTTATTTCTTTGATAATTTCCTTCCCTTTGTTTCCTTTATTTCCTCTTACTGAAAACCCTATTAGATGTTAGTCTCTTAGAGTGATCCTGTGTATTGCTTCTGTTCTCCCAGTTTTCCTATTCCTTTTAACTATTCTTTTCTTTTTACAGTCCAGTAGATTGTCTCAACTTTATCTTCCAGACCTTTCTAGTGAAGGTTTTAATTTCGCAATCATATTTTTAATTTTCTTCCCTCATGATTCTCTGTTTCATTTTCTTAGCATCTTGCTCTTGCTTTACAGGTCCAAATTGACATTCTCTAACACACTAATTAGAATTATTTAAAAAATTATCTCCTGACCCTTCCATGATCTCATTTCCTCTGGGATCTGGTTCTCGTTGTTTATTTTGGTCATTCTTTTTCAGGCCGCTGGTTTTCTCTTAATGTCTGGTGAATGTTAGCTTATTTATGTTTAAAAATGAAGAGGCGGGCTGATAATCTGGTGAGCTGATGTGGGCTTTGTTCACCATCCACTGGTAGGTCTATTTCCACAATAGTCCCGGATGAGTAGCTGGCCCAGTGCTGTGTGGATGGGGAGCAGGCCCAGTGGGCGCTGTTTGGCACGCTGGAGCGTGCCCATGCTGGACCCCTCCTGCTCTCCTGTCCCCTATAGCTTGTGGGCTGCTGCTTTTTATATGGCCTGTGAGCCAAGGATGGTTTTTACATTTTTAACGGGTCATTTGAAACAGAAGAAAACTAAGAAGAATATGAAAAAGGGACAGCATCACCTACAACACCTAAAATATTTACTGTGACATTTTCCAGAAAAGCTTGCCTACCACTGCTCTAGTCCATGGCTTTCTGTCATTGGAGGACAGCCCTCCTGTTTTCATCTGGCTTTAAGTGCCTACCCCTGGGATGAGGGTGTGGCACTGGATGGAACCACTTGGTACAGCTGTTCTTGATGCCCTTTGGTTGAGCCTTCATTTCCCTTCCTCTGTGCCTGGGTACTTGGGGCCAGCTAGGTATGGACTGTCAGGCCAGAGGTCACATAAAGGATCAGCCCATTTATACTTAAACAAGAGAAGACCTTGGGGTGCCTGGCTGGTTTGGTCGGTTAAACATCAGAGGTCCAAGCTTCGGCTCAGGTCATGATCCTAGGGTCCTGGGAGCAAGCCCCACGTCAGGCTCCCTCCTTGGTGGAGAGCCTGCTTCTCCCTCTGCCCCTTCTCCCACCTTGTGTGTGCACCCTCGCTCGCTCTCTCTCTCTCAAATAAATAAAATCGTAAAAAAAGAACTCTATGTAGATATGTTCATATATATGTAAACTCATTAAAGACTGGGATAGTAAATACCCAACTATTGTTAGTGTATGTTTCAATGAAAAGATTTGGGGATTAGACTTTTGAATTATTTGAGAATGTATTTATTTGATGCTTGAGTAGATATTTCTTAGGATGTTAACCTCGAATCACCAAACAAAATAAAGAAGCAGATGATCAGATTAGCTTGGAATAGAGCCTCTGCCTCCCTCCTTCACAGCCTGAATGACCCTTGTTGTGTGGGGCTTGTCAGTTCATCAGCAAGTACTGCATTCTCCCAAGATATGTGGACCCCAAACTCGTGAATTACAGCTCTTTACAGAAATGGCCTGTGAGATACTAATGGAGAGCACGGAACTATGGAGGGGTGCACACTGGGAGCGGGTGGATTAGGGTGTGCAGGGGCAGGTCCTTCCATGGCTGGGGACGCAGTGGCCCCTGGAACGGCTGGACTTGGTGATGGGAGGGTGGGAAGTTGAAGGGGAGTTCTGGGTGAGGGCAGCACTATGGACACAGCTTTAGGGTAGGCTCCTGGCATAAGCTGGGCTTTGAACCCATAGGAATCTGCTCCTTTGGTTTCATCACTTGAAGCCACCTAAAGATGGCAGATTTCTTTTCTTTTCTTTTCTTTTTTAAGATTTTATTTATTTGAGAGAGAGTGACAGAGAGCAATGAGTGGGGAGAAGAAGGAGAAGCAGGCTCCCCACTGAGCAGGGAGCCTGACATGGGACTCGATCCTAGGACCCCGAGATTGTGACCCAAGCCAAATGCAGATGCTTAACCATCTGAGCCAGCAGGGCGCCCCAGGATGCCAGATTTCTGTCCACTTTTCTCCCTGGGTGCTTCAGAGCTCCTGACACCAGGGAGCCAAGCCCCTTTTGGGGCTTAGAGGGACACTAGAATAACAAAAAGCAGACATTTCAAGATGGAAAGGCTCCTAACTCCTGGGTTAAATTCTTTACACAGAATCTGAGTTCTTCCTTTCTTTTGGTGGTCTAATTGACTCCTGCTCTCCTTCCTCTGCCGCCTCAGCTCAGGAACCCTTGCGTACTGCCTTCTCTGTGTCCCCAATTTCTCCCTTCAGCTGAGAGCCAAAGCCACGTGTCAATTCTCCGTTTAGACTCATGGTTTCCACGAAGCCAGGAGAAGCCATTGCATTCAGAAGCAGTGAAGAAACACCACAAGACTGGTGTTCTCATTCTCTCTGTCTCCCCCAGATGGGGCAAGGTCCCAAGACTCTGTGGCAGTCTTGAGGCTCAAGTCAGCAGAAAGTCAGCTTACTCAGGACCAGTGGGTGAAGGCGGATTACCAACAGGATAGCTGGTTCCACTTCATTGCTTGGCTCCGGCTGTGGCTGCCAGCCTATGGCAGCCTGGTTCTCTTGTCCTTTTCTGATCCAGACTTCTTAGTGAGTGATAATCTAAAATTCTGGTAGTCCGAGGCCCCTCTCAGCGGGGAATATACTCCGTACCTTTGATCTTCTGCCCCCTTCCTACCAGCACACACAACGTGGCAGTGTCCATGGGTATTGCGCTGAGACCGGGTCCCTGTGCCCCTCTCTGAGTGAATAAGGAAGTGCCTTTAGGCAGGAAGTTGTGAGAGGGGCCATGTTTTGGAACTCCTGAGTGTTTGGTACAACAGCTTTTGTAGACTGGTCTGCTTAACCCCAGAATAGCTGCTTCCTGTGTATGGGGATGTAGGGGTCTTTCAGCTCTGAGGGCAGGGCTGTCCGTCCATGCCTCCATTATCTCATTCCGTACCAGTTCTCAGGCGTGTTCAAATGGATCTTTGTGGAGTGCTGTAAGCCCCACAGCCACCGTATAGCAGCATTTCCCATTCCTAATGGGCCACCTCTGAGACCATGAAACCAAAGGCCACCGCAGGCAGCCCTGGAGAAGCATTCAGAGTTGCCGAATTTGCTTGTGAGCCATCGGGCCCTGTTGTTTACGCCTCCTCTACCTCCCAGGCCTCGGAGAACTGAGGAGGAGGTGGAGGAGGGAAGGAGCCTGTCAGATCCAGGGCTTGGCTAAAATCAGCTTGTGCCTCTCCTCTGCCTCTAATAGCATCTCTGAGCTGCCCTGGAGACAGGTAATTAGTGGTTTGAAGGTTTGCTGTGGAGCGGCCAAAGCCTCTAGTAGGATCCTGACCACACCCTTCATCCCTGTTTATTTTTGATCTGAAAGTCTCTTCAGGCCTCCCCTTGAATACTTTAAGCATCCCTGCGATGCAGGACACAGACCACCTCCTCTCCAGCCTCCGGCCTGCTCTCTGGCCACCATGAGGCCGGCCTGAGGAGAGGGTCACCTCGTCAGGGGAGATCCCCAAGAGGAGGGAAGGTAATGCATGTCCCCCAGGAGGCCCCGCAGCCCCTCTCCCTTGCCAGTCCTTCTGCCCGGTTCTTTGCTAGTGCGCCCTGCCAGTCTCAGTCATCTGCCCCGTCACCCGGGTAGCTCTGCTTGGCCCTTGTGGGAGGTGGGGTGGGCTTCACACGCGGATCATGCTTTGCTGTTGCTTCTCTCCAGCTCCCCTAGCCTGCACATCTGGGTCAAATAAGTTGAAACTGGCTGATCATAATGAAAGGAGAGCAAAAGCCACAGACTGAGCCATAGAAATTACCTCATCGTGTAGAAGTCATCAGTAACGGCTGGAAAGCAGTCTTGTTTGAACATGTGTATGGGAAGGAGAGCAGACTGTCTGTGGTTTGCATTTTCATGTTTCATGTGCAACAGCGTTTTCCTGGGGATTTGGCTAGGCGAGCTTTGGCAGAGAGCAACAAAGGCAGCTGCTCTTTTCCTCTACCTAGCCCTGCCTCCACGTCCGAAAGCATTTGGGCTCTCATGTCTGGGTGGAGGACAGGGGGTGGGTTTATTTCTTGGAAAAGGCCTTTCAGGAGACTCCTAAGGGTCTTATGAGGCGGGACAGAGCTGGCCTATCCAGGGGCACACCAGCCTGCCTGCCTGAGCTGCAGAGAGAAGGACTGTGTGTACAGGGCCGCTGTTCATTTATTCATCTGGGATGCATTGGTACAGCCATCCCTGCAGCCAAAATATCCCTGCTCCCCCAAGCCCCACAAGGGCTGCAAGACCACCACAGGTTCTGTCTCCTCGGACCCCACCACAGGCATCCTTCCCTGAGAGCCAGCACGGCATCTTTGGTGGGGAGCAGTGGGGGGGCGGGTACAACACACATAAGTCGAAACAGCCATGGTCTCCTATTGTAAGTGGGATCGCCTTCAGTCCCTGTGTGTGCCCCACCAAAGCCTGTTCTAGCCCAGCATCTGGCTGCAATGTACCCTGGTGATGAGTACCTCAGGGTACCCCCAGAGACAAGGGACATGTGCCACCTGGCTCCCACCCCCAGCCCTCCCTTGGAAGCACAGGGAGTGCAGCGCTGCTCTTGGGTCTCTGCACATTCTCATGTTATTTCCAGACCTCCCAGTCTGCAGCCCAGTCTCTGTGGCACCTTATTATGCCCTTTGGTTTTGCTGACAGCTGTTTACCTGTGTTTGGGAGGGGTTGGAAGTAATCACTTTCTCGTATCTGATAAGGCTGCTTTTTGGAGAACCCGCTCCCACAGGTTTGTTAGGGAAAGGTCTGAAACAGTGGCCCTGGAGCGTTGGGGAAGCCATACTGCATAGAAGAGCCGGATTGCTTGCATTCAGATCTTAGCTCCACCCCTTTATGGCTGTGTCGCCTTGGGCAAATTACTTAACCTCTCTGGGGCTTGTTTAAGATACAACTTGTTTTTCAGCTTTTAATGTAATTGTTACATAAGTGATCCACATTTGTTTTGGAAAGTGTAGTGAATGTCCCCAAAAAATTATTTTAAAAGGTTACAATTACATATAACTCCACCACCCAGAGATAACCTTTCAACATCTTAGAATATGTCCTGAATTTTAGTTTATTTTTTTAAGATTTTATTTATTTATTTGGCAGAGAGAGATCACAAGTAGGCAGAGAGACAGGCAGAGAGAGAGGAGGAAGCAGACTCCCTGCTAAGCAGGGAGCCTGATGCGGCAGGGAGCCTGCTGAGGGGCTGGATCCCAGGACCCTGAGATCATGACCTGAGCTGAAGGCAGATCAACCCACTGAGCCACCCAGGCGCCCATGTCCTGAATTTTAGACTTTTTTTCTGTGCATTCTCATGCGTAGGCAGTTGTGCATATGCACATGCTCTTTGAAAAATAAAGTGGCATAATATATATTCTCTTCTGTAACCATATTGTTCGGGCCTAATATGTGTCAGGTGCCATTTAGGCAGTGCGCGCAGGATATATAAAACAAAGTCTGTGCTCAAGCAGCTTACGTCCAGTTAGAGGAGGTGAACCATAAATAAACAAATAGGTCAGGTGGCAATAAGCAGATAAGAAGAAAAAGAAAGCATCATACGTCATTACTGCAGTTTTATTAACTGTATTCCCTATGCTGTACCTTTCCTTTACATGACTGACTTATTTTATAAGTGGAACAAACTTTTGGTTTGTTTGGTCATTAGTTTTGTTTTTAGATTCCACCTAAAAATGAAATTGTGTGGTATTTGTCTTTCTGTGACTGACATATTTTACTTAGCACAGTAACATCTAGGTCCCTTGGTGGTGTCACAAGGGGAGAGATCTCAATTCTTTTTGATGGCTGAATACTATTCTGTTGTACAGACAGACCACATCTTCTTTATCCATTCATCAGTCAGTGGACACTTGGGCTGCTTCCATCTCTTGGCTATTGTAAATTGTGCTGCCGTAAACACAGGGGTGCGTATGTCTTCTTGAATTAGTGTTTTCATTTTCTTTGGGTACATATCCAGTAGTGGATTTACTGGATCACGTGGTGTGGTGACAGATGGTGACTACACTTATCTTGGGGCGGGCGTTGAGTAATGTATAGAATTGCCAAGTCGATATATTGTACACCTGAAACTAACACAGCATTGTATATCAGCTATACTTCAATAATACATTTTTCTTTATTTTTTTTTTAAGTTTTTATTTATCTGCTTGAGAGAGAGAAAGGGAACATGAGCTGGGGGATCAGCAGGCAGAGAGAGAAGCAGGCTCCCCACTGAGCAGGGGCTCATCCCCCTGATGTGGGGCTCAATCCCAGGACCCAGGGATCATGACCTGAGCTGAAGGCAGACGGTTAACTGACTGAGCCACCCAGGCGCCCCTCGATAATAAATTTTTTAAGATCCTTATAAGGGAGATAGAATGGTAGGGCTGTGGGCTTCCAGTTAAAAGGGGGCGTTTTGCCCATCTGCTTCCTCTCAAACCCTCATTAACAGTGGCATTAAAGGAGTTACATTGCAAAAAAATTATGCTAGAGAAGGAAGAGGAGACAAGGCTAGGAAATGACAGGGGAAGGAGTGACTGACCCAGCAGATGTGCGGGAGGGAAACCTGAGCCGGCAGGCCCCATATATCCTGTCCCACTTCACACGGCTGGTAGCTGCTCCTTCCAGAGATCCAGCCTCTGGAGAAAGTCAAACAGGGTCTAGAGGTTATAGGTGCGGTGGAGGGGCTCAGAGGTTAAGTGGAAGTTTACATATGCAGTGTTAGATCATCCTGTGCCCTCCCCTTTCGTGCACCAGCTGCTTCTCCTCCTCATCTCTCAGCTGTCAGCCAGGCTTAACGCCTCCATGGATGAAACTGGGAGAGTCCTGCTTAGAGAATCTGACCAGCCCAACCGGGAAGACAGAGTCTTGGGGGTTCTGTCGTGCAAGAGCACAGCCCGATCATCCTAAGATGAAGCTTCAGGTGAACACACCTATGTCTGCAGAGCTTCCCATCAGCTTTGTGGTGTTCTGCCCTCAGATACGAGTGAGTGGACAGGCAAGGGTGAGCAGACTTGAATAATGTCCATTGATAAAGATAAGAAGAAAAAGAGAACAACTGTGAAGAAATGAAAACTATGTAGGGAGAAGAAATTTGCAAAAACTGTTGTTAATGTCCAACATAAATTATAATCTATCAAATGCTTAAGATGCCCTCAATGAGGAACTTTTTTTTTAAAGATTTTATTTATTTTATTTGACAGAGATCATAAGTAGGCAGAGGCAGGCAGAGAGAGAGAGGAGGAAGCAGGCCCCCTGCTGAGCAGAGAGCCCGATGTGGGGCTCAATCCCAGGACCCTGGGATCATGACCCAAGCTGAAGGCAGAGGCTTTAACCCACTGAGCCACCCAGGCGCCCCAATGAGAAACTTTTTAACAGCTCTTAGAAATTATATATGTAGCCAGAACAAAAACTTGAGTAGAAGAGAAGTTGAAGAAAACTTACTGAAAAGCAGAGCGGCCAGGAGAAAGCAGGAGAGAAAAGAAAAGTGGAAGGGGAAGATGAATATCCCAATAGATGTTCCAAAAAGACAGGGAGGAAAGTAGGGAAGAAAACGACCAAAGAAATAAAATTGTTTCCCAGGACTAAAAAACATGATTTTTGAGGGGCGCCTGGGTGGCTCAGTGGGTTAAAGGTCATGATCCCAGGGTCCTGGGATCGAGCCCCGCATCGGGCTGTCCGCTCCGCGGAGAGCCTGCTTCCTCCTCTCTCTCTCTCTCTGCCTGCCTCTCTGCCTACTTGTGATCTCTGTCTGTCAAATAAATAAATAAAATCTTTAAAAAAAAAAAAAAAAAAAAGAACATGATTTTTGAGATTGAAAGGCCTCAACAGTTACCCAGTTCAAGAGATGAGTAGACACCAGTCCAAGACCCATTAGCATGATTGGGACGTTGAGGACAACAAAAAAACAGGTCAGTACAAACGACTGTGGATCAGAATGACCTCCCACTTCTCAACAGCAGCATCACAATCTAGAAGATCATGGAGCTTTCAGATTTTGAGGGTCGTTGCTTTCCACCATAGAATTCTTTTTGCCAAACTCTTAATTACATGTGACAGTAGAATAAAGACCCTCTCAGATGTTCCAAGTCTCTAAGTGGATCTCCCTTGTACCCTAGCTCTGGCAGCAACTTGACTTTGTGTTTTAGCATTGTCCATGATGTCTGGTCCTGGGACCAGGACTAGTGGCAGCAGCTACACACAGGAACTGCTTTAAAAAGGCACACTGGTGGGCCCCACCACAGACGTCCTTAGTCAGGTGGTTCTGATGCACCATGAAGTTTGAGAACCACTGCTGTAGTATAATCAAGATACAAACAGGAAAGGCAGATGGTGGACTCAGGAAGCAAAGTAGGGGAGGCACCCCCTACGACAGTGGAGTGCCTCGGAGGTCCCAGAGCACAGCTCTGCGCAGCACCTGCTGAGTGAGTCAGAGGCTCCAGGAGGGTACGGTGCTTGTGTTCCTCCCGAGTTTTAACATTAAAAGGAAATTTATATAAACAGAAGAAGTGCATGTAGGGGTGAATTAATGACAAGTTTACAGAAAAGTGAGCAAATAAAAGAGTAATTACTCACTCCATATACCAAAAATTGTGCTAAAAAGGAAAAATAGTCATCGTATTTAGCAGCGCACTGCATTTCAGTCGTCCCAGTGGTGCTGACAGTGAATACTGATTTATCCACCATTGTAACGTAGTTGTACTGTGAGGACAGGGTTGGTGGGGGACGGGGGTCTGCAGGCATGTGTGCAGGTGCCGGTAAAAAGCTAAACCCTTGTCTTCCATAATGGGAAGTTAATAAGTGATAGTAAAAGTGAAAAGTCAAGGGGGAACAACAAAGGAAAATATGTGTGATTTAGAACTGTAGGAGTACAAAAGCAAAGAAATGGCAGGAAGAATTGAAAGTGGTGTGTGGGGAGGAAAAGGAAACTTAAAACCAAACTTCACATGACTCTAACGTATGCACCAGCCTGCCTTGAATTAAAAATAAAAACAAAGCTTGGGGCGCCTGGGTGGCTCAGTGGGTTAAGCCGCTGCCTTCAGCTCAGGTCATGATCTCAGGGTCCTGGGATCGAGCCTCACCTCGGGCTCTCTGCTCAGCAGGGAGCCTGCTTCCCCCTCTTTCTCTGCCTGCCTCTCTGCCTACTTGTGATCTTTCTCTCTGTCAAACAAATAAAATCTTAAAATAAATAAATAAATAAATAAATAAATAGAAACAAAGCTTGAAAGCACGAGAGGGCTTTATGAGGAATATCAGGGAAGTCCTCTTAATGTATAATTGTCCCTTGAGCAATGCAGGGGTTGGGGTGCTGATCTGCCATGCAGTTGAAACTCCTCCCGCTAAAACTTCCCCCCAAACGTCCTGCTCTCCCCAGACTAAACTCTTCTTGCAGGTGAAAATCCACACAGCCTGCTGTTGCCTAGAAGCCTTGCTAGTGGCCCAAGCAGTTGATAACATACTTTATATGTCATATGCGTCCCCTCCTGTATTCTTACAGTGAAATAAGCTAGAAAACACAGTGTTATTAAGAGAAGCATAACAAATATGTACTTACATTAGGCCAGTACCCTATTGCATTTTCATCAAAAAACATCTTGTGTAAGTGAACCCATGCAGTTCAAACCCCTGTCGCTCGAGGGTCAGCTATATTGTATTGTGACTATTATGAGAGATGGGTGTTTGAGGGGTTTGACATTATTCCAAGGTGTTTTGTTTTGGGGGGGTTGTGTTTTTGTTTTTTGGGGGTCTTTTTTGCATTCCCTGTTGTTTCTCTAGCCACAGGGAAAAACTGGGTGGGAAAAACTGCTCACCCTGGACAGGTGGCCTCTGTAAGTCAGTTTGCTAAGTGGAGGTTGGCAGAGGGCACCAGGAAGGTCGTCAAGCCTCATCTGCTGACCCATGGGGTTGGCATCACAGTACCACTGCCGAAGCCTGGTCCTGAGCCAGACGGAGCAGTGGGAACGAGGGCACCACAGATTCTTTGTGAAATGGGCATCATAATACCCACCTCACATTGGTTGTGGGGAGTGAATGAGTTAATATACACATAGGACTTAGAACAGTGCCTGGTGTGTGTGAAGGCAGTTAGCTCTGAGGATCCAAAGGCTATCAGCGCCTTTTTTTTGCTTTAACTTTTTATTTTGAAAAAAATATTTTCAACCCTACAGCCCTATTGTTGGAACGCTTGAGCAGTCGGTGAAGCATCTGCCTTCAGTTTAGGTCATGATCTCAGGGCCCTGGGATCGAGCCCCACATTGGGCTCCCTGCTCATCGGGTAGCCTGCTTCTCCCTCAGCCTGCCGTTCCCCTGCTTGTGCTCCCTTGCTCTTTCCCTCTGACAAATACGTAGATAAAATCTTAAATTAAAAAAAAAAAAAAAAAAGCCCTGTTGTTGGCATTTTGCCACATTTGCCTTTTCTCTCTTCACGTGCAATATTTTGTTATACTGTTATAACAGAAAAGTAAGTGGCAGATGTCATACGCTTCCTTGCTAAGCGCTTCAGTGTGTGTTTCCTAGGAACCAGAGTGAAGTGGTCAGTTTTCAGAAATTTTACATTAAAGGCTGGTTTGTAATGTCGAGACCATTATTAAATTTTACCAATTGTTCCAATACCATCTTTCCAGCAGAACTCCCCTCCCTTCTCCAGGATCCAGTCCAGTCCATAGCATCCTTTAATCCAGCACTGTCCTTCTGTCTTTCTTGGTTTTCTCTGACTTTAACCCTTTTGAAGGGTTGTAAAGCTGCTTGTTGTATAGAATGTCCCTGGATTGGGGCTGGCTGACCCTCCCTCTTGATTAGATTCAGACCAGGCATTTTGGCCAGAATAGCACCGCACAGCCCTCCAGAGGCACTCGAAGTCGGTGTGTCCCATTCGGAGCTATGTTAACTCGGGTCACCTGGTCCCTTTGTCATTAATAAGTAATGTTTGGGGAGATATTTTTGAGACTGCATATGGACACCTGTTCCCCAACATATTTTTACCTGGTGGTTGGAGCATTTTTTGGGCATTGACACTTGACCAGAATTCTCATGAGGTTCCCTTGCAGGTCAACACCTTGACTTGGCATTTGGGTAGACACCAGTGTTTGCTTTTGCCTGCCAGTGAGAAACTCTTTGGCAAACATACTGATTGTTATCCAGGAGATTTTATTCAACGTTGGCTCAAAATTGCCCTTACTGGTGTTGATGTCTAGAAGGCCAGTTTCATTTTTCCACTTGTTCAGTGTTTATTGAGTATCTCCTGTAGGCCAAGTGCTATTCTGGGGGCTGGGGATAAAATGATTTTAGAACTTTTTTTTTGTTTTTAATTGGGTGCCTGGGTGGCTCAGTCGTGAAACGTCTGCTTTCCGCTCAGGTCGTGATCCCAGGGGCCTGGGATCGAGACCCTCGATGGGCTCCCTGTTCAGCGGGAAGCCTGCTTCTCCTTTTCCCTCTTCCCGTGCTTGTGTTCCCTCTCTCATGGTCTTTCTCTGTCAAAAAAATAAATAAATAAAAGATTTTTTTTTTTTTTTTAATTTATTTGAGAGAGAGCTCACTGGCAGGGGTGGGGAGCAGAGGGAGAAGCAGACCCCGTTGAGCGCGGAGCCCAATGCAGGACTCCATCCCAGGACCCTGAGATCATGACCTGAGCCAAAGCCAGGTGCTTAACTGACTGAGCTACCCAGGTACCCCTAAAAAACTTTTTTTTTTTTTAAAGATATTATTTATTTATTTGACAGACAGAGATCACAAGTAGGCAGAGAGGCAGGCAGAGAGAAAGGAGGAAGCAGGCTCCCTGCTGAGCAGAGAGCCCGATGCGGGACTCGATCCCAGGACCCTGAGATCATGACCTGAGCTGAAGGCAGCGGCTTAACCCACTGAGCCACCCAGGCGCCCCGCCCTAAAAAACTTTAAAGGCAGAGAGAAACCCCTGCCCTCCTGGAAGCTACAGTCTAATGGGGGAATCAGACAATAAATCCGTACTCTGTTGTCAGGTAGTGAGGAAACGCAAGTGGGCGAGCAAGACAGGCAGCCGTGTGGTACAGGGAGCTTCTTAAGCTGGGCTTCTGGAGAGCTTTGCCATTGTCTCAGGTCAGGAGGCCTGCCTGGCAGTGAGAGCAGCTGGTTGGAGGTCTAGAGGTGGGCTGTGTTAGTGGGACTGTAAGGAGGTCTGTGTGGCTCTGGCAGAGACTCAAGGGGGAGATGGTGGTCAGTGAGCTTAGAGAGAGGGCTATGTGGGCCATGATAGGAAGCCAGGGGAGTGGTCCAGGTTTGAGGGAGTGGCATCCCCTCAGGGGACATGGAAGCCAGCCCTTACCCCTGATGCTAGTGTGTGAGGCCGGCCTGCCCCTGCCCTGGGCTTCTGGGGGTGGTCTGACAGAGACTGGACGCCAAGGGGGTAAACTGGCTTTGAGGGGCTCAGAGTCCACCAACGGGGCTTAGGCATCTAGGCCAGAGTTCCTCAGAAAAGGAAGAAAGATGGCAGGAAGTGAGCAGTTGGAAACTGCGTTGTTGTGTTTTCCCTGCCGCTGAGAGGGAAGGCAGGAGAGGGCTGGCCTGGGGGAGGCCCTTGTTTCCCAGCACCCTGGGTGGCTGGGCAGTCTTTGACAAGCCTTGGCAGACAGGGGCATGCTCACAGGCCCAGCGGCTTTCTGATCTTGAACAGCCAGGGAGCCCCAGGCCGGGAGCCCAGGGCGGTGTGTTCTTGGCCGGCAGGGCAGGCCGTTCTCCAGCGTGCACGCTGCCTTTGTCCCCGGCCATCTCCCCCATACCAAGGGAGTGCCGTCGCTCACAGCTTTGCCAGCCCGGGCTACCAGAGAAACCGCAAACACAATAAGGAGAGCTAGCATCTGAAGAGCACTTCTCTTTGTGGGGACACTTTCTAAGGGCTTCCCATCCACTGCTTGCTGACTTCCCGTAACGATGTCCCAGTCACGTAGCTACGAAGTGCGGATTGGAACCCAGGCTGCTCTTCTCTGCCAAGCTGCTCTTGGATAAGGGATTTCTCTAGAGCCCACTGCAGGAGTTAAGGGGATGCCATTCGGTCTGTTGGTAGCATTCTCTTCTGTCTTGAGATCTGGGTGTATTTGACCACTAGCAGGGCTCCTAGGGAGTGTTGGGAGTGAGGAATGAGAATCTGTTTGCTGCTGCCCAGAGGGTTGTGAGGAGGCCTCTGCCTCCCTTTCAGGATCAGATCCAGAGATGCCCAGGAAGTGGGGTGACAACAGTGCCACCAGTGGTCCAGATGACATGTTTTATTTAATGTTGATGACAACTCTGTGGGGCAGATTTTATGACCACTCTTTAACAGATGAGAAAACTGGGACTCTGAGAGGTTTTATGCCCAAGGTCACACAGTCAGGAAGGGGAGAACATTATGTCAGCTTAGGTCCAGAGCCTGTGTCTTTGTGCTGGGCTGCTTTGTACCCCCCAGAGCCGATGGACCAGGACCTTTGATCCTTACCAGAAGTCATATGCTTGGTGTAGCATGTCAGGCCTTCTCCACTGGCTGTTGGAGTAATATGGGGCCAGTTGGCAGGTGGTGGGAGAGCACCAGCTTTAGGGTTAGGTGACCCCAGGTCCCGTGTCACCTCTGCCACATGATACCGGTGAATCCTGACTCCTGTGAAATGGGGATTCAAGTCACCTACATCCTTAGACCAGGTACGAAAGTAAAGGTTGGTAGTTCTTAGCTGGACCTGCAGGTATGCAGGTGAGTGTGGAAATTCTCTGGAGTGTTGAAATGTGCCCACTGGGCTTTCCTCGGGTTTCCCTTAGAATACCGTTTTCCTTTCTTGCCCTTAACATCCATATTGAAGCACTACATATAAATGATAACAGTTGTAGCAGGTGTTATTAGAAATCGGGAAAGGATATAACCCAAACCAGGTGGTGTTGGACTGGGACCCTAGCCTAGAGTCTGTTTGGGAAGACTACAAGATTTCCTGCTGATGAAAACAGCAAGTCTCAACTAGGGGCAATTTTGTCCCTCAGGGGAGACTTGGCACTGTCTGGAGGCATTTTTGGTTGTCACAGCTGGAAAGAGGGTTTTACTAACCTCCTGTTAGAAGCCTGCAGTCCTGCTAAACATCCTGCAATGCCCAAGACAGCCCCTCTAACAGAGAAGTATCAGGGCCAAAATGGCAGTGGTGCCACGGTTGAGGCAGGCCGATTAACAATAGCCAGCACTGGGGCACCTGGGTGGCTCAGTGGGTTAAGCCTCTGCCTTTGGCTCGGGTCATGATCCCAGGGTTCTGGGATTGAGCCCCGAATCGGGCTCTCTGCTCAGCAGGGAGCCTGCTTCCTCCTCTCTCTCTCTCTCTCTCCGCCTCTCTGCCTACTTGTGATCTCTCTCTCTGTCAAATAAATAAATAAAATCTTTAAAAAAAAAAATAACCAGCACTGACATTGTATTTACTTTGTGTCAGACATTGTTCTCCGTGCTTCTCAGGTATTAACTTGTTTAATCCTCCCAACTCTGGGACATAGGAGCTATTATTATCCTCAACTGACAGATGGGGAAGTCAGGGCTTGGAAAGGTTAAATAACTGGGCAGGGGTTAGGGTCCTGAGGCAGGAACAGGTGGAGCCAGGACTCAAATGCACGTAGTCCAGCTCTGGAGTCCGTGCCTTTAACCACTGTGCTGTGCCCCTCTGCTTTGCAGGAGGGGAGGCTACTTACCTTTAAGTCAGATTTTCAGCTTCAGGTCCAGAACGCCACATACCAAGAAATTTCTTATGTGACAAGTGTCCAAAAGCTTTCATTCCTTAGGCCAAGAACAGAGGGGGAAGGGTGGCAAGGGGTCCCACCAGCAAAAACCCTGTGGCTCCTGGATGCTGAGTGTGATTCACTGCAGGAGCTGACCTACATGAGGCGCCGGGTGGATTCCAGGTGGATTCCGGGTGGATTCCGGTTGACCGTAACCTCTTCGTCTTTGGCTCCTCTCATTAGGGAATCAGAGACGGGGTCAGGGTCCCTTCTGTGTTGGGGTCTTTGTGCTGGGGACCAGACGGTGGTGGGCCCCTGTGCAGAGAGTGCACCTCACTTTGCAGCCCCGGGCTGTGTTTATCGTTGCAGACGTGAAGACAACTGTGGTTTACCCTGCCACAGAGAAGCACCTGCAGAAGTACCTGCGCCAGGACCTCCGCCTGGTCCGAGAGACGGGAAGCGATTACAGGAACATCACCTTACCCCACCTGGAGTCCCAGAGCCTCAGCATCCAGGTGACTGGCCCACGGGGTGCAGACATGGAGGGCTCCCTGTGGCCATTCACTCTCCCTCCTGGCTCTTTCAGGGGCCGGCACTGTCCCACAGGTTTGGGGTCGGGCAGAGGGCACTGTGGAAAACTTGCCCTCCGGGGAACTGTGTCCTTCCCGGTGCAGAGGTCCGCACGCAGATGCGGAAGTAACTGCACGAGACGGGAGAAACTGAGGGGCACAGGGAGTTCTGGGCTGAGGTACTCACTCTTATCCAGGAGGGTCAGGGAAGGCTTCACTGAGAAGGGAGTTGACCCCTGTCTTGGGCCTGCCACTGAGGCTCTGTGGGCCTCTCAGAGCAGCCTCTAGGCCTTTGAAGAATCTGTGTTTCCAGAAGCACTGATACCATCCCAGAAGGGCTTTGCCCTCACCTGGGTCTGTGAATGGGTCAGGACCAATGCCAGGGTCGCCCCCTAACCCCGGTCAAGACTTTTATTTCCAGTTCTGCCTCTGGGAGTCGAAGCCCAGAGTAGAAACTTCATTTGCTCGTTCCCCTTGCGTTCACTCCCTACAGGGCAGGGTCCTGACGGCCCTGGTGGCTCAGGGCAAGACCTCTTCTCTCGGGCTAATGTGAGGTTTGGCAGCGTCTTCTGCGACTAGACCAGACGCAAGGCCATTTAGCTCAGAGATCCCAGCTTCCCCTCGGGTCAAGGCCCAGTGCCAACCAGAGTCTCTGCCTGGAATTGGCCCCGAGTGAATGCTCAGCATTAAATATGATGGATGAGGCGTTGCCTTGCTCACTCACTGGCTCTCACCGTCTCTATCTGTCTGTACTCCCCCTTGTTCTCTTTGAGCACTTCTCATCTCCTCTCCCCACAATTCTGGTCATAGCGATGGTGGCCGCTCACATGCAGGACACTCGGAGCCATTTCCCCTGGGCCAGAAGGAGGGCAGGGACCCTGGTTGTGGGGGCCCTGCCAGGGAGGCCAGTTGCGCTTGGGAAAAACAAGGGTGGAGATGGTTGGCAGATGTACAGGAGGCCCTGTGTGCCGACAGCCCTCTTTCCCCCCAGGGATGACCCCATTGGCTGATAGCCCTGGCCCCCCTGTGCTGTATTTGCACCAGTTCCTCTGGCTCAAGCTGGCTCAGTTTTTTTTGTTTTTTTGTTTTTTTTGTTTTTTTTTTTTAAGTCCCTGCACTTGCTCTCTCTGTCTTCTAAGTGGAAAGGAGCTAGATCTCCGTCTTCCTAGATTAAGCTGCTGCTCTCCAGGGTCCTAGAGGGATCTCCTGGAATATGTGTTCTGTGGCACTGATTGCACAAATATGGGATCCAAAGGAGGAAGCCCTTAAAGTTTGTGTGAGTGGTATATGTACTTTCTTATACACCACCGTCTCGTTGTCTTGGAAAATAATACAAAACCCCACTACTCTGCCAAATTCTGTTTGACATAAGCACTCGTGTGTTTTTTTCTTGACCAGTTCTAGTTACGCTTACAAGCACTCGGCTCATTAGACAACAGTCGTTACGTTTATTGAGCATGTCCCAGGCCATGTGCTAGGCTTTGGAGGGTCACCAAGGTAAACACTTGTAATGTCCCCAGAGTCCTGTAGGGGTGACAGATACAGAGTCTGAGTGTAAATAATGGGATACTATCCCACAGGTGGTTTGTATGTGAGGTTTGGTAGTGACACAAAGGGAGTTGCTTAGCTCAGACAGTCGGGGACTTCCCAGAGGAAGGGGTCGTCCAGTTGGGTTTTCAGGGACAAACAGAAGTTTGCTGGGTGGACAGACTGGAGAAGGGCGTTCCAAGTAGAGGGAAGAGAAGTGCAAAGGCACAGAGGCTCAGGGGATGGGCAGGCGACAACAGGAGAAGGCGAGCAGGGGCCAGGAGCAGGCGGGTGCACCTAGTCGGAAGACCAGGAGCTCCCAGACCTTGCAGTTCATCAGGATTGCCTGCGGAGAGTTTTTAAAATACAGAGCATGGAGACCTACTCCCTATCTCCTAGGTCAGAATGCTCAGGGAGTGGAGCCGGGAAATCTGTATTTTTTTTTAAATCTCTGTTTCTAATGATCGTCAGATTTCAGAACAGTTGCCATAGGTACTGAGGGTCCCCTAAAAGGTTTTCAGCATATGAATTCCATGAGATTTAAGACTTGTGGGGGTGTCTAGTGAGTGTGGGAGTAGGAAGGCTGTGAGGGCTCAGGTGGGTCTGGACTGAGGCCACGGCAGTGGCGGAAGGCTTCAGCGGGGATTTGAGAAGCAGGGCTGGAAGGTGGCGGGTTCCAAGAGGCAAGTGAAGGGTCTGGGGTGGTTCCAGGTCCTGTGTGGGCGGTCGTGCATAGGTCGTGGGCCGGGGCGGTGGGCCATGGACGGTGGAGAGGGTCATGTGGGAAACAGTTTAGTTTGGGACTTGTGAGCACTCCCTGGGTGTGGGGACGGTTCCATCATTCTGGGAGGTGTGCATCACCTTACCGAATCTTCTCAGTGACACTTTGGAGATGGGACTCATAGCCAGGCCGCATCCCCCGGCGCCTGCACTCTTAGCCGACTACCCTATTTGGCTCCTCACTTCTGAGGTGCTTATAGCTCATCAAACAATGCCATTGGACGTCCGGGTCCCGGGCGTTGGGGACCATCAGGCTAAACCTGTCGTCGGTCCTGTGAGTCATCAGGCTGTGGATTCCACTTCTGCCATCTTTGAGAAGTGTGGGTGCCCCGCACCTGAGAACCCAGCTCCTTGTCTAGAAAATGTGACTGCGGTTCCAGTGGGGACTGAGAGGGGTGCCACACACCACACACCTGCCATGGATCCCAGCAGGCACTGGGCACCAGTGTGGTCACTGCTGCTGTGCATGTGCGGGGCTGGGGCTAGGGCAGAGCTGAGACAGCTGGAGGTTCTGGGCAGGGGAAAGATGGCCAGGAGAGTGGCTGGCCAGCAGGTGGGTGAGCTCTCAGCAGGAGGAGAGTGGATGGGGAGGGAGGTATCCCCAGGGAGGGGAATTGCCAGTGTCACCTACTGCAAGGAAGTCTGCCAGGTGTGTTCCAGAAGCCAGGGCTGGCTGCGTCTTCCGGGCTAGCTTTCTGATGGGCTCGCTGCCCATTACATGCACCCCACCTTGTGATTTGTGTGAATTCTCTTCCTTGGTGTCCCCCCTCCCCCTCATCCAGGCTGCTGGCTTGGGCCTTCACCTGGATGCACGTCCCTCCTGCTCTCCCAGAGGCCTTCCCTACATGGCCTGAAGTGTGGGCTCTGGGGCCATGCTCTCGGCTGGAACTGGGTGGACTTCTCGTGTTTGTGTTTTCCTTAACCTGCCACATGGGGACACCAGTGCATGTGAGTGGGAGTCCCAGGGAGGCCCTTGGGCCCGGGCACGTGGTAGGCTGCTCTCCACCACCTCACCTTTGCTCGCCTCCTCTCTTGGTGCGTGGCCTCCAGCAGAGCGCCCATTCTTGTCATCACAGGCCTGCAGCCCGACGGTCCCTCACGTGGGAGCTTCCCCAGCACCTGCCTCTGCTCTTCGGGGCCTATGCTGTGCTGGGTGCTCTCAGTCCTGTACACTCCACTCCACCCTGACATACAGGTATCATTCGCCCCCTCAAAGGGGGAAACTGAGGCTCAGAGAGAATACGCCGCTTACCCAAGGTGTCAGCTAGTTAGTGAGGAGGTGGGAGAGGAAACCAAGCTTTGGTGGGCTCCAGAACCAGTTTGTTTTCTATCGACTACCACACAGCTTTCCAGTCTGAGCGGGGGTGGCTTACCTGTGGGCAAGAGATAAGCAGCAGCCCCAGGGAGGCTGCTCCAGGGCTCTCCACAGAGTGTTCTCCTCCTGTTACCTCGTCTTTACTTTTGAGGTGCTTTGGGTTAGGTTCTGGCTTTTTTTTTTTTTTTTCCCTACAGCACATTCACAGCGAGCCTTCCAGTGGGAAAGGAAGTGCCTCTGTGGTTGTCTCCACATGCTGGGCTGGGCATTGCCATGGCCCCTTGTGGCCCGAGGAAGCCACTGCTGGCTGGCTTCTAGCCCGCTCCCAGGAAGAGGGCACAGCCAGCATTCTTGGGAAGGCCTCTCTTTTGTAGTGAGTGGGCCCTACCAGGGGGTCTGAGAGCCCCTGATCTCCCCAGGCAGGCACCCTCTCCCCTTCTCTGTCTCAGATAGTCACATTTGACCTTACAAATGCCAGCCGAGAGCCGAGGATGTGGACTCAGGATGAGGTGGGCAGACCCCAGACCAGCCTCCACTGCCACTGGCCTTTGCAGACCCCAGTTGTGCCCGAACTTCTGGAAATGGGCAGAGGAGCCCACCATTGGCTGGTTGTGTGGGTGCCCTGGCCCCCTGATCAACCCCCACAGTGAGCTAGGAGGCACTACCTGAGGACCAGCCCAGCCACTGCCCTGTCTCTGGCTCTCCGGCAGGCTCCTCTCTCAAATTTCAAGCTGAGAGTTGACTCAGAGCTCTGGAGAAGTGGAGAAGAAAAGAGGTCTCTAGGTTGAGCCCTGTGAGAACAGGGGCTTTCCTGTCTTAACCTCCCTGCAGGCTGGCTGGCTTCAGAGAGGCCACCAGGACCCTATCCCAGGGATGTCCTGGGATCCACACTAGAACTCAGGGAAGGGTTCTCTGAAGACTGCCAGCAGCTGATAAAAAGGTCTGTGGGGGTGGTGCCGGAGGCCCTGCGCTGACAGGAAAGGTCTGTGTAATTGCCGTCTCCCAGTTGAGCCACTTCTGCTGTGTCACACAGGGCCCATGTCAGCTGAGACTGCTGCAGCTCCAGAGGCCCCGAGCCTACTGCTGGCGAGAGTCCCACCCAGCTGGATGCGAAGCCCACACGTGTTAATGTCTGGGCCCTCAGCCTGTCCTTGTGACAGGCTTTGTCTGCGGTCCTGAATAAAGTGGGGAGGGGCCTATGGAGATAGCCATCTCTGAGACCTGGGGGCAATGGAGGGATGGATGCTGAACAGGCTTGTGAGGCCCAGTGAGCATGTCCATGGCATATCCACAGGAAAGACCTAAAGAGCTCGGACCAGTCCAAGCTGCAGTGCCCATGAGGGGAAGGCAGTGGTGGGAGAGGGGAAGTCTCTGGACAGAGCAGAGCAATGGGGACAAGGCAGCTGGAGTGTAGAACCCCCTGAGCTTAATGGCCCTTGATGGCTAGTCTGTGGTTTTTCCCCTGAGGTCATGAGCAGCTGTGTGAACCCTCTCTCTCCCCACTCCTTCCAGTGGGTGTACAACATTCTGGATAAGAAGGCGGAAACCGACCGGATTGTTTTTGAGAACCCACATCCCTCCGATGGCTTTGTCCTCATCCCCGATCTCAAGTGGAATCAACAGCAGGTAAAAGCTTTCTTGCTGGGACTCTCCGGTCTCCCGTAACTTGCTGCAGGTTGTTGGTCCTCCGTCCTGCCCTGCTTTCCCACGTTGGTCTCTCCGAGCAGGTGTGAACTCACCAACAGTGGAGGCCTGAGCTGGGCACAAACACGTACACCTTCACGTGTCTGCTTTAAGTTCTTCCTGGCTCTCCTCTCACCCGGGGGGTGAAGAAGGGGGTGATGTTTGCGTCCATAACCACACGGGCCATTCTTCGGCCAGCCAAGTGGCTTGGCCGCCACTCTCCCTTCCAGGAGCACCTGGAACCCTGAGGACTGTTTACATTCTCTCCACGCCCTTAGACTCCAGCAGATCCAGGCAGGCCTATGATGTGAGGCACTGATAGGAAGGAACCATGGCAACCAACCCACCCTCCACCGCCCAGTCCAGCAGGGGTCTCCTCCACCGCCCAGTGCGGGAGGGGTCCCCTACACCACCTATGGCGAAGAGGGGTCTTCCAGTGGCCAGGGCTTCTACCTGACCCTCTCAGCTCTGTTTCCTCGCCTCCATGCCCCTCACCTCCACCCTGGTAAAGAGCAGGTTTCCAGCAGAACTGACCTGACTCACCTTCTCTGCAGACTCCCTCTGTCTCACTCTTCTTTCCCCTGCCACCCCAGCCCACCACCAAAGCCATAGTGCACCACCATCTGTTTGGGTGGAATTATAATAACGACGGTATCTGCGACAGGCAGAGTACCACCATGTGGCAGGAAGTGCTGTCCCCACCATGGCCTGGAGCATGGCCTCGAGCCAGGCTCAGCCTGTGGTGGGCCAGGGGCCACCCACTGCCTGGCTGACGAACCAGACATGGGATTGCTGGGTAGCAAGTGCAGAGCCGGGACACTCTCTTGCAGTTTAGATCTTGAGTCATCTGAGCTGTGCTGCCCCTGGGTGGACCCTTCTGATTCCTGGACCCCTCACACACAGGCATTGTTCCGGGGTCCTGCCCATCACGTCTCCATGCACACCTTCCCTCCTGCTTTCTCCGTCCTGGCCTGCCTTTGGGTCCTAAACTGCGCTCATTGGCAGTTTACTCTGTTGATTTGGTAATTTCTAGACCTACGATGCCACTCCCTCACTGCCCAAAAAGGGGGCTGAAGGCCTGTGGATAGGGTAAAGGGACACGATTTCAGCTCAGAGGCACCCAGGCAAGTGAGTGCCAGCTGCCTCTTAAGAGAGCTCTGGGCGACGCCTTTGTGCAGCTCTGTAAGCCTCTGTCTGTTCTGTCTCCCCGTGGGCAGCCCTGTACCTGAAGGCCCTGGGTCGCAGACTGGGTCACGAGAGATGGGATAGGAGGTAGGGGCAACTTCCTCTACCTCCTGAGATCTTTGAAGAAGATAACTAAAGAAAATGCATTGTCTTTTTGACCTTGTGCTGGCCCGCATCCTGCGAGCCCTGCCAGTGGAACTGCCTGTCTGTCCCCTTTAAGACAGGAAAGTCTTCAGGGAGGGCACTGGGCTCCCAGCCACAGGGCTTACCCTTCGGGCTTATGAATAGGCTTATGAAATGTCAGACTTCCCTTTGATGGCCATACAGGTGCAATTGTTCTTAACCTTTGCTTAATTAGCATCTGTCTCTTGGTGCTGCCGTGTTTCATTGTCTGGAATCCCTGGCTTGTGACAGAACACTGAAATGGACAGCTCCTTTAGAACTTGCCAGTGTAGCCAGCAGGCGAGACAGACCGGGCCTGGACTTCCCTTCTTTGTCCTCATACCAGGAGGGGACTGAGGAAAGAGGTACTCAGGTGTTTGCTTGAAGAAGCCGTCCTAGCCACCCTAGAATCTCCTGCTGCTCTTTCTCCCAAGGAAAGTATATCATAAAGATACGTTCGCAGCTGCTGGCCCACGATTAAAGAGACTGTTTGTCCATCCATCTGTCTGTCTACTCATCTGTCCACTTCACATGTATTTGTCAAATGCCTAATGTCTGCTAGAGAGTCTTGCTTCTCTTCCCCAGTTCGTGTAAGAAATCACTTGTATATTCTTTTATTTGCTTTTTTTTTTTATGGTCTAGTTAATAAATGTGATGTAGTTTGGGAATGTAGGTGAGGTCCAGAGCCAACGACCAAGAAAGAATTCCTAAAGTGCTTTTAGTACAAAAAGGTGGTGTTATTATAGCATGGGGACAGGTTCCGTGAGCAGAAGGAGCTGTTGCCCCAGGGCTGTGAGGGGTGGCTGTTTGTATACTTGGGAGTAAAGAAAAAGAGAGGTTTTCAAAAGAAGCTTCCTAAGCTAAAGAGGACCTACAAGATATTAGAGGCCTTGCCAGTGTGGAGTTAAGGTTGTTTTTCCCTCTAGCAAAGCATTAACATTAAGTTGTTGGGAGTTTCCTTCTGGAAGTTACCTTATTCATAAGAATGCTTTTTTCCTATGAATCACTAAGACATTTGTAAACTGAGTGAGACTCCTGTCCTGCAGGAGTGTAATCTCTCTACATTAACCATTTGTCTTTCCTTCCCTTGGCTTTAGGGCAGTAGGGATACCTGAGAAATGTGACACAGATCCCAGCTAGGGAAGCGGGGGCTTGCGGGGTGTCAGCCTGTGCCCTGTCCTCAGCTTGTCTTCTGCTCTCTCCTCACAGACGCGTAGTAAAAATGCAAGTAGTACAAATACTTGCTTGGAAGTGGTGCCTTTAGCCCAGACAATATCTTTTTGTCTCCTTCCATTTATAGTCTTTGCATATTGTGTGTGTATGTACGCATCAATCTCAGTGGACACAATGTGTACTTTCAGTTCATCTCAGGTAGGTTCTTGGGTCTAAAACGCCCAGACCAAGAAACTCTTCCTCTGGGTCACTCCAGAGGTAGAGAGGTGGCTCCCCAGGGCTCTGGCCACTCTCTATCTTGCCCCTTGCCAGGAAGCTCTTACTTGGATTCTGTGGTCCTGCCTCGTAAAGAGATTGATAGTGTCTAATCTCCCTGGAGTGATCAGTGGGCCACCTTCGGGGATGCCAGTCTGAGACCCTTGCCAGCTCCTTTAGTCTAGCTTTCTTCAGATCTTTTCTCTAGGCCCCAGGGTGGGGGTTGGGGGGCCTGAACTGCCTGTGGAAAATCTGGGGGTCACATTTGCTATCAAAGGATGGGTTGCTTTTCCCTCTCATGCACCCTGTGAGCAGACGCCCAGCAGCCGGCTTCATGCCTCCTTCCGTGCCCGCGGGGCAGAGAGATGTGACTTAATGTCATGTTTGTGATTTGTCAGCAAACGTCATCTAAAACAAGTGCTACTGTTACCTGGGTCTGCGACAGGGGCACGTAAGAACAGCTGAAGATACCAGCAGGCATGCAGAATTCCAGGTTAAGACAGTCTTGTTTCCTGCTGTTTCTTGGGCTCCTAGAAAGAGAGGGAAAATGTCCTGGGCACAGGCCCTAAGGAGGAAAAGTCTCGAAAGGGCTTGGGAGCAAGCTGTGGCTTAGGTAAGCACAGCTTAGCCATTTGCTGGGAGGGTCCCATGGGGCTCGTCTGGAGCAGGCCTGAGGCTGAGAGCCCAGACTGTTAGAGAAGAATGTCTGTGGTATGAAGAGACTGTGTTGGTGTGCAGGGGCACAGTTGGACAGCAGGCTCCATATGGGCATCCTCCTTCTCAGTTTCAAACTGGGGCTCTCGGGGATTTGGTCGGGTGACTCACGGTCCCTGGATCATGCCCTTGAGGAATGTAGCAGCTCAGAATGCCCAGTGGGGTGCTCTGGGGTTCTCCCATGCCTCACTCCGGGGAGCCCTGGCATCTGGTGCCTGCCTTGCACGTGGATGTGAGCATCAGCTCAGGTCAGGGCTGGAGTGAGCGGGAGGGGCAGGAAGGTTTTCTGGGCAGAGGAAGAGTGCATTTGCCTTCTGGCACAAGACCTTGTTGACTTTGGTTCTTTGCACTGTTACAACCTCCAGGTTTTCAGCCAGGTACTGTTTTCAGGAAGGATAGCAGGAAGGGTCCTGTGTGAGTCCTGTGGGATAGGGAAAGAGAGAAGAAGGGTTAGCACTCTGGTGTGCTCATTCCTGAGCTGGCTTTGGGGTCCCCTTTCACCCTTCAAATCCTTCTACGCCTGCACCGGACTCCCCACAAATCAGGTTCCTTCCTCGAACCCCCTCACATGCTCTGTACTTTCTCCCCTCTGAGTCTTCGCTTTCACTGTTCCTTCTACCCGCATGCCCTTTTTCTAAACACTACCTCTTCTTTAAGACCTAGATTCTCTGTCTCCTCTTCCAGGAAGCCTGTCTGGATCACCCTAGCTAGTCTTCCTTTTTCTTCCTTTCTTACTTTTGAAAAACTTTGTCTCGTAGTAGCTACTTAGGTACATTGTGTTAGCACATAAACTCTTGGAGGGAAAGAATTGTCCTTGGCACTTTCTTGAACCTTCTCCTCCTAGCCCTCCCCCCATCAGTTCTGTGAGAATATAAATACTCCCATATGATATTCTTGAGTAGGAAGAATAAAGAGAAGTTCTGTCCTTAGACCATCCCACTCATCCCAGGCACTTGGAGGACCCCATTGTCCCGGGGGACCGGCCCTGCCGTAGGCTCCCCGGGATCGTCTGTGGCCGGCACAGCAGCAGGCCTGGGGGCAGGCGTGTCCTGGCTTCCCTGAAGGATTCCAGGATAGGCAGCCTCCCCTGGCTCTGTCCGCCGCTGAGCCTGGTTGACCCCTGCCGATCTCTGTGCAGCTTGATGACCTGTACCTGATCGCCATTTGCCATCGCCGCGGCATCCGATCGCTTCGGGACCTCACTCCAGAGCACCTGCCGCTGCTCAGGAATATCCTCCGGGAGGGCCAGGTGAGTCATCTCGGCCAGATCCACACGGAATCCCAGACAAATTCTGTTCCAATGCCCTTGTGCTCCCCGGCCACTTTCTTCATACTTCACAGAAGTCCATCTAGGAACAGGGCTTCTCTCTGGATGCCCGTCCCATGACCCCAGGAAGGCTCTTTAGATGGACTCACAAGACCCTTGTCCTCTGGTCCTGCCCTTCCTCCAGCTCCGCTTTTAGCCGCCTTTTCTCTGCCTGGGTTCTCACTGTTGCCTCCGAGCTTTTCTCCTGCGCAGCTCTGCTTGGACCCCTCCTCTCCCAGGATCATGACAGCCATGTCATGCCAGACACATTTCTTGGGCAGATGGGCCCCCGCTCCGATGTGTGCACAAGGCCCTCCTCCTCTGCCCCGAGGCCAGAGCCTGGGTTCTGTAGCACCTGGCGTCCTGGGGTGCTTTGTACGGCGATATTTGCTGAATCACATGAAATTAAAGAGGAGCCCTGGAGGCGAGGGAAAAGGGTCTAGAATCTTGGGTCGTGGTCTTGGTCCTGACATTCTGACCCTCACCACCTGAGTAAGTCTGGGCAGGACTCATCAGCTCACCTCCCTGGGCCTCAGTATGTGGATGGGATGCTGCAAAATCCCATCCTGTGGGCTGGTCCCCAGTCTTTCCTTCACTCAGGCGTTCAAGGACGCCGCCCCTGTGCTGGGGCCCCACAGTCACCAGGGTGCCCAGCCAGGAGAGCTGCTCTCAGTGGTTTTGCTGCAGGTGTGGGGGAAGGGCTTTCCGGGAGCCGCTCTTTGCTGACCTCTAGACCCCAGCTGTCCCGCCACTGCACCCTGTCCCACCTTCTCCCTCCTCCCTGCCCACATCACTGCCTTTCTGGCTGCCTGTATCTTTGTGGAGTAATTCATTTCTCTCCTGAAGCAGCCTCTGGATGGCAGAGTGGCATCTTTCTTGCAGGGAAATGCTGGGCCTACACTTCCACTTGTCCTGGCAGCTCGGGCAGCCTTGTCCCGACAGGCCAGCCACACTTATCCCCCCAAGGGCTTTAGGTGCCCTAGCCTTGGCCTCACACCACTGCAGAGCTCCCAAGGCAGAGTTCCAAGTGCAGGATGTTATTGTGGGGTATATTCTGAGCCCACTGAGGCCCTCATCTTTTTCTCTTCACCTCTGACCTGCTCAGGGTTTCACCCACAGTGGAAATCAGACTCTCCTATTAATGCCAAGCCTTGGAGGCTCCAGACCTGGGGTTTGGTAGAAATAGCTCTACCCCTGAGCAAGGTGGGGGATGGACAGAGGGAGCCAGGGTCAAAGTCAGTGCTTTCTCCTTCCACTAGGAGTCCAGCCAGATCTTCCCCTGGTCTTCTAGCAGCCCTTCCCATGTGCCCTCCCCCTTCCTCTCTCTTCCACCAAGCCTCGGCTCAGCCCCATCCCTGTCACCCTTGTTCTCCCACTTCACTTTGTTCTACGCTGAGAGAGGGTGCAAGCCCCCCTCCCACCTCCTCAGTGATTTAAGTTGGCATCAGGCATGCGGGGGAGGACAGTCCCTATAGTCTTGGACCTCTGGGGCCTGTTCTTCAGCGCTGGGACTTCCTAGAGTCCCAGCAGCAGCTGTTTGATGAAACCCAGCTTCAGTGTTTCATCTAAGTTGGAGTGTGGAACCTTAATGGAGGCCCCTGTTCCCTTCATTTGGGAGAAAAGCCCTCGCTTTGCTGCTGTCACCTGCTTCTGTTGATTTCCTACAGTGGAAGACGGGGACCTGCAGCCAGTTGTGGGGAGGGAGTGTCTGGGGGTTTCTGTCAGCGGTCCAGAGGCCAGTCGGGGAGCAGGGACAGAGGAGGGCCTATGGGGAGCACAGTGACCTCTTTCCTGCACCCCCTCTCTCCTCAGGAGGCCATCCTGCAGCGCTACCAGGTGAAGGGGGACCAGCTCCGCGTGTACCTGCATTACCTGCCTTCCTACTACCATCTGCACGTGCACTTCACGGCCCTGGGCTTCGAGGCCCCCGGCACAGGCGTGGAGCGGGCTCATCTGTTAGCGGACGTGATCGAGAACCTGGAGTGTGATCCGGACTACTACCAGCGGCGCACCCTCACCTTCGCCCTCAGGGCTGATGACCCACTGCTCGGGCTCTTGCAGGAGGCCCAGACAAGCTGAGTCCAACCCCGGGGCTGCCCGGCAAAGAGCACAGATGTGTGGGATTGGGGACGGGGGTGGGAGGGACCTGGGGAAGGGCTCGGGACTTTTAGCACCAAGTGAATTTTTTTAAAAAAATGTATTTTGTACTGGCTTATTCCTAGGATGTGAATAAAGTATTAGTCTCCTTTGGTGTGGTCTGATGCCTGGGGAGGCAGGTGGCAGGGGCAGAACAGGATAGGAATATCTGGGACAGGAGCCAAGTCTGGGGTGGTGGCTTCTGCTGACCCCGATACGTGCCAAGGGCTTTCTCTAAATCCCAGTAAGCACCATTCTTGGTGATTTCCATGTCCCGGATCAGGTGGTGCCTCTCCCTAACTTCAGTCCTTCCTACTCTGCTCTCACGTTCCCCTTCCTTCTTTCCATTTGCTGTATCTTCCTCATGGTTTTCGAGGCGCGCGTGTCCAGGAGTTCCCCCAAAAAACCAGATACAAAAACTCTCTGGAAATCCTCTATAGAGTGTTTTTGCCAGGGCTTCCTCTTGCCCTCCCCAGAACAGAGATCGCAACCCCGCTGATAAACTTCTTGTTGACAAGGATGCAGGACTGCCGCCTGGAAGTGGGAGGGTTTTAATAGGAATCAGATGATGCAAGCCCAAAAAAACTTGCCTCTGCCTCTGTTATTTGGTCAGTGAGCCCCTGGCCTTGAGTTTATTATCTAGGGTGGAAGACAAAACAAACTCACAGAGAGAGATGGAAGACCAAACACCAGACAGCCTGTCAAGGGCAAAATGATAGGGTTGCGGTGGTGGATGGAAGCTCCGAGGGGCTTGGCTTCGAGGTGTGACCAGTGACACGGGTCTCTGTCAAAGGATCTGGAGGCCAGGAAGGGATCCCAGAGTGAGGCTGGTAGCCTTGGGGAGCCAGCGGGGGCCTATCTGGGAAGGGTGACGTCATAGGTACGCAGGTGAGGGCATGCGGTTGGACACATAAGGCACGCACTTCAGCACAGGGGATGTGTGTGTATCACACCGCAGAGGGGCTGGCGTTGGCATGTTAGTCCCTCAGCCCTTCTGGATTGTGCTTCCTCTGGAGGCCTCAGGATGTTCGGTTCTGCTAAGAGATAAGAAGGAAGCATAAGGTAGGGATGGCCCGTATTCTGCAATTCCTGGACTGAGAACCAGGCAACAATTCAGAGTCAAAGGCTTATCAAACATACATCGCAGGCCAGGCACTGCCCTGGAGACTGCTAAGTGGTGAACAAACAGAAGTGTCTCCCCCTGGAGCTGACATTCACCCCATAGCCTTGGACCAGACCCCAGGTGTCCCGAGCCTGTTCCCTTGTAAGAGAACAGGGATGAGGATCCGTGAAGCGTCCTGCGTGTAATTAACATGTGCTGGTGTTGCTCTCTGGTACGGTTTGAATTACTGATCGACTTTGGAGCTAGGTAGTGCTTTAGCTGTTGGGAAACCAAAGCTCCTACCCTCCAGGCTACTGGGGCAGACAGCCAAGCAAACTGTAGGAATAAAAAGAGGCAGGACCCAGGAAGCTACCCTGAAAACACGCATGTGGGAGAGGCTGGTGTACAAGGTCCCCTAGGAAGACCAATGGAACATACTTGTGGGATCACAGTGCTTGGCGGGGTAGCTGACCCCTTGCATGTCTGGCAGGATAGCCCACGGGGAATAAGGCAGTGAGGCTGAAGGGACAAGTTACAGGGAGAGGGATGGCACTGGGGGGCAGCTGCCTTCCTCCCCAGAAGGAGATGAAGCAGCAAAATGTTTGACGGGAACCCCTGGCTTGTTTTGTCCGTGTACAAGAAGTGTCGCAAAGATAATTGAGGGGTGCAGAGGAGTGGAGGGGATGCTGACCCAAGAGGCCCCTCCTTGCAGACAGAGTGGAGGGATCCAATCCCAGGAGCGACCTTTTCTCCTTGAAAGATCAGGTTCTGCCGGTGGGGCTCTCAGCTGGCTTCACACAACATGGTACATGCTTGGAAAAGACTGGCAGGTGGCCCACCCTGACCCCAAAACAGGACCGCTGGGGAACCTCCCAGGGGCCGAGGTTCTCCATCTCCCTGGGACTAAGCTGCCTCCCCAGACTTGACTCCCCAGCTCGATCTGTCCCAGGCTCCTTCCTCTCAGGTTTACTCACCCATCCGTCAAGTTTCTAGCAAACCTCTTGGATGGACCAGCACTGCAAGGCGGCGCTGGAAACAGGAAGATCAAGACCCGCCAGCCTGTACACTCCCTGAGTGCATCTCAGTGGGTTGGGGGAGCGTTGGATGAGACAGTAGTAAGAGCTGTTCTAGAGAGGTTCTAAGAGCTTTGCTCCTTTGCCATGCTGGGTGGTGCTCCTCCTTCAGGACAAACTCTGTTTAGGGGGGAAGAGGATCGCTCCTCCCCTGGCGCCTGAAGCCGGAGTCACTAAGGCCCAGAGAACAGCCCCGCAAGCTGCAGACTGCTCAGGGAGAGAAGACCTCAGGAATTTGACCTCCTGTCCCCAAAGGCCCCTGCGGTAGCCAGGGTCACTGCCCACTAGAGTGTTTGCTTCTCCTCCAGGAAACGGCTGGTCAGATGTGTGGTGAGCCATGAAACTGATCCTGCTGAGCCCCTATCTGACATACACTGATCTGCCCTCGTCACCACGTGAGACCGTGTCTTCACGGCAACCCCCCCTTACCTGAATCCTGGCGTCTCTGGCTGCAGCAAGAAACGGGCTGAGTCAAGGGGTCAGTCACTGTCTGAACTCCCTCATCTGAACTCCCAGAGGCCCTCTTCTAGAAGACCCAAGCTTTCTGACCGCATGCCACTTCCTGTCAGTTCTAGGGAGTCTATTCCCAGGGACCACAGGGGTCCAAGTGCATCCCCTCCACCACAGGCACCATGGGTCTGGAGCAGGTCACAGCAACTGGGTCAGCCCCCCACCCCCTGAAGTCTTTCCCCTCAAGTAAAGAAACTCCATTCAACCCAGGTCTCCTGCTTCTCAGTCCAGGGGGATGCAGAGTGAGAAACAGACCCTCTCTGTCCTAGCTTTCCTTTTTTTTTTAAATTTTTAAAGATTTTAATTTATTTATTTTAGAGAGATGAGAAAGAGAGCGGGAGGGGCAGAGGGACAATGGGAGAGAAGCCCAAGTACACTCCTCACTGAGCTCAGAGCCCAACGCGGGGCTTGATCTCATGACCCTGCGATCATGATCTGAGCGGAAACCAAGAGTTGGACGTTCAACTGACCGCACCCCCCCCACCCCCACGCCCTAGCTTTCCTCTTGATGTCACTTTGCAGAACCACACATCCTGCCGCCCGGGAAAGCTTCCTGAGTGAGATCCAGTATCCCTCGACCCTATCTTCACCAACTAGCAAACACCAGCCCCCTCTGGCAGCATGACATGTCCTGTGTGCTGCCACCAAGGCCTTCTGCATTTGACTCTGTGCCTTCCCTGTGCGTGCCTGTGTCCCTGTTGTGCTGGAACAGTGGGAGACGTCACCCTTCCCAGAAAAATCCTGGACGTGTCCACAACTGGCCGTCAGCCCTCCGTACTTGGCCTACTATCTCCTCGGCGTGGCGGCAGAAGGAAGGAAGCATGACTGCTATTGTTCCTTGGCTCCTTTCATTTTGCCCAAAAGTTTCCTCATAGAGCAAAATTGCTGAGTGTCCTGGATTTGTCCACATTCCTTCATGAAAAGGAGAAAAATAACATTTCGGAACGAGGACATGTGAGCTCGACTCTGCATGTCTCTGTTGAACACAGAGCCCCGGCGGAGAAACAAATCGAGAAATATTTACATACAAAGTAACATTTGAAATTGTTTCTCTTGTAAGGCTTCCATATCCAAAAGTTTTCGTGTGTCTCCTTCTTTCTGAATAGACTGATGTAGATCTTCCTTCTCAGAAAGGACCAAAATCTTCATTCCAAGCATGTATATATGATCTTAAAATGTCCTTTTTTAAAGAAGATGGTTGTCATTGGTGGTGGTTGTTTTTAAAATATCCTCACCCAGCAAAATAAATAAATGTTGGCAACCCTGTGTTTGTTCTAGTGCTATTATTAGTGGAATGATACTGGATTCTGAAATCTATACAAACTTGAAGTTTCCATGTTTCAACCACTTAAAAAATAAGCAGGGACTGAATTGATTTAAAGTGTTTCAATTCAATACACATGTTTTGCACATCTTCCCAAATATTTTTTTTAGGATTTTTAAAATTTATTTGACACAGAGAGAGAGAGAGAGAGAGAGGTCACAAGTAGGCAAAGAGGCGGGGTGGGGGGGCGGGGTGGTGGAAGGAGACTCCCCGCTGAGCAGAGAGCCCGATGCGGGGCTCCATCCCAGGACCCTGAGATCATGACCTGAGCCGAAAGCAGAGGCCTAACCCACTGAGCCACCCAGGTGCCCCCGAATTTTTTTTTTTTTTTTAAGTTAGAATCTGGAGATAGAGCTCACATGGAGCTTATGATTTAGTGAGGAACCCAGGTGGTCATTACAAAGTAATGACAAAAGCAGTGAATGCCTTCCACAAAAGGCAGAGGGGGCTGGGAGACCTTATGCAGAGAGAAGGCAAATTTCCAGGCTACATTTGCTAGCCAAATGTCCTGCACAAGCAGAGGCCGGGCAGTCAAGGCGGACTGTGGCTCAGCACGCTGGGATCTAGAGCCAAGCCTCTAGCACAACGTACAAGTGCACAATGAGAACACGGGCCGCTTTGCCCTTCAGGACCGTGATGAAGAAGTGAAAGTCCGAGCTAAGGGTGCACGTCTGGGAAGCAAATGGTCTGATGGCTTCGGCACAGCAACCGCACCATTCCCCAGGTATGATCGCAGGCAATTCCATAACTGCTCCCAATTTAGCAATGGTAAGAGTGCTCCCTGTGAGGGCTTTTGTGGGGATTAAAGAAGAGCCTTTTGTAGACGTAGTCACCACGGGGTAAACGTGAGCTAGATTTTTCTACTGTGAGAAGGACTGAAAAGGATGCAACCAGAGATACTTGGGCTAGATATTTAAAAGAACTTCCTGATGAGAAGGGCTGTGAAATCCTAGATTATGCAGTGGAGGGCACAGCAACCAAGTGACTTTTGGGCAAAAAAGATAAACTACCTGTGGTTAATTGACTGGCCCCAAGCAGAGGCGAGGGCTGCACGCAAGGACTTCTTGGGATCTCGTCCAGCCTAAAGGTTCCTGGAATGCCCTGGCCTACCGGCAGGTTTCTAACACAACAACAGTGATGTCCCCTGCCTGCTATTGAGAACCCTGGGAACAGCTCAGCTCTACGGTCCGGCCATATAAATCTGATAAAAATAGGAGCTGAACTACCCTCCCAGAGTTGCTATTTTTAAAAGCGTCTGAGATGCTGGACTGGGTTTATTTCTTCCTCACACGGCATCTTGCTGTTCCCTCCTCCTGGTGGGCAGGAAGTTAACGTGGCACATGAGAGGGACAGGAGCCAGAAGCCTGCGAGGCCCGTTTGTCGAGAAGCTCCAGGCCTCCTACCCACACCCGCCGGCTGCCAAGGAGGAGCCTCTGGGGGCCACAGCTTCCCCCGTTGATAAGCACCTGCCCCTTTCGTGGTGCCCCTCGCTCCTCTGCCCCTTCCCTCTGCTCCCGTGGCCCCTCTGGTTGCCCCAGTTCCTCCACTGTGGAGACAGAGCCAGAGAGGTCAAGGGAGGTGGAGGAAAAAGGAACGGAAGCAGCATGGCTCCAAGCGGGACCAGGACCCAGCGAGCCGCTGGTCAGGTTGTCTTGTTCTGTCTGTCCTTGGCACAGCTAGCTTCCGGGAAGAACCGTCCCGAGTTGTCAAACCCCTGCTGGCTTCATCATATGACCTCTCGCTGTGTCCTGCAAGGGTGCAAGCTGCTGGGTGGTGCTCTGATGGCTCCAGGACCATCCCTCCTCCACCACCCGGGATCAAAAGGTCCCAGAACTGCTTCCCCCTGCCCCACTGATGATATGGCTTCCAGGCAGCTAGCTAAGCATCTGGTTGTGCCATTAAGAAACCCGAAGGGGAAAGATCATGAGTAAGCACACTGCGGCCTGAGGGGAGGAGCCAGAATTACAGTTAGCTTCTGGGCACCGGGTAACCTGGGATCAGCGAGGGGCGGGGGAGACCTGACCACTTCCATAAGTCAGAGAAGGGATGCCGCCTGCATCACATAACACACACTTACATAGTGCATTGAACTTCCAGAGCAAGTTCCTGTCCACTGCCTAGTTTAATACCAACAATACCTTTTGACAAAATACAGTGATTTCTTTTTCTTTCTTTTCTTTTTTTTTTTTTTTTTAGTAAGAAAACTCAAGCAATGCAGTGACAGAGGTAGATTTGGGAATCAGGACCCCAGGAGGGAGAGCTGGCCCTTCGGTTCTGTTCTCTGGCAGAGGGATGTTGGTGTGGCTCATGGCCAGAACCGCAGACTGGGTTTAGATCTAGCTCATCAAAGGGTTAGCAAAGTTTAGAAGCCGGACGAGTCTCAGTTCAGCTTGGCCATACTACTCACCTTGGTGCTTTGGGCATCTGATGACTCTCTTTGGGCCAGTTTTCCTGACCATGAAATGGGGGGGGGTATCCCCTTTTTCCCCTTGACTGGCTCAGGGCACCGACTTTAGCCACTGGCTTCTTTCTACTCAGCTAAGCTTAGTTTAGGCCTTGAGCTAAATGCAGTTAAGTCTTTTCTGACTGAATGCTTGACGGACCAAGCCAATGGCACCATTCAAACATTAAGTTCAACATAGGTGGGATGCAGAAAGAACCTATCTGTGCAAGGTGTGATTTAGAACAAAACGGTCACCTATGGAAGAACTTGGAGGCTCACCCTGTTCACCTAAGCCTTCTCCACTTTGTTCCGGTAGAGCCTCCTGAACTACCTGTTCTCAACTAAGAAGCCCTCCAGTTTCTTCTGAAGTGAACCTGAAGCTGGCAGGTCTCTGAACCCCCTTTGCACTTACTGTCGGTTACTCACACCTCACACTTAGTCACTTCCTGTCTTGCCTTCTTCTTGAACAGAAGTCCATTGTGATCATTCTCTCTGGGGCTAGACCCTAACTAAGCTTCCTGGGAGACAGGGACCAGGTCTTAGATTTTTCTGGGAGTGGCGGGAGCCTCCAGCACCAGGCTGTCCCCACTAGGTGACCCACCAGGGGCTCAGTAAATACCACTCACCCATGGAAGAACCACTCACCTATGAAAGAGAGTGTCTCGGGGGCTGTGGGTTTCCTGGGGGTAACTTCTGGACTAGGTTTCTGGGCCTGCGCCGTTTCCAGGCTTGATGGGGGATGTCTGAGCCCAAGGAAGTAGGGTCAGGAGCCTGATGGGGTTTCCCCTGGCGACAGTGTGCCTGGCGCCTTCTGTAAGGAACAGAAACCAAGAAGCTTTTTCAAGGCCAAAACTGGTGTGCAAAAGAGGGGCGGCAGAGGGAGCAGTCTCAGAGCTGCAGGTGCAGACGAGGGCAGAGGAGAGGCCCAGGTCTAGGTCTATGGCACCTGGCCGCGGGGCCCAGGGCGGGGATGGGGGGGTGGGCTCCCGGAACAAGGCCCTCCCCCTTCCGTGCCTCACTTTGCAGAGCGAGCGAAGGACGCGGTTCACCACGTGGGAGAGCCGAGAACCCTTTGTTGGGTCTCATTGTTCCCAGGAGAGTGTGCGGAGGCTGCGCTGGGCACATCCATCCTGGCGCCACTCACAGGCAGCGCCCTCCCGGGTTCTACCCTCACCCCATCCGGCCTCCCCTTCCGCCCCTCCGCGCCCGCCCCGCGCGCCCAGGCTTCTCGGCCCCGGGCCTCTGCCGCTCACACACTGTCCCAGGCCGGCGGGCGGGAGCCCCGCCCGCGCGCAGCAGCGCCCCAGCCCTTCCTCCGCCTCCCCGCCCTTCCTCCGCCTGCCCGCCCGCTCCCCGGAGTCGGCTCCCCGGCCGTGTGCGCAAGCGTGTCCGGCCCCTTCCCCGCCCCCCGCACGGGCCCGGGCCCCCGCCTCCCGGCAGGCGGACTTGCCCGCTCCCAGGCCCGCCCCGCGCCCGGGACAGGGACCCGGCCGAGCGGAGCCGCTGCGCCAGCGCCGCGCCGCCAGCCCGTGCGCCTAGCGGATCGGAGCTGTGCGCGAAAGTGTCGTGCCCCGCCCCGCTCCACCCGCGAGGGTGAGTACGCGGCGGCCGGCCCCCGAGGGGTCCGGGGGGAGGGCGGGAGCGCCGCGGGGGCCCGGTTGTCTGGTCCCCACCTCCGTCGCCCTGCGCCGCCGCGGCCCCGGGGAGGTGGTCGGCCCGGCACGTGGGCGCAGCGCTGGGCCGGCCGGGGTGGGGCGACCACGGCCCCGGGATCCCTTTCTCTGGACCAGATTTTCGCGGGAAGCCGGTGTTCGTCTCCCTTGGAGTGAGCCACCGGGATGGTCCTCTTCTCCGGAAAGTTTCTAGCCCCCACCCCTGCGCCCCTGCTCAGGAGGCGTCCCCACCTTCAGCATCCTCTGAACCTTGGTGTCTCGCACAACTGCCCCCACGGAGTCCAGGAGATCAGTAGGCTGGCTTGGCTAGAGGTGACGGGCTGGGCTGCGTCCATCCGTGTGCAGGAGTCGCAAGGTCGCCTAGCAGAGCCCACAGGTGGGAGTTGCAAGTTGCAGGCAGGTGGTGCCCGGGATACCAGGTCCCCCTGGTGGGGGCCTTTGGGCCTAGGCCCCTGTGCCTCCAGGCAGCCTGGGTGGTGGACAGTGGGAAGGGATGGGGTTGGGGTGAGGGTGGGGTCCAGCTGCGACTGGACCCTGAGCTCCTCTGTCTGCCCCCCTGGGACGCTTACCGCAGGCACCTCCTGGCCTGCCCAGAGTTGCCAACATGTCTGCCAGTAGCTGCCCCCTCCATTTCCAGTCTTGGGGGAAAGCTCCCTCTGGGCCATGGGAGGCCTGATGGACAGTTGCTGCTTCCTCCGTTCCACAGAGCCAGTCCTGAAGGCCTTGCTTAGCTAGGGTGCTTCTTCTGGAAGGCGGGGGTGGGGGTGGGGGTGAGGGGTATAGGCAGTGTTCAGGTGCTCAGCTGTGCTTGTCTGACCTCATGGCCACCCACGGGCAGGCACCCCCACAGGCTTCTGAAAGCCTATGCTTTCCACCACTGGAGGGAGGCACAGCGAGAAAGCCAAGTTCAGGCTGACTTCTTCGCAGAACCCTGGGAACGAGCCTGGTGTGTGCCGGGTTGTTGCACGAGGCACAAGCCTAGGCTGCTTTCTCCTGAGCTGCACCCTGTCCCCGCCTCCTCCAGGCCCTGGCCGTGGCCTTCCCGAGGGTGATTTTAAATACATTGATGTGTGTGAAGTGCTCGAAGGGGTGCCTGCTTGAAGGAAGCAGTGTTCGCTGAGAGTAGTGCTGCTCCCACGCCCTTACTCGCCCTCCGGAGCTGCCCGCTAATTCCGCAGAGGGTGCCTGGAAATGACCTTGTGGGGTCTTTTCTCTTTGCCGGGAGGGGTGGGCCTGAGCGGAGGTGGTGCTCAGACCTTGCTCTGTTCCCTTATCCACGGAGGGCTCTCTGGACCACCCCTCAGCATCGCTGCGCTGGGTGGGAGATCTTGGCCGACCAGTGGGCCCTGGGTTTCATCAGGCGGTTGCAGGTGAGCCAGGAGCTGGGGCCAGTCCCTCTCCCCTCCCCAGCCCAAGCAGAGGGGGTGAGGAGGGGCGCATAGTTGGAAGAACTTAGGAAGGGAAAGTACGAATCGCCTGAATCGCCTGCCGGGACTGTGGGCCAAGACGGCATCTGTAGCTCACGCATGGGTTACTCCTCAGGACAGCAGGGAGCCCCTTTCCTGGGAGCAGAGGTCCAGGCTGTGGAAGCCCACTGCGCCTTCCGGGATGCCTTCTTCCCTTCTCTCCAGCTTCTCTACCCAAAGCAGTGACTTGCTCACCACTCCTCAGAAACAGAGTTATGTGGCCCCCTCCACCCTCTCAGCTGTTTTAGGATCCAATTTTCTGGGTAGAACCAAGAATCTGATACTTTCTGGAATTGTAACAAATTCTGGGAAAGACCCCTCCCTCCACCTCCACCACTCCCTGGCTGAACTTCCCCAGCAGGAGCAGAGAAGTTGGACCCCCTTCCTCTGTTCCAGCTTTACCTGTGGGCATTCTGTAGTTACCCCATGCTGGCCTGGCTTCTACCCTGCCTTGGGTGCCCCCTCGGACCCTACCTGGACACATTCTCTGGGTCTCACCTCAGAGAAGCTGCCCAGCGGTCCTATGAATTCCTCCTGTCAGGATGGTTTACACCTTCTGTCTTGGGGAAGGGCTTGCTCTACCTTAGAATAATACAAAATGGTTCCACAGCCCACAGAGGAGGGAGAGCTCCAGCCTCCTGAAAGGGACCCTCCAGATCAGTGTCACAGAACATCCCAGAGGCTGAGGGCCAAGTCTCCTGATGGAAATCAAGGCAGGCACCAGAACTCATCTGAGCTCCCAAGCCCCTGGAGATGGACTCTGGAGAGCAGGGCAGTTGGGTAGTGAGGGAAGGATGCCCAGAAAACTTCTAGAACTTTCTGTCACCTCCCCACCCACTGACTCCTTAGCTGCCCTGTGGTGAGATATTCCCTGACTCTGCCACCGCACCCCCCCACCCCCACCAGCAGCTAGCTATGCTTCCCTTACCCCCACCCCCTGGGCCCTGCTTCCTTCTTTGGGTGTGGGACCTTGACCTGAAACTTTTGGTTGCCTTGAGAAAAGGATGAGTGTAGGTAGATTTTGGAAGTTATGGTCCTTTGTTTCCCCTCTGCCCTTTGGTTCTCCCTTCCCAGAAGGGCTCAGCACTCCTGCGTCCATGTTCTGAGAGCCTCTGGGTGGGTTGCCAGCCACCCTCCGCCTCAGAATCACCCCTGACCTTTCCCGCATTCCCAGTGCGTGCATGCGTGTGTGTGTGTGTGTGTGTGTGTGTGTGTGTGTGTGTGTGTGACTCTTAGACGGAGGAAGTGGTTGAATCTAGCAGCAAGTGGTTGAGGCCTGGGCCCCAGCCCCGTGCCCCCAAGCCCAGCAGGGGCTGAGCTCTGTCAACGGCTGGCGTGGGGTCGGTTGCTTTCCAGGGTGAGAAGGGCCTTCAGCGTCCAGAACTGCAGCTTTTCTTCTGGTCTTGGCCCCTTGCCTAGGACCAGGAGACATACAGACAGCTCCTGACACTCTCTCTGCCCACCCCAGCCCTGCAGAGCTGCCCTGTGGAAAGATGCTGGGACGACTCCAGAGTCTGAGGCCCTGGCTTCTGCCCAGCAGGGTGGAGGGGCTGCTGCTAGGACTGATGGCAGGTGCCGGCCTGGTGAAGCCCTCAGTGTCTCCCGGGGCCTCGAGTGTGATGAGGCCGGGCAGCAGAAGCCCACAGGCAGCTGTCCTTGTGGGGTGGGATGGTTCCTCCTTCCTGCGTGGACTTTCCCTCTGCAGCCCAGCCAAGTGGGTCACGGGCTCCGGGATCTGGTTTCCTGGGGTGGGATGGGGAGGCTGGGGGTGGCTGGGAGGACGGGGTCCCGTTTGCAGAGGGCTGGGCCCACACGCTGTTGCTTCTGCCTTTGATCCAAATCCTCCTGCAGGAGGGTGTGGGTTCCAGGGGCTATAGCCGTGTTCCTTGTGTCTACCACCTGCCCCATGTCCTCCTCCCTAGCAGCCTTTGTAAACACCTGTCTACAATAAAAAAGGCTTAGGCAAGTAACACAAGTACTTACCATGTGTCAACCAAGCGCTTCTCTCTCTCTTTTTTTAAAAAATATTTTATTTATTTATTTGACAGTCATCACACGTAGGCAGGGGTTCCGTAGGCCAGTTCCCTGGTGAGCAAAGAGCCGGAGCCCTCCGGACCCCCGAGGACCCTGAGATCAGGACCCGAGCTGAAGGCAGAGGCTTAACCCACTAAGCCACCGAGGCACCCAATCAAGCACTTCTTAAAGCCTGGCCGCATACGCTTAACAAACAGACAAAAGAAAAGGATGTGCCGGAGGCTTATTTCTATCCCTTCCTGTAAGCCTCATACACACCTTTCATTCAGCCCATTTATCTGTGAAGAAATGAGGATCTGGCAGTGGAAACTTTGGCCAAGGTCACAGCTTCTAAGCAGCTGAGCAGGGGACTTGTATCTGGGGCTGTTTTGGAAACCTGCTTTTCGCAGTTGAGCTCTCCACTGCTCCCCCAAACTCATTTCCCCATCCTTTGGTGCCTGAAGAGGTTCAGAGCTGTGAAGGGCTTTGCTCAGGGCCACAGTGCGTTGGTGACAAGGCCGACCACAACCTCCACCTCTGGACTCCCAGCCCAGAATTCTTTGTGCCGACCCAAACCCCACACCTCCCCCTGCCCGCCGTGGCACCCTTGCCCAGAGTGCAGGCTCCCTGCTTCTCAGCCCCTCCCAGCCCCCACCTCTCCCTCTTTTCCCCCAGTAATTGCTTCCATCTGGCCCGCCCGCCCGGCTCCTATTCCTTTGGAAATGCGGCTCTCCGGCTGCCGCCCACAGGGCTGCCAGGCCTCAGCCGACAACCGTGGCGACACGTGGGGAAGGGGAGTGGCCCTACAGGTCCAAGCTCGGGACTTGGGCCAATGTGGCTGCCCCCAGGGTCCAGGGTCTGCCATTCCCAGGTCCCTGCCAGGCAGGAGCACCTTTGTTTTCGGATCCTCCTCGACACCCGTCCTTGCCTGGCTCCTGGCAGGAGAAGCTCTTTCAAGAGAGCAGCTCTCAGTCCCAGGGGTAGGGGTGGGGGTGAGCTTCCCTTTGGCCCTGTCCACAGGCGTCCGTCCCATGGCCCCCCTTCCCCTGCCCCTGCAGGTGGCTCAGGTCTTGGGGCGGGAGGCCTGGTTGGAAGGGACAGCAGGAGAGAAGTGGGGGCCAGTGAGGGCGCGCCCTGGGGACCTGGGGACCACTGCCAGAGACTTCAGGAAGGGAAGCGAGCAGGGCAGTCACAGCTGCAAAGGCTGAGGGACCCCGGAGCTCTGGACAGGTGGGCATGGGGTCCGCTTGTTTCTGTTGGTCCCAGGTCATTGGCTCAGAATGAGCAGAACTAGAGATGCATCCTTCTGTTTTGTGCCATAATAAAATAAAACCTGCACCTTCTCCCAGGGCCTCTGATGCTCTGTTGACTCCCTTGCCTCAGGCTCTGCGGAGGCTGGCTAGGGAGGGAGGCCAGCAGGGCCCTTGATGGGGCTAGCTGGAGATTTCAGGAGCGCACTTCTGCCTTTGGAGGGGGCACGTTGCTCATCATCAGAGATGTTTAAGCATACACCTGTGACCTTGACAGGGACAGTCCCAGGGAGATGCAGGCGTAGGAGGGGTGTATTGGTTGTGTGCAGCGGGCTTGAAAACTTTTAAGGTATTTTCTCCCCTGAGATTTTAGGATTTTGGTGTAAGCTCCAAGAACCTGTCTGTCTTGCTCACTGCTGTATTCATGGTTGGAATGATGTATAGCAAACAGTAAGTGCTCGGTAAATATTTGTTTGATAAATGTATGGAAGAGGTACCTTGGGTTTTCTCTGTCTTCACTGTGTTCCTGCTTTCCTTCCTGCTTTTCCTGAGGCAAAGGAAGAAAGCTGCCCTTTTGACAGGTGAGCTGTCTGTCCGAGAAGGGCCTGGCCTGGCCCCGCTTGCTGCCATGCTTCCCCCCACCCCATCCCCCAACCCGGGGTCTCTCTAGGCGCTGGAGAAGCAGGCAGGAGGCACAGGTAGGGATGGACAGGAGTCTGCCCTTTGAGGAGGGCCTGCCCCTCATTCCAGCCCCCCTCCCGGGTGCAGCTGGACCCGTTCCTGTTCCTGTCTCCCCTCCTCAGCCCAAACTTGAGGTACTTGCACAGGACGGGTCCTAATCTCCCCTCTTGTCCTGACATCGGTCCTCTCCTCCCGTTCGGGGCCAGGAGAGGTGACCCTAGGGCTGGAGCCCCACTCCGGTGTCCACTTAGGAGGTGGGGTTCACCCCTATTATTGCTTCAACTCTAACAGTTGCTCTTCGATGCCTTCTCGAAGGCTTTCCACATAAAATCTCATGTGAAAGTAGGACAGAGGGTTTTCTGGAATTTAAAGAGTTTTATTTGGGAACCCCCCCATTCAACCCCATTAAGACTTTTATTTTCCCAGTAGCATGCCGCATGTGTTCTCATCTCCTTTGCTCCATCTGTCCCCCTCCCCCATGCCGCCAATGGCTTGGCTACTCTGGGTAACCTCCTTCCTAAATGGCGAGTGTCCTTCAGCATCCAACCCGAGGCTCTGCTCTGGGAAGCCTGCTGGACCGCCCAGCTCCTCCCATGCGCCCCGAGTGCCCTTGGGTCCCACTCTTGCCACGTACAGGGACGGTGTAGGGGAGACCCACTGCCCTTGGGTCCCAGTCTTGCCCCATATGGGGACAGGGTTAGGGTTGAGCGGTGCTCTGGGCGGTGTGGTAGAAGTGTCAGGTTTGTCCCCTTTCCCCGCTCGCTGGCCTCAGGCCCTTGGGTTCCTCCCCTGAGGAACCCGCACTTTGGATAGAGAGAGTGTTTCCAGTGATGCGCCAGGGCGTGGAATCCCGTACTCTGTAAACGCCAGGCACGCCAGGCTGCTGTGTCTTCTGGAATTCAAGGGGGTGCCCAGATGCTGAAGAGTGTCCAACGGCGGGGCCCTGGTGGCCAGAGGCAGGCGGCCGGGCGGGAGCCACTCACTGCTGATGGCACCCTTTGTCTCCTCTCTGTCTGCACCCAGGTCTGTAACCTCTGGCAGGTGTCAGGTGGTGATTAGTGCTCCATCAGCTGGTCTGTGAGTTGGGCTCGTGGCATCTGCCTCACCTCCCAGGTTTGGGAGGCCCAGGGAGGTAAACATTTGCAGGTTGGGAAAGGCCTTGGAGGTCACCACGGGGCTGGACCCGCAACTGCCTTCCTCCCTGAGGTGTCCCAGCATCTGGAACCTCGCTGCCTCATAGTAGCAGCTCTGTAACTGTTTTTTTTTTTTGCCAATGAGGGAGCTGAGACTCAAAAAAGTAACCTGCTGTTCTAGCTCCCTGAACATCCCCTCTGCCCCTCCGTCCACCCCCTGCCCCCATCTCATCCCTTTCTCTGAGGTCCTGACATCATCCAGGCCCCAAAGACCAGGATGGGCTCCACTACCCCCAGGGGCATGGCCAACGGGGGACTGGGTGGGCTAGGACACGTTCTAGAAATGTCCACTGTCATCCTGCTTCTCTAGGACCTGCTCTGTTCTCAGAGGGGGCTAGCCCTGGCCTGGCAGGGGGGAGTGTGCTCTTGGAGGGGGGCACCCATCCTCCTGTGTGGGCCCTTCTCCCCACATCACTGTCCCCCCTTCTCCGCTGGTCTGCTCCTTGGTCCTTTTTTTCCTCTTTTTTTTTTCTTTTTCTTTTTTCTTTTTTTAAGATTTTATTTATTTATTTGACAGACAGAGATCACAAGCAGGCAGAGAGGCAGGCAGAGAGAGAGGAGGAAGCAGGCTCCCTGCTGAGCAGAGAGCCCGATGTGGGGCTCGATCCCAGGACTCTGAGATCATGACCTGAGCCGAAGGCAGTGGCTTAACCCACTGAGCCACCCAGGCGCCGCTCTTTTTCTTTTTCTTTTTCTTATCGTTTTCTGCCTTCCGTTCTTCTCTCTTCCTCCCTTCCCATCTGACTCCTCTTCTTTCCCCTTCTGTCCTCCGGAGTCCCCCATGCTCCTTGCCTCAACATCTGAGTGGTCTTCACGTGGCAGCTGCATTTCCAGCGGTCGGGGAGGTTCCCTTCTGGGCTCTGGGGGTTCAGGAGCGCCTGCTGTTGTTGGCAGCTCCAGAATTTTCTAATGAGATGGTTCTTCCAGCAGTTGGGCTTGGTGAAGGGACAGTGCCGGCCCAGAGGAAACTCAAAGTAAACTTAAACTCTGCTCCCTGGGCCCTCACCCACCTCCCTGGACGTCCTCCTGGGCAGGAAGGTGGGACCTGGTCCGAGTGCCGGAGGGTCTCCCAAGAAGAGTGGGCTGGTGGAGCTGCTTTGGCTTCTGACCTCCGCCCTCCCCACTCCTCTCTCCAGAGCTCCAGCTCTTTCCCCAGAGCGACCTGCTGGGATGGAAGAGGCTGGTCAGAGCAGGGAGGAGATTTCTGCTCAGACACCTTTCAGGTGAGCCCACATGGGGGGGGGGGGGGCTGTGTGCATGCTGTAAGTGTGTGGATGAGTGTGTACGTGGGTTGTGCAGGAGAAAGAGAGCATGGGTGTGCATCCGTGTGTGGACAAGTAATACAGGTGGGCCTGGGGGAGTCTGTGTCTTCTTCCCCCACCCCCCTTTCCAGGCCTGCTTCTAGCCCAGAGTTCTCCTCTCTGTGGTCTTTGTGACCTGGCTTTGCACGGGGCTCTGTACTGTCTTGTGGGCCAGCTGGTCCCCTGCTGCAGTCCCACGCAAGGATGACTGATCTCTGGCCACCCATTTAGCTGCCTGGGGGCCCTTGGGCCAGCGTTTGCCCCCCGCCTCCCAAAATGGAGGCGTGTGGGGGCTTCCTGCCCAGCGTCTCAACTCTGCCAAGGCGGAGGGAATGGGGAACAGCTGCGTTGGCCGATTCCAGCTCCTTATGGATTTGGTTTGACAACAAAGCTCCCTCTGTGTGTTCTCAGGCCCCTTACATAACCCGAGGGTGGGGAGTTGGGGGGAGGCAGGCAGGAGGAGGTGGAGATGGGGACAGGGAGACACCGGGACAGGATGGCTGGAAAGGGGACAGGGACACGGGGAGGAGAGCAAAGGGGAGTGAGAGAGAGAGAGAGAGAAAAAACGTTGGGAAGGAGAGAGAGGAGGAAACAGTGTGTCTTGACCCTACAATTCTAATTGCCGTCTTCGAAAGTGGGAACGAGCTGGATCTCTAGGGCTTCTGACTTTTGCCCAGTTGATGCCTCATCTCCTTGAGCCCCACCCATCAGCCCCAGACCCGGACCCGGACCCACTGAGGAAGCGCTAGGGATCTGTCTGGGAGGAAGGGTTTGGGGCTGGGCAACCCCCCACCCCGCCCCGCCCCCGCCCTGTAGCTGAGCACTTTCCATAAAGAAGGGAGTCATTTTCTTCGCTGCTCTTGGGCTGCCATTCACTACTCCAGACCCCTGGCCCGGCTCCAGAAGCCCCTCTGGTGACCCTTTTTGTGAATGGCAGGCATTCCCTGTGTCCTGTCAGGCTGCTCCAGGCCCCCACCTAGCTCCCCGTCCCTAGCCTCCCGCCCAGGACCTCCCCACAGCTCCAGCCCTCTGCCCACCCCATCGGAGGCCCTGTGGCCCTGTCCCCGCACTGCCCCCTCTGTCAGTAATCAGACATTCTCTTCTCACCATCACTATCCCTGCAGCTGTCCAAATAGAGTGAGAAGAAAATGTTCTCTTTCCGGAACAGCTGGACTGACAGGCCGGGAAGGCCAGGTGAGCCGGCCAGGCTTGGGGGTGGGCGGCACCTTGTCCCAGGTTCCTGCTCTGCTAGCTCCCGGGCAGGAGAAAACAGACGCTTGGAAGAGGGCAGGAGGACCTGTGGGCCTTCAGGTGGGACCAGGGTCCCCGTGGCTGCGTGGTCTCCTGGGTTTTCTCAGGGTCTGCGTCTTCCCTGTGCCTCAGTTTCCCCAAGTCCTTATCTGGCACCAGGCTTCTTTGAAAAAAGCCTCGATCCCATTTAGCCCTGAGGGCAGTGCTTGTCCCAAGGTAGTGGTGGATTAACAGGGCTGTATTCTTGGAAGCTGAAAACAGGGAAGACTCCTGAAAGGACCAGGGGAGGAGCTCTGGCAAGGCCCCAGATTTGGGGTGCTCAGGCACTTGGTTTGACCCCTGGCACCGCCCTCAGTTAGATTTAGGGTGTCTGCCCAGGAGGTATCCCATACGACTTGAGCCATAGCTCCGTGGAGAGGAGGTGTGGGCGAAGCCCAGACCTGTTGAACGAGCCCTAGACTCTGGAATCCTCAGTCCCCAGGCCCTGAGCAGCTTGTGCCTTGCCCTCCCACCACCTCCCCCAGGTCTGGGATGATCCTGAAATTGCTAATGCCTCAGGGCTGGAGACATGAAGGCCTGAGTGGGGTAGGGAGATGGCTAGGGGAGGGCCTAGGAGTTTCCCCGATTTGTGGGGGAGGGGGGTAGGCCAGGAGGACAGTCCCTCTCCGAGGGATCAGGGTTAGGTGCCCGTGCAAAGAGGCCAGGCCAGGAGGATGGTGAGTGAGGGCGCCAGGCGGGGGTACCCTTCCCCCGGCCAGCTGCCTCTGGCCCATGCGTGACTGAGGTCCCAGGCTGCCCTGGGACACTCCCCAGCCCTTCTGGGGACATCCTTACGAGGCTGTGAATCTTCCTCCCGTCTGCTTCCCTGCAGCCCCTCTGTCCCAGTGCCCACCTCCCCCAGTACCTTTGAGCATGACAGGAGTGGGACTCCCTTGCTGGGAGCTGGGCTTGGCCTGGCTGAGGGCCAGGAGTCCAGGGTTTCTCTTTACCCAACTTTCAGAGGTGAAGAGAAGGCCCCCGAGGGCCAGCGTAGCCACTCCCTGCTCCTCTGGAAGCTCCCGCTCCCTGGCTGGGAGCCCCAGGGACCTGTAGCCTGACAAACAAACCGGCCACAGCTGAAGGTGAAGTTGAAGCCGGGTGGGCAGTGCCCTCAGCCGCAGGATGGGGGAGGAGAGCACCCTGGCCGAGGGGGCCCAGCTGACCTCAGAAGCTGTATGTTGGGGGGAATGGGCAGGGGAGGAGAAGGAACGAGGGGTGTGTGCCTGTGTGTACGAGTGTGTAGGGTTCCTACGTTCCATGTTGGGTCTGGGTGTGCCTCTGAGCAGACAGCTGTGTGTTTCTGTAGAGATGCGCTTGTAGGTTTTTGACACAGGAGGGTTCGAGCGGGCAGGAGTAGGGTGGGCTTGAGGGGTTCTGAGTGTCTTTCTGGGGCCTCCCGGCTCTGGGTTGTGGGTGAGGCTGTGGGCATTCAGATTGGCTGCACATTCACCCTGTGGGAGAGCCCTGGGGGCAGAAGTAGGTGTGGGTCCCCTCTGATCATGCCAGCCAGCCCTCCAGCCAGTGCTCCCACCAGCTGTGCTCTGGGCTCTGCCCCGAGGGACCTCGGCTTCCCCCAGGGGTCAGCACCTTCCCCAGCAGCACCTCGAATGCTAGCCAGGCGTCCCCTTACGTCATCGCTGACCTTGTCCTTGGAGGAGAGTCAGTTCAAGGAAGGTCTTACCGATGTGCAACAATCTTAAAAGAGCCTGTCTTACTAGCTTCACCCTTCCCAGGGGACAGGCTGCGGCCAGAAATGCAGTCTTGATTTTTCTTCTTTTGGGTTGCATTCTTGTCCATGGCCCCACCCAGGGGCCCTAGTGCCGCCCCTGAGCATATGCATGCACCCCGAGGCCCACTCTCAGCTCCTCTCACTCTGTCAGGCTCCTGCTGGGAATTCAGGAGTGGGTCCTCCCCTGTGGACACCCCAAAGCCTCTCTGTTGCAGAACCGCCATTGCGGGACAGTGTGCATCACCAGGGGAGAGAGGTCTTCCTGCTGCTCCATCTGGAACAGCCGTGCTGAGGGCACCCTTCTTGGGCCAGAGCTGGCATAGTGTTCACCTCCCTCGAGGTCTCAGGACTGAACATGGCCCTGCCCTTTCCGCGAGTGGGGACTTGAGGAGAACCTGCTGGGGCGGGGACAACCAGCAGAGGGAACATCACTCTGGAAAGAAGTGAGGAGGGCTACTGCTTCTGGAGCTGCTAGGAAAATGGGGTGCTGGCCAGCGGAGGGGGCCCCATCTGGATCCCCTTGGGACGGCCATCAGGTGGGACTCATCAGGGGCCTGGACACCTTCTCAAGGACATGATGTACCCAGAGAGAGAGCTCAAGTGGCTTCTCCGGTGAAGCCTGCTCCCTCTCTCCCATCCTATACTTCTCACACCCCAGCAATGCACCTAGGGTCTGGCCAGTACAAGGTGCCTGGGTTTAGTACAGACCAGTCTGGGTGGCAGTGTCTGCCTCTCTCCCTGGGCAGCTGCTTGCGTCCTGTGTCGTGTGTGCAATGGGCCCAGCAGCCAGGAGAGGAGAGCGTGTTCATGGTTACAGTAGCAGGTGGGAGCTGCGGTTGTGGACCCCTCCCTTTGCTGGGATGGGGAAACCTTGGGTGGAGAGGAGCTGCCATGCTCTGGGGCAGACCTGGACCAGGAACCCCTGCAGCTTCCTTTTGCCAAGTGCCCGGTTGTCAGCCTGGCTGGAGCTAAAGCTTCAGGCTTCCAATCCCAGGATGGCTTTCAAGGCTCATACACCTTCCAGAACTTGCCCTCGTGACCTGCATTTCACAGAGGAGGAATCTGAGGCCTTGAGAGATCTAGGACCTTGTCCAGGGATGCTTGGGCCCTCACTGCGGAGGCTGGGTTGGACCTTGGGTTTGTGTTCAGAACCCTTTCCTCTGCCTCCAGAATGCCGGAGGTGCTCAGGGGTCTGGGGAGGGGTGGCTGGGGTTTTGGCTCAGGCAGACCCTCTTGGGGAACAACAAAGGAGGATGTGAGTTTACCTGGGTAATAGGGCATCTTCAAGCCCTGGAGCTGTCCTGGGACCACCCCAGCTTTTGATGCGTGATATCACTTTATTGGGTGGTCCCGTAGCCCCGGAGCTGGTAGTGATTCAGGGGAGTCAAAGATGGTGATAGCGACTTCTTTTTTTTTTTTTTTTAAAGAAGAACTGAACTTTTATTTATTTATTTTTTAAGATTTTATTTATTTATTTGTCAGGGGGGAGAGAGAGAGAGAGAGAGAGAGAGCACAAGCAGGCAGAGTGGCAGGGAGAGGTAGAGAGAGAAGCAGGCTCCCCGCTGAGCAAGGAGCCCGATGTGGGACTCGATCCCAGGATCCTGGGATCATGACCTGAGCCGAAGGCAGGGGCTTGACCCGCTGAGTCACCCAGGCACCTCCCGGTGATAGCGGCTTCTGCAGAAACCACGCCGCCTTGGTGATAAGAGTCTGTTTGTGCACATAGCCACGTGTGTTTGACAAAAAACGTGGCACTTGGTGGCTTTGCCTGCTCCCAAGCTGAGCCTCTAGCAAGCCCCTGGTGCCTCGGGTGCTCAGGTCTTTGCAAAATAAGGGCGTGGGATGCTTTCACTTGGTGAAACTTGCTGTCCACACTTGTTCTGCTCATGCATTTTAGACGTCTGTTCGTTTCCGTGTTTGTCTATGACCTACCATGCGACAGGCATTAAATTTGGTGCTGGAGGTGGTATGGACCGCATGGAGTCCCGCTTTCTCGGGTTGCACGGATTCATGAGTACAGGACATGGTGTGGTGTCGTTGCTACAAAGGGAATAAGATGGGGTAAGGAGGCGAGTGTCGGGGTAGAGAGGAGACTCCTGGCTGGGTAGGCTGGGACCGTGTGCTGGGAGCAGCACGGGAGAGTGGCCAGGACAAGGGAAGCCAGGGAGGGAGGTCCAGGCTTGGGATTCCAGATCCTGACCATTTACACTGCAGGCAATCCCTGCCCAGACAAGGACTCAGATGTCACACTGTTGGCACTGACTGCAGCCCCCTCCCCCGCCCCGACCTTCAGTCCTGCCTCCATTCTCAAATGGGGCTCGGGGTGTGGAGGGGGCATGCAAGCTAAAACCCTCCTTTGGGGAGGGGAGGGCGTGTTTAGGAAGCGTCGGGGAGGCCTGGCCGTCATCCAGGACTTTCTCAGTCCAGTGGATAGTCATTTGTGTGTCGCGTAGGGCTCAGTGTTTATTTCTTTGCCTTTGATCACAGAACAGCAACTGACTAAAACATACTGTTTCTTCAATGATGTTTTAACCACCCCACATTCCAGACAGCTGCAGTTTTTGGATTCCACTTAGCGCACGAGAAAGGAGTATGGCTAATAGTCACTATTCACGGAGCATTTCCCGTGTGTCTTTTCTCCATTATCTCGCTAACCAGCCCAGCGAAAATCGTGGTGGGGCTCCTTACCTCCAGATTGGGAGACCGAGGCTTAGGGGTGCTAAGTGGCAGAGGCAGGGTTCAGTCCCGGTGGCGGGTCCTCGAGGCACAGCTCTGGGCCAGAGTAGGCCGTTCCTTGTGACCTGAAATGTGGCCATCTGCGTGGGCCCTGGGCAGGTGCGGTGTGTGAGGGATAGCCGAGAGGCCGGCTCTGCGCAGGCACTGGGGCAAGTTGCCAAGGTCAGGAAGAGGTTGGGTGTGGGCAGAGCAGAGATTGGGCTGGGGCGCCAGGTGACCATGTCACCTTGAACTCTGCCTCCATGCTCAGAATCCTGACCGCCCGGGGAGGAGCGGGCAGAATGCAGGGAAGAGTGGAGACTTCCCAGCTCTGCCCCCACTTGAGACCTTGGGACAGTGCTCACTGTGGCTGTCCCTCAGAATGACCAGGGCCCTCTGCAGGCATCCCAGACACCCTGAGTTGGCCTTTCTGAGATGGAAGCCAGGAAGCATCAGTTGCTTTAAGTTTCTACGCGTGCTTCCTGTGCAATCGCAGACATGGCCTGGTCCAGCGAGGTCCGAGAGGAACGCAGTGGGAACCACAGTTGCAAGCCACATATGTAATTTCAAATTTTACAAAATCCTAAGTTAGCGGCGCCTGGCCGGCTCAGTGGGAAGAGCATGCCACTGTTGATCTCAGGGTCGTGAGCTGAGCCCAACATTGGGTATAGAGATTACTTAAATAAAATGTTATGGGGTGCCTGGGTGGCTCAGTTGGTGTAGTGTCTGCCTTCAGCTCGGGTCACGATCGGAGGTGGGGGGGTGTCTTGGGATCCAGCCCTGTGCTGGGCTCGCTGCTCAGTGGGAAGCCTGCTTCTCCCTCTCTCTCTGCCGCTCCTAATGCTTGTTTTGTCTCTCTCTCTCAAATAAATAAATAAAATCTTGAAAATAAACAGGAAAATAAAATTTTGGATATGTTAAGTTAGCCACATTTTTAAAGAGTAAAAATGAGGAAATGAAATAAATTTTAGTATTTTAACCCAGTAGAGCCAAAACATTACCGCAGTGCGTGATCAGTATAAATCATTCTTAAGGTGGTGGTTCCCTTTTATTTTTGTACTAAGTGTTTGAAACCTAGTGTATGGCTCCCCCTTACAACAAACCTCAGTGTGGACCAGCCACCCGGCAAGGACTCCAGAGCCACAGCTGGCTGGGGGCCACTGTGGGGGATGGGGCAGGGCTGGTGCTGTCCTCTGCTTTCAGAAGAGGCCTGTGGAGGCCAGAGGAGGGAGGGGACTGGCCGTGTTGGTGGTGACCTGAGTTAAGCCCCAGCTCTGGTAGTACCTTTAGCTTTGGTTCCCTGGGGCCGAATTCCTAGGCTCCTGGGTGGGAGGTTTGAGGAGGGAAGCCTATCCCAGAGCCCCTGCGGGGGCGCCCTGGGGCAGGTCCGCAGCCCCACCAGATTTTTCCTTTTCTTATCCTAGCTCTGAGTCCGTCCTGGTTGATTCTCTACCCTGTCACACAGCTTCAGGTTTCTCACCCAGACAATGGAATTCAAAGCCTCTACCCCACCCGCGCAGACACCAGAAGTATGATTTTCAAGTGGTTCCCTCTGGTGTCTTGTGACCGGCAGCTGATAAAGTGGGTGATACAGTGTTTCTATCCAGGAGGCTGCAGGGCTGGGCTGGTTGGGGTGCGTGATGGCAGGGGGGAGGTGGCAGCCTGTGGACCCCAAGGGTGGGGAACAGAGAAGCTTCTGTGCGTCCGTGGGAGGCCTACCAGACCCCTTTCCCTCCAAGCTTGGGTGTCTGGACAGATCGCCCCATCTGCCCACTCATGGGCCTTGAGGCTGTTGGCCAATTCCTCAGCCCTCTGCTGTCTCGCGTGAGCTGGGGCCAGGGCAGACCTCTTGCGCTGCTCCCCGCGCCACCCCCCAGTGCCCCCCGCCGGCCGGGGCACACTGTGGTCACACTGTGCTATTCTGTGATGGGGAGAAGGCAAAGTCTTAAGGCTGTGTCCTGCCAGGTCTTGGGTCGGAGTGGATAGAGCGAATCTCAGACTCCTGGTACTGCCTCTTCCTCTCTGGCTCCAATGACGTCCCTGACGAATTGATCATTTATTGATTCAGTGAATTTGTACTGAGAGCCTACTGTGTGCCAGTCGCTCTTCTAGACATGGGTGATATGGCAGTGAACAAAACAACGGAAAAATCTTTACAAGCAGGGGAGGGGGACCAGAAATGTTGGATGTGTATGGGATTTTTGATGGCAGGTAGCAAAAGTGCATAAAGAAGTCAGTGAAGAGATACCGAGCCCCGGTCTCTCTTGAGTACACAAGAGGCCATGGAGAATTTTTGTGCTGAGAAGTGATGCAAGTAACTGACCTGTCCTGGAGAATTGCCTTTAGCTGGCCATCTCCATCCAAGAATGAGAGATTAAAGTAGGTTACCCAGTGGCCTATGTCACCATCTTGCCTTACCTAGTGATTGTATTAGCTACATTAATTTCACCATCCTGCTTGAGTGTCCTCTGGAATGTCAGCCGTGGACTCTGAGCTTGGAGGAAACATGACCCTAGATTCCTAAGGGGAAATGTGGGAAAGCAGGTGTCACGTACAGTCCTCTTGGGATGGACAGGGTAGCCACCCGAGCTAGGGCCCAGGAGGCCTGGCTTACCAGCTGAAGGATTCGAGTCCCATGCTAGGGATGTGATGTGATAAGTGAGCGCAGCCTTAGTCAGCATTCCTGGAAGTCTGGTGTCCAGATGGAGGGCAGCGCTAATCCCATGGCTACAGTTGTATGCACTGCAATCATGCTGGAGAGCTTCCCGAGCAGCCCCAGGCCACGGCATCGGATAGAGACTGTGTCCCACGAGGAAGCTGCCTGAGAGGGAGCACGGGAGGCTGCTTGTAGCTGTTGTAAGCATTCGAAGGACTTGGATCTGATAGAGGACCAACTTCCGTTACCTGCTCCGAAGAATAGCCTTGGACATTCCAGGGACCACGGAGTCTAGGGACTCGTTCCCTTACAGGAGATCTGTTGATGCCATAGGGGGTCGGGGGCTGGACTCGTGGGCTCTGGAGCCAAGCAGCCGGAGTCGCAGTCTTTGTCCTCACAAGCTTTACCTCCCTAGGCAAGTAGCTGACCCTTCTTGAACCCTGGGTCCCTTTTTCTGCAATGTAGGGCATTATCGTGCTTAACTTATAGGGTTGAGATCATACTTGGACAGCCCTTAAAAATGTCTAGCGGAGTAGTTCTCAGCATTTTGTAATGTCTGGAGACAATTTGGTTGTCACAGCCGGGCACTGGGGTTCCTGCTGGCATCTGGTGGGTCGAGGTCAAAGATGCTGTTAAACATTCTGTAGTGCACGGACAACCCCCAACAACAGTGACTTATCTGGTTGCCAAAGCAATGGCGAGGGGATGGGGACCTTCCTGGTGTCCCACAGGGTAAGTGCGCTGTACATTTTAGTAGTTAATAAGGGATGTAATGCGTGTTTAATCTCTTCTGACCGCTTGTGTGTCAGATGTTTACAAAACATCAGCTACCTTCTGAACTCTATAATAGAGTCTGAAAATACAAAGAACTCTCCCAGACCACAGAGGTCATAATCTCCTGGGCCAGATACAAAACACATATTAATATAACATAAAATTGTATTAGGGGATAAATCATCTTGTGTGATCCAGGTCTGATAGACTCTTGGTATAAACGAGCCTCCAGTTTCAGGTCAGTAGATAGTGGGCGAGACATGAAAAGCAGTAATTATATAACATGAAATTATATTACTTGTTAAGTGCCAGAAGCAAGTTATAAACAATATTTGATGAGAAGAAAAACATCGGTTCTTAGAAATATCGTAAAAGACTTCACAGAGGAAGAGCCCTTTGGACTGGTGCTGGAGTGGGGTTGTCCTTGGGGGAAAGGGGCTTAGGGTATCCTGCTGCAGAGGTGGGCAGAGGGGAGGGGGAAAGGCAGCTCCCGCGGTGTGCTTGAGAAGAGGGTGGGAGGTGTGCCTTCAGCACCTAGGGCCCAAGAGTAAAGGCTTCTGATGGCCACTAAGGAGCTTTGGCTTTTCACTTAAGGAATGGGAGCCATTGAGGCAGGAGGGTGGTTTGTTGGAGATTATTTCTTGCAAGCATAGTTTGTTGGCAGTTCCAAAGAAAGAGGTTGAATGAGGAAAGACATGTGACAAAGAGACCAATTAGGAAGCAAATGAATTGGGATGGGATCTAGACTTGTTGTGTCTCAAGACCAGGAGATGAAGGACTGTATTCTAAAACATTTCTGAGGGGCATCTGAGTGGCTCAGTCAGTTCAGCGCCTGCCTTCAGCGAGGGTCATGATCCCAGGGTCCTGGGATCGAGTCCCGTGTCAGGCTCTCAGCCCAGTGGAGAGCCTGCTTTTTCCTCTCCCTCTGCTGCTCCCCTGCTTATGCACTCTCACTCTCTCTCCCTCTTCCAAATTAATTAAAAATCTTAAAAATAAAGTGTTTCTGAGGCTCTAGACCGGTGGCCTTCATGCCGCATCTGGGTTTTATTTTATTTTATTTTATTTTACTTTATTTTATTTTGTTAGTAATTGCTACACCCAACATGGGGCTCGAGCTCACAACCCTGAGGCCAAGAGTTTCCTGCCTCTCCAACTGAACCAGCCAGTCACCTCTCAGCTGGGTTTTGTAAAGCCTCACATCCCCAGTGCCTCCCACAAAGCCAAGCATTCAGTAGTTGCTCAGTGAACTGGTTGGAATGAGGAAATGGGGTAGAATCAATCATGTTTAGTAACTGTTTTGTGGGGATGGCGTGAGGCGGGGGCAGATGTTGGAAGACTGAGCTTATGATCCTGTGGGTACGGGAGTGGATGGGGCAGAATGGGAAAAGCGGTCTAGCTGGGGACGTGTTAATTGTGGAGAGTTAAGGAAGGTGCAGGTAGAAGGGCCACCGTCAACCAGAAACACGAGGGTGGGATCTGACTCATCAGGGTAGGAGCAGCGGGCAGACATCTGAAAATGAATGAACTTGTCCTGTAAAAACAGGCGGGAGAGCAAAGGTTCAAGGACAGATCCCTGGAGAATGCCAGCCCTTAAAGGGACTGGGGCCAGAAGAGACTGTCACCAAGAGAGGGAAACAGGGAGAGTCCTGACTCAGAAGCCACAGGCATTGGCCGACAGTATCAAAGGCTTCAGAGTAGGAGGCAGAGAAAATAGACGTTCCTCAGGTTTGGCGCGGCTGCTGATGGCTTCAGGAGGAGGAGGAGCCATTTCTGCATGAAAATCCCGGTGGGAGCCGGGGTGGGGTCGGATAGGGCACTGATACAGAAGTGTGACCAGCGGAGGTGGACATGCAGGGATGGCCCGAAGAGGAGGTGGAAGCAGAGAGGGCTTTGTTTTGGGGTGGGGTGGGGGGAGATCGAAGTCTGTTTAGTAGGAATGAGGGGGAGAGAGTGGGAAGAAGCAGGGCGAAGGGGGATCCCTGATCGGAAGGGTCCTGGCGAGGGGAGTGGGGATTGATGTCCGGTGGAAGCACTGGAGGGAACAGGAGGGGTGGCTGAGTCTAGATGGGGCAATCAGGCAGCTCCAGTGTTTTCCTTGCAGAAACAAAGGGACAGTGACATTGATTATGTGAGTTGCTCAAGGTCTCTGAACCAATAAGAACGGAGCTTCTGCTTCTCCCCGCCTTGGTCTTCCTAGACCCTTGCTCGGGGACAGTTGACCTTATCCCTTAGCTGGGCCCCAGGGCTCCAAGGGACCTGGCAGCACGCTGTGCCCTTGGGCGGGTGTGCATTCCGTTCCTCCTGCTTCAGGTAGCAGGTGGGTGCCTGCTGTGTGTGAGGCGGCAAGTGTCCACCCAGCCCGAGGCCCAGTAGCCACTTCGGGGGCCTTCATGCTTCACCCTGTGCCCTGGGCTCTGCCCTCCAGCGAGGTCCGGGGCCGTGCTCACGGCCTCAGGTCAGCGAGGGACTGCTGTGCTATTTAGCAGAGCACCTGAGAGCCCGCGGGCTTCCTGCCCCAGGGTCAGCTTTGCCTAGTGTGTCGGGGAAGCTGGTCACCTTGGTGGCTGGTGGCAGGCAGGAGCTGCTGCATGTTGGACATGAGTGGAGCGGAGTCCTGCTCTCTGGCTCAGGTACTGTCCTGTGACTTTCCCCGTGTCCTTTCGTACCCAGGGGTCTGGTCAATAATGCGGGGCGGCCCACAGCTGGGAGAAGGCTGTGGGTCCACCTGGGGCAGCCGCCACCGGACAAGCTCGGGCACTGGGAATGTCTGTTGCTGCCGGGCTCTGGTCAGGGCTTGGCCCAGGGAGGGGAGGGCTGGGCTGATGACACCCCAGACTGGGTGGGTGGGGGGGTCTTGGGGCAAACTCTAAGCCTCAGTAGTCTGCTTCTCACACACCAACACCATTTGGGAACCAAGACGTCCATCGCCAGGCAGGCTTTCTGGGGAGGAGGTCAAAGGGGGCTAGTTTCCGTGTTGCTTGGGATCCGACTAGTCCGCTGTGTTCACCTCCCGCTGCCAAAGGTCTCCACCACCCCGGTGGGGCCTGGAGGGTGGTCGAGTCTGTGTCTTTCAGTTACTGTGGAGCTCGCTCGATGTGCTCGTGTCTATTCTGGCTTCCCCTTAAGAGAGGTGGGGGAGAGGGGTTGTTTTTTGTTTTGTTTTTCACTTAGGAATGCCTGGACACTGCCTTTAACACATTAAATCAGAATCTTGGAGACTGGGACCGAGGCCTTTCTATATTTTTAAACTCCTCAGGTCCTGGCCTTAGGCTAGTCAGGCCAGCAGTGTTATGACCTACTGATAACAAAGGGAGCTGCCAGGAAATGGAGTGAGTCCTGATGACAAGACAGAATGGAAGGGAGGAGAGGGTGAGGTTCGTGAAGTCGGGAGGTGTTAGGGCTGGGAGGGTCCTGATGTGGAGCTCTGCAGCATGGAGTGTGTTCCTCGCAGAGTGGCTGGGCACCACCTGGGAGCTGGTTAGAATTCGTGTCCAGCCTTGCCCACTGAGTCAGAAGGCACACCTTAAAGTCCAAGTGGCCTGCTTTGGCCGTCATGCGAACATCCTCATCGCCCTTGTCCTGCTCGGTGGTTCCGAACTCTCACAGCTTGTTAGAATCCCTGGAGGCGCTCGAGCAGATTCTGCTGCTGGGCCAGACGCATCAAGTCCCAATTTCAAGGTGTAGGACCCAGATGCTCTTAATTATTTCTTATTTTTTAAAAATGTTAGCACCCTAGGCGATTCTCCTTTCAGTCAAGGTCAAAAACATCCACCTGAACCAGTGTTTCTCAGGCTTGCATGTGCCTGTGACTCATCAGGTGATCTTACTCAAGTGCAAATGCTCATGTTGTCAGTGTGGAGGGGCAGGAGAGCATACATTTTTTTTTTTTTAAGATTTATTTATCCATTTGAGAGAGAGAGAGAGAGCACAAGCAGGGGGAAGGAAAAGGGGAGCACTCCAGCAGACTCCCCACTGAGTGTGGGCTAGATCTCATGATGCTGAGATCATGACCTGAGCAAAAATCCAAGAGTCAGATGCTTAACTGAATGAGCCACCCCGGTGCCCTGAGATTATAAATTTCTAATAAGGTGCCCTAGTGATGCCCATGGTGCTGATGTGATAAATATATTTTGAGCTGCAAAATATATATTTTTTTGTGGACTCAGAGCAGAGCATGGGGGCAGAACATCGTCTCCATAATACAAATATATAAATATTTCTACACAATATTTATATATCTAAAATATGTTTTAGGCTAACTTCCCAGTTTCACAGCCAAAGAAACTGAGGGTCAGAGAGGGACACGTGACCCCACCACCACCACCACCACCACCAAGGTAACCCAATGTGCCAGTCATCAGTAGTACTTCCTGAGCACTGGCTATGTGCTGGGCCGTGTGCTGGATGCTGGGAATCAGACAGACCTCATTGGTACCCTCACGGAGCTCAAACTCCAGTGAGGAGGACAGAGAGCAAGCAAGTAAGTAACTAGGCTCAGTATAGATCAGGAGAAGTGCTCTGGATCGTGCCAGGGTGAGGAATGACTTGGCAGTGACTGAAGGAAGAAGGCATGCCACTTTCGGAGGAGGGGTCAGGGAAGCTTCTAGAACCGTGACTTTCACTGATGTCTTTTAACTACAAATCCAGAACTTTACTGGATAGGGTCATCCTCCATCCTGCTGGGGTTTGGGGATGGGCGCTCCTGACTCTCCTGAGGATGCCTGGCTCTGGTCCCACACCCCTTTCCCCACTCCCTGCCAAGACTCTCATTCTTTGGTGTTTGTGGACTCAGAGCAGAGCGTGGGGGCAGAGCATCGACTCCATAATAGGACAGTGTTCAGGATAATTGATTTATGATTAGTAACAAAAACCAGCTCTCATCCTGATGCTGTCTCCTGCCCTGAGGAAATAATTGGAGGTTTTCCAGGTCTCCCTGAGAGCTGGAGCTTCCGTCCCTGTCCCAGTGGATCCCAAGGATCACCTGAGCTGCTTGTGAAAATGCCTGTCCCAGGTCCCGCCCTCTCTGATTTAGCAAACCCCGGGAGGAGCCCTGGAATCTGTGTTTGCAGGAAGCCGCCCAGGGTAACTTCTGATTCGGGTGACGGCGGTGGGGAACACTGTGTGGATGACAGAAATGGCGCCTGGCATCCCACACCTCGTGGTGTTCTGTGCAGGCTGCCTAAATTGTTTCCCCTGTGACTCTGCAGTGTGGCCCTGGCTGAGTTTGGGTGTAGGGACCTCTTTGCTTATGTGTGTTTAGCAGCTGACCCCCTTCCAGAGCCCTGTCCTTGCCATGCCAAAGTGTCTACCATCTCCTCTGAGCAATGCCCCGCCCCCCCATTTAAACAGTTGCCTCCATGGAACTCCATCCACCCCCGCCCCCAGCACTGGGAAGATGAGAGCTTGGACCCTGTTTGCATTTAGTTAGAATCTAGAAGAACTGGGGACCATTCACAGCCCCAGTGCCAGGCCAGAGTGGATCTGTTTGGCTGGAGTGGTGAGACTGAGGACGTAGAGGTGGGTGGTAGCAGAGACAAGGGACTGCTTTGGATGGCGGAGAATGATAAATGTCGGCTGCCTAAAATACAAATCATAGCCCCGTACAGTTCACTTCCATGGCAAAGGTGTGTAGAGCTTCCTATCTGCCTCCTGGAGTTGGCCCTTCCCAGGTAAAACTGAGGAAGGGGACCAAGAAACCACGCCAGGGAAGCTCGAATAGGCCAGTCTGGCGTGGGACCTCATCTTTGACGAGTGGGATCTGGGTTCCCTTGCTCCACCTGGACCCCAGATGCTGCTTTCAAGGGATTAGAGGATGTCTACTCTCTGGGTGGCCACCCCGGAAGCAGCTCTGTGCCTTCTGGAGAAGGAAAGGCAGGCTGCGGTTGTGTCCTCCAGGCTCTAGGTAGAAGGTTTCCAGAGCTGACCACACACCTGTGACTCCTAACCTCCTAGGTGGCCCGAGGCAGCCGGGATGACAGCTCTCCCCAGGAACCCTGCTACCCGCTGAGAAACATGATCAGCAAGTCCCGTGAGTGTTGTCCCGGGGCTCCCTGACCCTGAAGGATGGGCCCCCCAGAAGCAGTCTTCAGCATCTGCGACCCGCTGGGGGCTGTGGAGGGACAGACAGATGGCCAGGGGGCCTTCTGTTCATCTTGAAGGACCATAGAAACACAGGCTCAAGCCCGGTGCTGGAAAACCACGGCCAGGCGAGGGCCGGGGACCGGGTCTGCTTGAGTTGGAGGTGGCAGGGGCCCAAAACAGGGTCGGTGGCCTGGGGCTGTCTCTGCCTGTCCCTGCCTCTAGCTCCTCTGTGCATGTGCCCTGCAGGCTGGAAGCTCCTGGCCATGCTGGCTCTGGTCCTGGTCGTCATGGTGTGGTATTCTATCTCCCGGGAAGACAGGTACTTGGAGCTCTGGGTCCAGCTTCCCGGTCCTTCCGTTGGTTCTTCTCAGCTATGGGCTCAGGGATGGAGTGTCAGGGGGTGGCCGACCTACTGGGCCTGGGAGGGTTCAGAGGGCGAGGGTATGGCCCCTTCCTTTAGCTGTTAGCGTGAAATCCTTCCAGGAAGGTTAGGTAGTGGGTTCGGGGTGCAGGGTTTGTAACGCCTCATCAGAGCTGCTCAGAGAAAGGAGAGCTGGATCTGCTGTGAGTTGGTCTCAGAGTGAACTTGGGTTGAGATGATTCTACCCTGTGCATCACTTGCTGGGACCTGGGGACCTATGTCATGGGAGAAAGTGGAGGCTGCCTGGGACGCTGGCCCCTGGGCCGGAGAGGTCTGACTGGAGCTCCTGCCTCCTCCCTTTTCTGTCTCTAGTTTTTATTTTCCCATCCCAGAGAAGAAGGAGCCATGCTTCCAGGGGGAAGTGGAGAGGAAGGCCTCTAAGCTGTTTGGCAAGTAAGTACTCAAGGCTGAGGTGGGGCGGGCATAGGGTGAGGTGGGTGGGGAGTTTCAGAGGGTAGGGGCCTCAGTGCTGGTGTAGATGGAGGGGAACGTATTAGTGGACATGGGTTAGGTGACCCGTGAGGGGAGGAGAGGCCCTTGAACATACAGATATATAAGCAATATAGTAAGACAGAATAATTATGTTATTATATACAATATTATATAATATATAAATATAATTTTTAAAATATTTTTATTTATTTGACAGACAGCCAGAGAGGGAACACAAGCAGGGGGAGTGGGAGAGGGAGAAGCAGGTCCACGGGGGGCTCCATCCCAGGACCCCAGGATCATGACCTGAGCCAAAGGCAGGTGCTTAGCGATTAAGCCACCCAGGTGCCCCATAAATATAATTTATACATTGAGTTGGAGGTTTCAGGGGCCCCAAATATTATATATTATACCTTACTTTTATATATTATAAATAATATGTTTATTATATATAATGTTATTATATATTATACTTTTATATATTATATAAAAACATAACCATGAATATATATTACTGTATATTAAAGTATTTAATATATTTAAGTATATAAATATATAGTTTATATAACATATATTATTATACCATAAAATATCATATAATTATATCACTAAAATATCATATGATTATATATATTATATTAATACATGATATATAATAACTATTATATACAATATTACATACTACTATATATGACATATAGAGTATTAGTCAGGGGCCTGACCTGACCCTGGCTTCTGGCTTCTTTAAGATTAATCCCTTTCTCATCCCGGCCCTGCGTTCACCTCTGCAGCTACTCCCGAGATCAGCCCATCTTCCTGCAGCTGAAGGATTATTTCTGGGTCAAGACACCGTCTGCCTATGAGCTGCCCTACGGGACCAAAGGGAGTGGTAAGAGTGGCTGGGTGAATGGGCATGGTGGGCTCACCTCGGCCACGCTGCTTCTCGCTCTCTGCTGCTCATGGTCCCAGTGCCCACGCTTTGAACCAGGCTCCGATGCTGAGGTCAGGGGAGGAGGGGGCAGCAGAGGCTCTGAGGAGCAGTGGAGGGAGAGCTGGCAGCCTTTGGGAAGCTGGCTGTTGTCATCGGCCCCTCTCAATCTGCATCTTTTTGTAGAAGACCTGCTCCTCCGGGTTCTAGCCATTACCAGCTACTCCATCCCAGAGAGCATCCAGAGGTAAGGAGACAGTCCCTGCCCCGAGTCTGGGCACCTTCTCCTTTCCGCCTCCCAGAGATAGTCATGGGCCAGCACCTCCCAGCGAGGCTTCCTATCTCTGCTCCCCTGGGGCCAATTTGACCCTTCTTTCCAGCCTGCCTGTCTCCAGGGGAGGCAGGGACGCCAGTATCCACGGCAACTGGGCCTGGGCATCTGGGCACCGGAGCAGGCAGGGTATTGCCCTGACGACATGCGGACCTGGGTAGGCGAGGGGGCTTTGAAATGGGATTTCTTATTAGACCCCACTAGGACCCCACTCCTCTCCTCCTCCACCTTCTGTTCTCTGCTCAGTTCCTCTGCCGTGAAAGCTGGGAAGTCAGCAGGACCCTAAGTGGGACTCCTTGGAGATGCCGGGTCTGTGGGGATCAGAGGCCGAGGCAGCTTGGGAAGGAATCCCAAGCCGGGCCCCAGGCAGACCCAGATCAGGAGTTAAGCAGCACAGGCGCAGGGGTCTCCCCGGGGGGCTGATCACCATCTCCCACCGCAGTCTCAAGTGTCGCCGCTGCGTGGTGGTGGGGAACGGGCACCGGCTTCGCAACAGCTCACTGGGGGACGCCATCAACAAGTACGACGTGGTCATCAGGTCTGTAGCTTGGGCGCTCGTCCCTTCTGTTTGGGAGGGACTGTCAACAGGCCCGTGGGCCTCCACGTGACGGGCCTCCTCCTCCCGGCCTTTCAGATTGAACAATGCCCCTGTGGCTGGCTACGAGGGCGACGTGGGCTCTAAGACCACCATGCGTCTCTTCTACCCTGAGTCCGCCCACTTCAACCCCAAAGTGGAGAATAACCCAGACACACTCCTCGTCCTGGTAGCTTTCAAGGCAATGGACTTCCACTGGATTGAGACCATCCTGAGTGACAAGAAGAGGGTGAGCGGGGACTCGAGGGAGGGGAGGGGGCGGGGCTCCGAGACGGGACCCTGCCTGTCTGAGAACCTCACGCTCTACAATGTCTGCCCTGTGAAAGAGCCCAGGAGGGGAAGGTGTGAACTCTGTGTTCTGTGGGGCTTCTGAGAAGCCACCACAGCAGCCAGGGTCTGACAGCCTGCGGGCATGCGGTGGGCACTCCAAGCTTGAGGCTGCCCGGGCCAGGGAAGCTGCCAGAAAATGTGTGTGCCAGTGAGAAACCTGGGAGGAAAGCAGCTGGTCAGTAGTCCTCTCCAGGCAGGGGTAGGCTAGAACAGGAGGTCTGTCCTTCTGGGTGGTGTCCCCTGTGTCTTTTTCTCATCTAGTCAGATGCTGACACTGGTCCCATCGAGCATTTTCACCAAGGGTTTACGCAGCCCCACGCTTAAGCCCCTTCCACCTGTTTGGTGGAATTGGGCAGTAGTTGGACCCGCCACCCTACACAGCTTGTCACTGCCCACCCCGCCCACCACCAGTAGGGTCCTCCCACCTCACCCCACTCCTCTCTGGTCGCCCTTTCCCTCTTGGGTGCGGGCCTGGCCTCCACGTCCCTCCCGGTTCACCCTGCACTCCGGGGGTCTCCGCCATCACATGGACCCCATCTGCCTGCTGAGCACAGCCCGGCTGGACTCAAGAAACAGGCGTGCCCACAACCCTATCTCTCCCTTCCAATCGTATGCCCCGCAGGTGCGAAAGGGCTTCTGGAAGCAGCCTCCCCTCATCTGGGACGTCAACCCCAGGCAGGTTCGGATTCTCAACCCTTTCTTCATGGAGATTGCAGCGGACAAGCTACTAAGCCTGCCCATGCAGCAGCCGCGCAAGATTAAACAGGTGCATGGGGTGTCGGTGGGTGGCGGTGGGTGGCGGGTAGGGAAGCCAGAGGCTGGGACAGGATGTTTCTAGAGGCTTGGGAAGCCCTGGAGGACCCCAAGAGGGGGAAAGTAACAACAGAGACCCCAGTTTGCATTTGAACAGCCCCCCAGACGGCCTCCCGCCCCACACACCCCTGTATTCAGTCCAGTGTATTTGGCTATGGGCGGGGAGAGTTGGGGGGGATGTCTGCTGAGCAGGAAGTTAGGGGAGCGTTTTTACAAGGCTCAGGGCCAGAGTTAGAGGCTTTGGCAGGCGCTGGTCAGAATTTATAAACTAGGGAGTTGCTGGAACAGTCTGTGGCCTTGACTTTAGAATGTCTGCAGTTGGCTGTGAGGTCACTTTATCTGTGATCTTATCTTGGAATGGATTCATCAGAGTGAATTAAAGGAGCTTGAGCTTCGTTTTGTCTCGGGTGCCCTGCTTCCGTGCCATGTGTCAGGTTGGGGAGTCACACAGTACAGTTCTGCAAGCTGTGGTTTGTGTTTTAGCCCCACCTTCCCAAGGACTTCCACACCTGCCGTCTGAACCCCTAGAGAGGCGGTGTGGGATTGTAGTCATCGGAGATAGCTAGTAAACATCCCCAGGACTTGGCTGTCCTGCCTCTTACTCTGTGGCCTTGGGCAGATTGGCCACTGGGAGCCTTATCTGTGTGGTGAGGACGGTGTTCAGTGTTCGTACTGACCTTTTAAGGCCCTTGTAGAATTTAAAAACACAATTATATAACACACCTATCACGGAGATTAGTACACAGGGGATGCTCACTGTATTTGCCAAATTTCTCAGCAAAAAATTTTATTCCTCACTGAATATCTACTCTGATCCAGCTTAGTTTGAATGCCTTCTTTTGTGGCTGCTCAGTCCCTGGCCCCACGTTTGCACGCTTGGGGTGTAGGACATGCACATTGCCCTGAGGACACTCAGTCTAGCAGAATAAACATACAGGTTGCAACATGGCGTGGCAGAATGCCCTAGTAGGGAGTTGTTCCCAATGCTGGAGGACCTGAGAGGAGGGGCAGACCTCTGCTGGGAGTCCCCCCGCCCCCAACCAGAGGAGGTGGTCTTGGAGTTAGGCCTTTGAGGGGTCATGGAGCCCATCAGGCAGGGACTTGGAGAAAGGGTATTTCCTTTGGCAAGACCAACCAGCTCCTCCAGCACTGAGTTCTAGCACAAATGAAGTGGAGGGGAGCAACAAGGAGGCGTTTTATGCCCCTGATCGGGTGTGTGGCAGAGGGGGAAGGCTGGCGCGGGGAGACAAGAGAAGAACCAGGACCCACCTTCTGACTGTGGGAGGGGGAAATGGAAGGCATGCCCTGGATATAGCAGCTTCACATTGCTGCCTAACAAACCACCAGAGTTGAGTGGCTTTAAGTACTGCCTACTGATAAACTCATAGTTCTGGCCCTCGGTGGTCCAGCGGGGCACGGCTGAATTCTCATCTGGAGGCTGGAGTGGGGTAGGGGGAACACACTTCCAGGGTCCTTCTTGTCAGAGGTATTTAGTTCCTTACGGTTCCAGGACTGAGGTCCCGTGTCCTTTGCTGGCTTTCAACCTTGATACCCTCAGCTCTTAGAGATTGTGTGTGTTTCTTTTGAGAGAGCCCCTCCACCTTCCAGCCGGCAACGGCACGATAAATCCTTCTTGCGCGTCCCACCCCTGACTTTCTCCACTGCCAACCTCTAGACCAAGATGCTAAAGCTCGGCTCATGAGGTCAAGCCTGCCAGGATGCTCTCTCTATCTTAGGGCCAATGGCACCTATAGGGCAATTGAATGTCATGTCCTACGTCTCAGATTGGTAGGTTCCACGTGCACCCAGGGGTCACTGGGGGCTATTTTAGTGACCTCCTGCAACACCATTTATTTTTCAGGTGAAGTTGAGAGATTTCTCATAATTCTAGGTTTCCAGCTTAGACAGTTGGCTGGGTGGTAACATGCTTAACTAATATAGGGAATTCAGGGGGAGAGGAGCCTGGCGGGTTCTAGGAGCCCGTGACCAGGCAGAGTGGTCTAGCAGGCCCCGGGAATGTGGTTCAGCGAACATGTGAACTGGGTAAGAATGTAGTGGTAGTCAGAACAACAGGAGGGAAAACCCCAGCAGGAAGAGACAGATGAAATGACAGCAATGCTCATAAGGGACATTGGGCCAAACCTGGGCTGACAAGGTCCAGGGAGCGGTTCGTAAATGGGAGTGGGCGGCAGAAGCGGTCAGGAAGGCAGGGTGTTGGAGCTGAGGAAGGCAAGATTCGGGATGCCTGGGTGGCTCAGTCGGTTAAGCAGCTGTCTTCAGCGCAGGTCATGATCCCAGGGACCTGGGATCGAGTCCCACATCGGGCTCTCTGCTCAGCAGGGAGCCTGCTTCTCCGTCTGCCTCTGCCTGCCTCTCTGCCTGCCTGTACTTTCTCTATCTCTCTGACAAATAAATAAATAAAATCTTAAAAAAAAAAAAAAAAAGGAAGGCAAGATTCATGAGGTTAGGGTATCACGTTGCCCATCCCCGTGGACAAATTAGGGATGGAGAAAGTAGGTCTCCCCCTTCCCCCAGAGCAGCCCATAAGGTGGGTGGGAACAGTGCTGCTGTCCCCACTTCAGGGAAGGCGAGAGCCCATCCTCATCAAGGGCCACACAGCCCATGAGTGGGGGGGCCCCAGGTTTTCTGAAAGCGGTGAGGTTTTCCAAGGCAGAGAGCAGAACCTTTCCATTCCTTGAACAAAGTTGTCAGCCTCAGTTTCCCCATCTGTAAAATGTGTCCACCTCCAAGTGCTTTTGTGAAGACCGGACACACTCGTGTTCTGCAGGGTAAAACGCTCAACGCGGAATCACTACCTCGAGGCCCAAGCCTCGAGCCCTCCCATGGGCTCTCAAGCCCTCCCCGAGGCGTGTTGGGCCGGTCTTCCCAGCCTGGAGTCCCTGAGTTACCTGTTACTACATACATTTAAATTTAAGTTAATTAAATTAAGTATACAATTAAATAAAGTGAAAGAGTCAGTTCATGTGCATCTGCACCAGCCCCGTGCCCAGAAGCTGCATGCAGTGTAGACGGCACAGAGGAAGAACATTTCCGTGAAAGTTTGTTGCGAAGTGCTAGCCTAGAAGGCGGGGATGGGTGGAGGGCCCCCTCTAATACCTACCCCCCCAACCCTCTCAGAAGCCCACCACCGGCTTGTTGGCCATCACGCTGGCCCTCCACCTCTGCGACCTGGTGCATATTGCCGGCTTTGGCTACCCAGACGCCCACAACAGGAAGCAGACCATTCACTACTATGAACAGATCACACTCAAGTCCATGGCGGTAAGCGGCCCCTGCTTCCAAGCTGGCTGGGACAGAGCTGGGGACCCCTGGGGTGGGGGTAAGAGTGGTGCTAAGGGCTCGGATGCTGCTCGAGGGTCAGAACTGGAACTCAGACCCCTGATCTTCTGGCTGGAGTCCTCAGTATCTGGCCATACAGGTCGTGTTGTCCTTGTGGGAGCCAGCCCAGGGCAGGGAGCTCCCAGAAGTGCGGGGGCTGTGGGGAGCATCAGAGAGTGCTCCTTGGGCCGGGGAGGTCCCTGGGAGTCCCTTAGTCTGCTTCCTTGGCTGTCTCCACAGGGATCAGGCCACAATGTCTCCCAGGAGGCCTTGGCCATCAAGCGGATGCTGGAGATCGGAGTAGTCAAGAACCTCACATTCTTCTGACTGGGGCAGAAGGTGTATCCACCCGTCTGCCCATTCTGCCGCCTGAACGACCCCATCCGTGGCTGTGGGGTGCCTGGTGACCCACTTGGACTCCCCCTCCCCTGTGTGGAGAGGGGTCCTGGTACTGGCCGGGCCTGAGTCAGGGCCGTGCCCCTGGCTGTTCTCAAGGCGGCTGGATCTGGTCAGGGTGGAAGCCCCGGGGTGGCTGGAGGCCATCCGAGGCACGGGCTTTGTGCCGTGGTGCCCCCTCTCCACCAGTGCTGGGGGCTTATTTAATGGGCTATTTAATTAAAGGGTAGGAACGTGCCACGGGCTGGTCCCATGGCGTCAAAAAAGGGGCAAAATACAGTGTTCTGCCCACTTTTGATAAAAACACAAAAGTGCAGGGCCTGCTAAAGCCTAGCCCCAGAGCAGGCCTCCCAGGAGGGCAGGGGCGTCTGGAGCGGGTGGGTGCCCTTCGAAGAGGGGCTGCTACCTCCCAGCAGGCATGGGAAGAGCACTGGGATGGGGGTCCCACAGAGAATGGGGCCTCATCTAGAAAAGAGGTTTGAAACCTAACATTAAACTATTTTTCCTAAAATGGGAGCAGTTGTAACACCCTGTGTCCTTCAGGTTGGGGAGGACATGGATGGGGGCAAGTGGGTCATGGCAGGAGGCACCCTCTCCTAGCACTAGACAGGCTTGTTAAAGACCAGCAGTGTCTCTGGGACCCTGTGGGACCCAGAGGAGGCCACGGTCATTCAAGAAACAATTAACTGGGTCCAGTGCTTGGTGCCAAGTCATTCATTGTCACCCTGGTGAAGCAGGCAAGTAGGTGGCACCCAGAGTGGGCTGTCTGCTGGACACCCAGCCTGGCATTCTACATCCTGGTTTACATCCCAAAGGTAGGGAGAGGCAAGAGGATGCCAGATGGGAGTGGCCGAAACCCATCCTCCTCTCCCTGCTCCCTCTCTCTCCCCCTCCAGGCCTTCCTTTCTGAAACCTCATGCTGGGAGGTGTGTGTTTGAGGACAGGGGTGGAGTAAGACCAAGGAAGCCAAGTTTCCTTTCTCAGATTAAGTGGGAATCATAAAATGGAGTTTACAGAAGGTCCTGCCCAGTGGCCCAGGCTGCCAGCATTGGGATGGGCAGGGTTTGGGCCACGTCTGAGGGATTTGGCAAGGCCTTTCCAGCCGGTTGCCGGGCCAGAGGACAAATGCTGTTTTCCCTGGGTTTCTAGAATTAGGAGAGCCCTGCCATTTGCCTGTATCTCCCTGCTTTGTTCTCCATCTTCCCAGGCCCTGCTTAGCTGCCAACTGGGCATCTTTCCACCCCCACAGCTGTTCTTTACATCTGGAGCCAGAAGGGAGAGCTGGAACTCCCCCACAGGGAATGGGACTCACAGCTGTGTTCCTGGCTTTCTCGGAAAGAGTTGCAGCCTTGAGGTTTTGAGACAGTGAGACTGGGACAGGACAGATAAAGAGGGGCAGAGATCTGGGAGAAGCAGGGGAAGATGACCCACTTCTGGGCCGAACGTTGGAGAAGCCTTGCAAACAACCATCCTCAGGCCACAGAACAGTCCTGAGGACCATCCCTGGGCATAGAATTTCCTGCTCTCTCAAAAGCCTGCTGGCATTACTTTGCTAACCGCTCTCTCCCTAGGGGAGAGGGGGAGTCTGAAAGCAAATACGGCCCCAGCCTCTGCAGCCCCTAGCCCTCTCCACTCTACAGGGGCAAGCTTTGTCTCCCAGGCTTTGACCTGGGTGTTGGTGGGGGGGAGAGTGGGGGACAACCTGTTGACTCCAGCAGGGGTATGAACGTGTGCAGGGATCTGAGTTCTGCTTATCCCTGATGCCTGCCTAGCAGCTTCTCGTGAGGGTATTCAAGGGAGTGTCCATTTCCCCATCCAGGGCCATTGAAAGTGGCTGTCAGCACATATGATCCAGCTGTCCTGGATTGGGGCCACTGCCTGTTACTGAACACTCCTAAACTTGAGCCAGAATCGAGCACACAGGGATGGGTCAAACTCCCCACGCCTCCCCCCAAACTCCACACACATGCATATAGATGAGGGAGCGTTTTACATTCTTGTTGGGTTACGCTTCTGATGCCATATGCAATGACTTTCACAATTAATATTGATAAGAGTGTCTGTGGGGAGGGGACAAACACATCTAGACTGGCCATTGTTCCTTTGGGTGGGCTCAGCTCTCCCCAGTGTGCCCCAGCCCCAAGGCACATTGCAGGGTGCCTTAGTACCGGTCCAATGTCAGAGTCAGAACGGGGAGTAGAGCTTTGATTTGGAGCGGCTGGATGGGGTTTTCGGTGTTCTGAAAAAGGGACTTCGTTCTTCCGTTAGCTCAACAGTGGGAATGAACTGCCTCCCTGTCTGCCTGGTACTGATTAAACAAACGTGCCCTGAAAATGAGTCAGGAGGGGAAGTAGGGAACACGATGCGAAAGCATGTGAGTGCACGTCTACGCATCCGGGTTCCACACCGGGCTCTGGCATGTCATTCTGTATGACCGTGGGTCAGTCATTTCTCCATGTCTATGCTCCGATTCCTACACTGATTGAGCTGGGAGGGTGGTCCAGCCATTGAGGACCACTTACAACAGAACCATCTGGGGGTGATTTAAGAATGCATACCTGGGTCTTATCCAGGCCGCGGGGGAGGCAGCCCAGGAATCTGGAAATTTAACAAGCACCCAGCATCACTGCTCCAGCAGTCTAGACTCCAGGATGAGCTCACGGCCTCTCTCAACTCCAGGGTCTGGTCTGCGCGCACAGCCCAACCTAATCCCTGGTGTCCTTGAACGGTGTTAATTAGGCGCACGCGCGCTTCTCTCCCGCTGGCCTACAGGCAGCGGAGCAGCTACGGCGCTGGGCTTGCCCCGCCCCCAGCGGCTGAGGCGGAGGCCCGGGCGCGCATGCGTCGTGGGAGCGGGTTGTGGGGCTGCACGAGGGGCGGCAGGGGGCAGCAGCGCTGGCCAGTGTGGGAACCGGGTGGGGACGGGCGGCGACCTCCCGCAGTCCACCCTGGAGTCCTCTGGGGCACTCACCCCAGCGCCCCGCCTCCTCTGAGGTCGGCGCCTCCCTGGCAACCAGCTCAGGGCCTGGCGATGGCTGCAGAGGGAGGCCTGGTCGGATTGGGGGATCTGGGCCCCTCTGCCCGGGTTTGCTCAGCAGGTGTAAACCAGGGTTCCTCTGGCTCCGGCTGGGCCTCCTTCACGTGACCTACGTTGACTTCACCTCAGAGGCCTGAGCGAAAGGGACTTCGACCGCGAGGGAGTGGAAGAGATTTGCATCCAGTGTGGACAGAGGGGGAAACTGAGGCCCGGAGAAGTGAAGGGACCTCCAGCGCGACCTAGCTGGGTCAGACAGAGTTCAGGCCTTTTATGTAGCTCAGGGGCACATTTAAATAAATGATATTCTATATTCACATCACATGGTGTTGCCTTAATTTTGGACACTTCGGGTTTTTATTTACACTTTCTGAGGACATAAGTACATCCAGTTGCATTACCCCAGAGGCAGTCTAGCTTATGAAAAAATTTGAGCTCGGAAACAGTTCTGTCTTTGAGGCGGCAAGATGTAGTGCACACAAAGTACGGATGGTCGGATCGTGGGTTCTCCCTGCTGTCATGTAATTAGCCAAGTACACCTCTGCTCCTCCATCTGTGTCACGCGTGCCTGTGTCACAGTGAGGTTTTAAGGATCTAATGGGAATATGGTTGTGACAACACTGTGCAGACTGTAAAGTATGATATAAATATTAGATTGGAAAGCTGCCTTGCGTGATGGAAAATCCCGGAAAGCATATGAAACAGGTGAGGTATACATCTGGAGGGCCAAAATACTTGCGCAGTTACCGAGTAACATACAGAAAAGTCTTTGTCTTCAAATCACCCACAACAAGTACGACATTGGTGAAATGACTCAAATGCAGGCTTTGCATAATCAAACAGCGAACAGTGAGTTCAAACTGCTCTCTGGCAGTGATTTTCAAGCTGAAGTCAGATGCCTTCAGGGGTTTTTGGAGAAAGTGCTTTCTTGGGCAACATGACCCATTTTGATGGCATTCCAGAAGGGGTTCCTAAGCTAAGGTTGACAAGGTCAGTCTCAGAGTTGGGATGCTCTCCTCTACACCCTCTGATCTTCTCGATGTCTTAATTATAGCTTCAGACAACTATGTGTTCGTTTTGAGCATTCCCATGGTTCTGTACCCAGACACAGTTCCAGGAAAATTTTCCAGCTTAAAAGTCTAGGGAGGGATATATGGTGAGTGTCTGTAGTGATAGCCTGTTTTCCGGTCCAGTTCTTTGGCAGTGAGACCCTTGGAGGATCCTGTGCCCGAGAAATGAACCTTGAAGCTCATTAGGTGTCAGATTTGGTGTGGGGAGCCCAAATGGATCGGAAGGCTCCACTTCATGGAAAGTGATTACAGAGAAGGTGGGAGCAGGTGGGCGAGACCACAGCCCTGTCCGGGAGGGTCAGCACAGAGGGTATGACGGAAGTTTTTTGGGGAAAAGACTGTTGGGGGTGATTTTAGGTTCCTGGAGAAGACCAACATTTTAAAGCTCACCCACCGCTCAGCAGAGACACAGCTTTTTCTCAAGAATATGGCAAGACCCGGCTGGGCGGAGCTGGGCGGAGGGAATGAGAGAAGGCTCCGATGTTGAAATCACCCTAGGGGATAGAAGTTGGAATTACTGAACTAAGCTATTCCAGAACTATCTATTATTCTGAGGCTTCCTAAAACACTATTTACACACATCACCAACTTTAACACTTAAGGAGTATCTTCTCTTGCTTAAAAATGTGTTTCTCTCCTGAGGGGGAAAAAAAAAAAGAAAAACTCACACAAAAGTAGAAGTTAAGAGTCTGGTAGGGAGATGGTACCCAGTTCTTTTTCTCGGTAGGTTTCTGTCCCACTGCTGTAGGCGCACATGGCAGGAAAGCTAAGAAACTTTTAAATTAAAAGAGAGGAGGTTCTTATCAGAAAATTCCTCCTTCGTTCCGTATTTCTCTCAAATGCGATGTCCAGTAGTGTCACGAATACACTGCCTGCTGGTCAAATTTACAAAGGGGGGTGAAAGTGGTATCTGTTAATTTAATCCCCCTGACAATGTCTTTGCCTAACTGAAGGTGACCTTCTAGAGGATGAATCCCCATATTCAGCTCCTTTTCTCAGTAGCACTTGTTCCCCTGCATAATTGGTAACAGATTTCGGAAGAAGCCCCCGTTAATTAAGACCTAGAATCTTCCAAAGAAGGCCTGTTTCCTGAGACTCCATTTACCTTGTCTTTGAACATTAATTAATTAGATTCACGACACAGAGGACAGTTAAAATGGAGCATTATTTGAATGGTTTCCTAGCACTCCAAAATATGTCCAAGGCCTGGGACGCCTGGGTGGCTCAGTCGGTTAGGCATCCGACTTTGGCTTAGGTCATGATCCCAGGGTCCTAGGATCAAGTCCCGCATTGGGTTCCCTGCTCATCGGGGAACCTGCTTCTCCCTCTGTCTGCTGCTCCCCCTGCCTGTACACTCTCTCTCTCTGACAAATAGATAAATAAAATCTTAAAAAAATATATATTTTCAAGGGCCATAGGTTAAGAAGCAAAGGAAGGAGATAGCTTTGCATAGCTCAGGGTCCCTGATCAGCCAGCTCAGGGGTTGAGGATGTCCTGGCCATGGGGGTGGGCTGTCCCAGAGAGGGGCTCTGGGGACATGGAGTGGAGGGGCAGTGGGGATGTGGTCACAATTCAACGATGCCGCTTGTGAATGGCGTGTGTTCACAAAAGGCCTTTTAAAGATGAGGGTTGTGTAGGAGTAAAGAAACCCACAGGGCCTGTGATAATGAAAGCTTTTAGCGTATGTCAAAGACTTAGCCGTTAGAGAGGAGGAGGAGATGGACCCAGGAGGAATAGGAGTTAGAGAGACAGAACGGATGGTCCCCCTTTCCTTATATCAAGAATGTATTCATCCAGGGAAACAAATCTTTATTTTTAGACAGATGACTAGCTTAAAATTTTCTCATTTTCCCCACTTTATGACCTAGTTAGAAAGACTGAAACATAAAGGGGTTGGGGAAAAGATGATTGGAGCCTTACTGCTAACAAGAAGTAACCATCAGAGTGAGAGCTCTTTATCAGTGATTCTCAAAGACTGCTGGTAATTTCGATGTTAAAGCTGCAAATAAATGGCTGGTGTGCAGTTACAGCTCCTAAAAACAACTTAGGTTAGAGGTTTTTATAAGACTTTTTGTAAAAGGGAAGTAAAAGTTAAGATTTAGCTGAGATGTCCTTCATCTTTAAATAGGCACAGCAAGTGGTATGTTAAATAAAAATCTCTATGCAAATTAAGATCATTTTTATTTAAATTACTTATACTTCTAATTTTAATAAAGAGTTTATTTGGTGGGGAAGCTTCCTAGAGCATCAACTAATGGCAGGACCCCCCCACCCCCTTGGTCTTTTTTTTTTTTTTTCTGGTGCCCTCATAAACCACAAACCACATACATGATACCTGGGCAGAGCTAATGGAACCTGGGGTGTGTACCTTGGGATTTCAGTTCAAATTTCATAATAGCACACGCCTTACACCCCTTGTGTGCCTCCCATGCAGGCGGTGAGAAATGGAATTCTGTTGGCTCCTTTTCTCCTGTTCTGAGAAGCCTCCCAAGGACGGCCTCATGTTTATTTTCTTTTCCCCGGGTCCTCTCCACTCCGGAAGCTTAAAGGCAGCTTCGAGGCCTATTACTTTAGAGCCCTTGTTTCAATCATCTTCATCAGAAACGGATTTGCTGCGGTATTCTAGTTCATCATGTGAGAGTGCTTCCTGTTCTATGAAAGTCGAAGAGGTACTGGAAATGACCCTGGGCTTTCCAGACTGATAGCGAGCCTGAGAATCAGAAACCGGGCTCCCATCCAGGGACTGGGAGCCAATAATGAATTTTAAAGCTATCAGAAAACTGGATACTGGTCTTGGTGGAAGTGGTGGGGGTGCCTGGATACACAGAATAGCTTTGTTTTCCGGGAGTGCGGGCTTTCCAGGTCGTCTGGGGACTGGAGGTGGAGGACGCCAGTCCCTTCCTAACGGAGCCGTGGTCTCTCCTTGCTTAGCATGCCCCCCACCCCCACCTCGGGGTGGGAGCCAGCAGGTGGCCTTTACCATCGGCCATTTTCATCATATTCTAGGATGACAGTGGCCTTGAGTTTGTGCTTTGGATGGAAACATTTTACAGGGGAGCTCATGTGTGTATAACAAGTTTGCCACTTGTTAGCCCTGTGACCTTGGGCAAAACTGGCTTCTTGAAGCCACATGCCCTCGTCTGTAAAATGGTGATCCTTTATGAAGGTTAAATAAGATTACAAATGTAGAGTGCTCATTTTAGTTCCTTTGAAATTACCTACAGGAGAACCCAGGGCTTCCCTCTGCCTCCAAACCTTTTTTAACCCTTTCCTTTACCAGTTGTTTGTGCCCCCACTGTTCTGCGAGAAGGAAATAGGGCTGGGGACAACCTAGGCGGGGACGGAGTGCAGTCTAGGCTCCTTCTCAAGACCTCAACCTTCCAGAAGCCTTCAGATGTTGCTAATATCCCCCCTCTCTGTTCTACTCTTTTGCCAAGATCTTACTTGGGACCCCCTATCCCTTCAGTCGTTCTTTGCTGGATTCGTGCATTGGAGAGAGCTCGTGGGGTTGGGCCCTGCGTGGCCAGGTATTGGTAGCACAGCCCCTGTGCTCTCTGCTTGCTGCCACGATAGTTCACATCCTTATCCTGACTGCCTGAAGCTCGAGAGGGAGAGAGCTCCTTCCATTCTACGGGAGAACAGAGTTCTCACTTGATCTTCTGGTTATGCTGTCATGACCTGAGATTCCAGGAAAGAATGGGTGGAGACCCTTTTATGAGAACTACGTATACGTATGTGACTGGGGCAAGGGGTAAAGGACAAGGGAGGTGTGGTGAAAATTAGGAGGCATGTGTCACCCTCCTCTGAGGTGGGGAAGGCTGGGAGGAATTAATGGATTAATCTTTTGAGTCCTCCTCGTGACTCACAGCACACCACCTTGCATCTGTCTTAGATCCTTGTTCCTTGCTGGTGGAAGCAAAACATGTACAGGAAAGAAGCAGCCTTGTCAAGGTTGACCTAGAGAGCACAGGGGCCAGTATCCTGACATCTGTGTGGGGCCAGAACGGCACTAGGAGCTGGATGTAGACTGGGATATACATTTACATTTCTTATCAGTTTCTACTCTCCTGGGCATGGGGGCTGCAAAGGAAGTTATCTAGGGAACTGGGGAGTTTTGAGGCAATGGGAAATATGGTAGAAGGAGGACATTCTTCTGGGTGGAGGAGTTAGGAAGGTTATGTATAGAATCTGTGGTTGGGGCCATCCAAGGAATCAGTACATATGGAAAGAAGGACAGCCTTTTGAGTACAGGTTCCTATGACGGGGAAGGATTACTGGGGAAGCTTGGACAAGAAGGGTTCTAACCTAGGAGGGACCTCCAACCTTAAGGACTCTGTGTTTTCCAAAGCTCCTTTTGGATCCTGCCACTCTGTCAACATTCTAACTTTCCCCTCTCTGTCCATCCCATCTGGTCTTCCATCACTACCTAGAGCCTTCCGTTCAAACAAGGCCATTCGGATATTAATTAAAACTCAGAGTGTTAGGGAGTTCCATGGCATAGGCTCTTTGAAGAGAGCCTTTTGCCCTGAACCCCTGACAGAAGGAACTTTCCTTGTAGAACATCACCAAGAGAAAGGCCTAGAATGACCCCTCCAAAGCCCAGTACGACCACATTGCCTCTACGCTGTATTTGGCATGGGTCCTGCCTTTGCCCACTGTCTGGGGAGGGAGCCTGCCTGTGGGTACGGTTAATACCAGAACCATCACCTGCTTTCATTATCTAGGACAACTGAATCAAAGGAGGGCAAAGAACCTCGTGTTTCCAGATCATACTCGGAGCCCTTGACCTCTTCCCTCGGCTCTGCAGGAACAAAAGGACGGAACGGATATGGTGGTGTAACGGCCCTAACATTTATTTTCAGGTGGTGAGTGGTGGGGGGGCGGTGATGTGTAGATGGACTTTCTCTCTTGCCTGTGGAGCCCTACTGAAGGCAGGACCATCGTTCCTTGTGTGGATCTAGGCCCCTGGAGATTCAGCAGCTGAGAAGCAAGTCTCATCATTTTAAGGACCTGACCTCTAGTCCCCTTAAGCCCTACGTGCTCCAGGACATGCTCTCTGCAATGACAGTTGGAAGAACCCCGGCCCAGAGAAGCTCTCACACTTCTTCTATTAACTCTGACTGTGCTGTAGGGGAGGAAGGCAGTACAGGAAGTGGGGGTGGGCGGGGAGCCTCTGAACAGCACAGCCTGGTGAGGGGAGTGGTGGGCAAGTTTCCCCAGGTGCGCCCGTGTTCCCTCCTGCCTCTCCCTCTTCCTCCCAGGACATCTGTCCCTGAAAGGGCCAGTCCCACCTCAGAGTTCAGAGGCCTCAAGTCCAAGGACAGAGCTGCAAGAATATGGACACAAAACACCTAACAAATTGGGGTGGGCTCACGGTCGGTGTGGTGGGAGAGATGCTCTGAGGCCCTTTCTGGCTTCTGAGCATCCAGGGTCTGGGCTCTGAGCAGCAGGGGGCGCTGGGGGGGTTGGGGGGGGGAAGCTCAGTGCTGAAAAGCGCTTCACCACCCCCCTCCCCAGGATTGTGGAGGAGCAACAGGCACAGGGGAGGGCTGTGGGCAGCAAGGGGGTAGAGCTCACAGGGAGGCCGGAGAGTGGACGGCAGTTTCATGAAAGCCAAGTTCTAGCTGCCTCGAGCGCCTGAAGTGGGGGTGGGGGTGGGCCTCCAGGAAAGGGCTGGGACCGGAGTGTCCAGCACAGAGCACAGCACAGCACTCAGCTGCATCCTCGAACCGCGACCCCGCCCGCCCGCCTGGCACGCGGCAGCTGGGGATCGGAGTTTGTGCTTGATCAGGGCTTCGGAGGAGGGCGGTGGTGAGGCCCTCCGGGGGCCGGGGGGGTTATCCTGGAGGCAGCCTGTTCTGGGGTCCGCTGCAACACACCCACAGTCAATGGAGAGCCAGCACGTGGCACGACCCTGTTTTCCCCCACCCCACCCCCCCGCCCCTGCAGCCCTCCCCAGCCCGGGTTTGGGATCCTCAGACGTGAGTCTGCATCCGCCGCTGCAGGGGTCGGCTGGGGTCGGAGTTCTGGGAAGAGGACTGCGAGTGGTGGGAGGAGGAGGCGGAGGCCTTGCTGGCCTTGTCGAACTGCACGTAGCCGTCCTGCTTGCCGCTGCTGCTGACGCTGCTGTCACACTGCGTGTCCAGGAAGGAGCTGCTGTCGCTGAGGGAGCCCCGCTGGAACTCCCGCTCGCACAGCTCGATGGACGAGCTGCCCATGCCCAGCACGAACCTCTGCCCGTAGTCGTAGAGGCGGCCCTGGCCGCTCAGGGTGCTGTAGATGTTGGTGAAGGACATCCCCGTGGGCACGCGCTGCTTGCCAGCGGGGCGCAGGTCCGGCTGGCAGCTGCTTAGCGAGATGGTGGGGGTCGAGTGGTGCTCTTTGAAGGTGTTGACACTGTAGTAGCCGTTGGTGGGGTCCTGGGAGGGGGCCGGAGCGACAGCAGCGTCACCGGGCGGGCACAGCCTGGCGCCCACCACGGCCGGGCCTTTCTAGGCCCAGCCTGTCCTCCCCGACCCAGGGAGGGCTGGGGAGACACGGGTGGAAGGAAGGGGACAGCTGGGGACACAGCGGTGCGGGTGGAACCTGCAGCTGGGTGGGGGTGGGGTGGGGAGGAGACGGGCCATGGGGAGGCGAGATCCCGACGGGATGCGACAGGGGGCGCTCCAAGGGCGACGGGTCGCTAGGTCCTGGGGGTGCAAAGCCCGCTGAGAAGCCGACTTGAAGGGTTTTTTGTTTTTGTCCACAACAGGGATAGTTAATTTAAAAAATTGTGCTTGTGAGGAAGCCGTGGGAGAGGAGGACAGTGAGACCTCAGCCTTCCCTCTCTCCTGGGGCAGAGGAGCCACCCATCTCAGGGAGAGAACATGCACCTGTGCTCCAGGTGACCTCCGGCCTCCTGGTTCCTGGTTATTGTTTGTCTGGATCTGGGGCTTAGGCGTCAGAGCTGAAGACAGAATCCCACAGCCGGAAGTTATAACCTGTGGCTAGTCTTACCTTCAGGTTCTGAAACTCCTTCTCCTCTTCTTTGAGAACCTCGAGCTGCTTCAGTACTGAGTCTTGTTGGAATTCACCCCGGTCCATCTACAACCCAAAAATGGCTGCTCAGTGGATTGGATGTGGGCTAAGCGTCCAGGAGAAGATGGAGGAATGAACTCAAAAGAAGCCTGCCTCTGTGCCTCCCCCTGCCCCCCTCCTCTCACTGCCTGGTCCGTGGAAGGCAGGTAGAGGAGTGGGGGGAGAGTCCAGATGTCCTCATTGTTCCCGGACACCTGTCCTGAGAGACAGGGAGAGACAGGAGGAGGGGCGGGGGGCGTGAGGGGAGGGGCAGTTTGCTAAGACCACGCTTTTTCCCTTGGGCTAGGGCATCCCCTCTAGAGGTCTCACTTGGAGGAGTCAATTTCATTCATTGAGCATTTACCGAATTTCAGGCAGGCATAGGCACATTGAGGGTCGTTAGATACAGTGGTACACCACAGGGAGCTGGGTCTGTAGACAAATAGTTATGGAACCTCTGGGTTCAGAGGGCACAGGCTGGGGTCCCAGCAGGGCAGCTCATCATCCAGTGCTAGGCTCAGGGAAGGTCTCAGGAAAGAATCACCATGCAGGCCTACCTGTGAGATGCTCCCAACCGGGGCCACACCTGTTATGATAGCAATGACTTTGATGTGCCAAACGTTATCTTCCTAAGCCAAAGAGCCTTGGGGCAAGGATCACTTCTAGCTTCTCTTTAGGTCCCCGCAGGCCTGGCACAGCACTTTGTCTATTGTGGTCATGACCAAAATGCTTTGGGGATAAAATCACAGGTAACTGATTTGATTTGTCCTGCCTAGCCCAGTGCCTGAGAGACCATAGGGCTGTCACAAATGTTACGTTTGTGTTGCAGGATGAATGGAAGGGCATAGCTCTCGATCACTGAAAATGAAAATAACAGTTAGATAGAAGGTGGAAAATCACGCATGCTTGGCCCACGGTGGGTATATAAATATGGAGGACCACGGTGACGCTTATCCTTTGGCACAAAGATGCTTCCCGGGTGTCACTTCTGCATATGACATGATCTAGGACAGCCTCCCACCCACTGTCTGAGCTGGGATGTTTCTTCTCCCTTGTGACTCACTTTCTTGGTCTCTTTTTGGAGCCTCATGGCATCAGTCCTCGCTGATGCTGCTTATTTCATTTTCCAGTGGATGCTGTGGGTCAGCCTGGATCGGAGGGCTTTCCCACCAGATTGAACTTCTAAGCCTACCTCTCATCAACATTGGGGCTTTACAGGGGCCAGAGGATGGAGGGCGTGTGTTGGGGAGGGGAGGCTCTCAGCAGGTCCCTCTGCCAAAGTCCCTTCCGCCACCCAACCATACACACCCTCTTAACTGACTACTGAGTGACCCCCACTCTTTCTCAAAGTTTGGATTGCAGGGTGTGGAGGCATTCTGAGGCAATCAGGATGTCCCCATGGAAGGGAATTCAAGGTCCTGTTTGGGAGGAAGGACAGGCCAGGATGCTTCACACCAGCCTTGATGAAGCTAATCTACAGAGACATCCATTGCTTCTTGCAAGATCAAGGCTCTGGCTTCCATGCCTGTAAGATTAATTGCTCCCCTGGGTTAGACACTGGTATTTGGCCTAGGGAAACAGACACACATAGATTTGGGAACGTGTCCTTCTGGAGCTTTGAGTTAATTGGTGATCTGACGTCTAATCCGAGCAATGCAATAAAAGAGAAGCGTGCAACGTGTTTGAGGAGAGCAGGAAGTGTGCAGCTCTGCCAGCAGTGGGGGGTGAGGGTGTGGGGGGTGGACAAACATGGACAGCTATGGAGGAAGTGACGTTTGAGCTGAGTCTCCTAGAAGAATGTGAAATTCAACAAGGAAAATCAACAGGCAGTGGTAACAGCCTGTATAAAGCCTCGAGGTATAAAAGACTCAAAAGCCAGAACAGCAAGTTTTTGGGGTGTCTGGAGGCCCAGGTGCATTTAGTAGGAAGATGAAGTTGGAAGGGCCAGCAGCTGCCTCTCAGTGATGGGCCTGATGACATGCTTGGTGGTTGGACTTTAGTAGACGGAGCGGGGCGGGGGTTGGGGAGGCGGGCATTGAGGAATATTAAGTAGGATAGTAACAGGATACGTACTGTGCTCTAGAAGGACCCTTTCTGTGGGACTCAGGAGGGTGGATTGAATAAGGTGGTTAAAAAAAAAAAAGGTGGTGAGACCACTAGGCTGTCGTCCTAGTCCAAGGAGCCACGATGAGGCTCCAATAGGGCAGTCATAAGGGGACTGGGGCAAGGATGCACATTTGAGAAGGTTTTTGAAGTACAATTGGAAGGACCAGAGAATGAGATTTGGAAAGAAAAAGACCAGTGAGGAAAATGTCAGTTCAACTCAATAACCTTGGTGAACCTCCACCAGCGAGGCTCCGGGGACATGGGGCTGAACGAGGCAGCTCACCATCTAGTGGAGACAGATAAGGGAACGGGTGATTTCACAGCAACACAGAGGCCAACATTTCCTGAGCACTTACTATGTTCCACAGGCTTCAAGCCCTTTATGGGTTTCCTCATTCACCATGGCCCTGTGCACTATGACTTTCATCCCTGCTTCACAGGTGAGGAGACTGAAGCACAGAGAGGCCCGTGCTCCACACCCCCGGGCTTGCTGCTGTTCCTCCTACATATTTAAGCCATGACCCAGTATGTACTAGAGATTTTCAGCACAGTTTTCCAGGTTCCTGCTTGTAAAAAGCTGGGTGGATTATGATCTATGAACAGGAATCAGGAAGAGGAGGGGCAGGCTTATGTTTGCTGAAAAAGTTACGAGTTTGCTTCTGGTAAGCACTCTGGTTTCTGAAGAAGAACTTGTGTTTCTTGCAGACTTTTGGGGCTCAGAAGCAGGAGGGGCAGGACATATCCGGACACTCTAGCATGTTCAGTATAATCATGTACTGAGTGACGACATATCATGGCACGTTATACGTCTCTTGTCTCTCTACTGAACAGGTTCTTTGAAAGCTGGGATGGCATCTTAGATGGCTTTGAGTCTCCAGGACATCAAGAGCAATGCAGCAGAAAGACAAGAAGTCTTGGAGGCACCCAAGGTTCCGTTGGTGCCTGACCTATTATGGGGGAAGGGCACATCCTGAGTGATGCTCTAATTCTCGGGAGCTTCCGGGCCGCCAAGAAGCCTCTGGAACTGGGAACTTTGGGGCACAGAGGTCAGGATGGGGTGGGGATAAGACGGCATTCTCACCATCAGCTGCTTGATGGTGGGATGTTCTTCTGCCTCCCGGCCGGAGGCAGGCTCCTTGTGGACAATCTCCACTCGGATGTCATTCTTGGCCGACACAACCCCTTTGAGATCTGGATGTGAAATAGGAAAGCACAGATGACAGGTTTAGTCCTCATCCTCAGGCATCAGGGCCTGAAGTGTCACTCCCACCCCCGCCCCCACTGCTGTCCCCAGGGCTCACCCTCCAGCCCCTGAACTCAGTAGTAGCTTCCAGGTCATCCCCACCGCACCTCCCACCCCACTGGGACACCTGTCTGGATGTGCTGTGGGCTGTTGGGGCTTCAGCTCTCTTTCTCTGGGGGCCGTGTTAGGAGCATGCTGGCCTTCCACTGCTGCCACCCTGCCTTGAGTGGCCACCCTTGTCTATTTGTCTGCCTTACAGAGCTAGGTCTTTTCTGTCCTCCTTCCAGAGGTCTTCCGTGGCCCACTCTACCGGGCTCTTCTGTCTCCATTCGGAGAATCACTAATCTTACTGTCACAAGGGGTCTTGGGTTCCCAGGGTCCACCCCCCACCCAAACCAGTCACATCCCCGCATGTGGCGGTCCAGCTCTCGGGTCACGGCTTCCATGGTGAAGACTTCACAGCCTCTGGGGAGGCAGCCGATGTACAGTCAGGGAGCTCTGTTGGAAGACTCTTGCTAAAATGTGCCCCCCTCTGATTTCCCCTGAGAGGGTGCTGGAGGAGCTTCCAAGACCACATCACTGGGGGCAGGCAAGACAGCCACGGCTGCTAGGCTTTGAGTGGAGGGAACCTAGCAGGGGACATCCCACTTTCTTCTTTTTCTTTTCTTTTCTTTCTTTCTTTCCTTTTTTTTTTTTTTAAGATTTTATTTATTTGACAGAGAGAGAGATCACAAGCAGGCAGAGAGGCAGAGGCAGGCAGAGAGAGAGGGGGGAAGCAAGCTCCCTGCTGAGCAGAGAGCCCAATGCGGAGCTCAGTCCCAGGACCCTGGAATCATGACCTGAGCTGAAGGCAGAGCTTAACCCACTGAGCCACCCAGGCGCCCCCGCTTTCTTCTACAGATCCAAGTGGAGGAGGGAGTCGGCTTCCTCTGGTTATTCATGTAGTGCCTTAGGATCATCGAGGGTTAGAGCCAGCGGGTTCCTAAAAGTCTCATCATGCAAAGCCTTACTATTACACACAGGGAAACTGAGGCCTAGAATAGTTGTGGCCTGCCCAGGCACACGTGACAGAAAAAGGTAGGGCTAGAATCCTGTGCCTCCATTGGTTTCCTCCACTCAGTCATCTCATTTCATACTTCCGCCCATCTGTGTTTGACACATAAGGTCAGAGCTGCACTCGGGATGAAACTCCAGGCATACGTGGTTCCTCAAGAGGGTAGGAATGCCAGAATTTTACGGCTAGTGACCGCAGACCTTTAAAGGCTTCACAAAGGGATTCCTCTAATGCTTTCCCCTCCACCCCGTGTAGATGGCCTGCTTTTCTGGTTAGACTAGCAGAACCTGGAGGGCAAGGATCAAGTCACCTCTCCCCTAACCCCCTCCCAGAGTTCTCTACAGTTGGATACAGCCATAGGTGTTCAATCCCCAGTGCTGGCCAAGTTCAGATCAGTCCAGTTCCATGTCGGCTGAGTGCCCACTACGTGCTGGACACTACCCACAGCACGGCGCGTAAGCTGATGCCCAAGACCCATCCCTACCCCAGCAGCTCACAGCACGGTTAGGGTCCCCTGCTCACGGCACTCCTGCTTACTTGCTCTCCGGAGCAGTCTAAGCCTGGCCTTTTTCTCTGTCCCCCTCCCTGAGATCCCGGGTCTCCCTCCCGTACTTCTCTGGGAGCGGGCACAGCAGAAGGCCACAATGGTTGCCATAAGGACGAGGAAGGCCACGCCAGCTCCTACGGCCACCCCGATGATGACGGCCATCGGCACAGACTCTGTGGGGAGAGAAGCAGGCACAGTCCATGAGAAATCAGGGACAGCCCACTCTCCCCACCAGGGCCTTACCCAGTTTCCTCGGGTGAAGCCTCTGCCAGGTGGGGGCCAGACTCCTGCACTCAGGCCCTCCTGGGAAGTGCCTTCAGGGGGGCCTGGGGGGCCCAGGCAGAGTCCAACAGGGGTCAGGTCCAGTGGGACTCAGGATGGAGGAGGGGGTGGGAGGGACTGGGGAAGAGGGGAGCAGTGGTGGGTTGGGAGGGAGGCCAGCAGACACAGGGAATGGGGGGCCAAGGCTGGTGTATCATTTAGCTCCCTTCTGCACTAAACCAGGAACAGTCTATCATGTGGTGGCTGGAGAGTAGAAAGTCCTGTTTTTTTTTTTTTTTTTTTTTTAATGACTATGGTCACTTCCCTTGTTTGCCTGGTTTGTGCTCTCCTACTCTTCCCGTTCCCAGGAATAGAGGGTGGACAGGAACCACCAGCTTCTTGGGCCTGAGGCCTCACGGGCCTGCTGGGCATCAGAGTAGCAGCTGCCAGAGGCCCAAGGTGCAAGGATGGGGGGTGGTCAGGGTCTCAGCTCCCCCCACCTCTCTAAGGAGAAATGCTTCTTTTTCTGAGCCCCCCACCCCCAGCCCTGCTCCTTCTCCTCCCCCGCCAGTCCCCAGGCATCCTGGTAGCCCTCCCTGCCAGAGGCCCAGAACTACAAATGTCCAAGCCCGCATTCCCTGCTGACTTTATCTATTTAGTGCCCTAGCCTGGTGGAGATGTGGATGGGGAGGGTCTGTGGGGGGCGGGTGTGCTCTTCCAGACAGCCCTGGCCCTTCTGTGGCTGCCTATGGGCTGGAACACAGGATTTGGAGCCCTGAATAGCCCACTGGGAATAGAATTACAAAACTGGGGTGCAGGGAGGTCTTACAGGCCCACTGGGTGCAAGCCTCCCATTTACAGATGGAAACACTGAGGTCCAGAGAGGTTTCATGACTCGGTCAAGGACACACAGCTGCAGAAGGCCAGGGCAAATGCACGCCTCCTCTTGCTCTCCAGCTCCGTCTGCTGCATCACACAACATCCTCCACAGTTCACGTGCCCCGGACAGCCCAGACCCTAGCCCCTTTTCTGAGCAGCTTATCTCACCTCTCTTAACTCTAAAATGGGATCCTTATGTGTCCACCTTGGGTTGGTTACAGGGGTTTTGATGTGTGAATGGCAAGGAAAGGCCTTGAAACTGAGCCAGCCCTCGTCAAGTGTTTGTTCCCGTTTCTCGAGGGGTACAAGAAACGTAGCGAGGTCAGAACCTTGAGTGGGAAGAAAATTCCTTCTAGAGCCTGAGCTCCCTGCCCCCTAACCTGCCCCACATTGTTAGTGTGGGATGTCTGAGGCTTTGTCTTGGGGCTGTGGGTTAGCCTCTCATTGCTGTTCTTCGCTTTAAATCGAGGAAGAGAGGAAGAACCCCTTCCACCCTGGCCCCTGGAGGAGCAGCTGGGTGGTGGGTGCCCCCCTCCCAGGAGGAGCAGGCGCCTGGGGCACATATTGGTGGTGGTTAGGCTGGATGTGGACAACAGGGCACTCTTCACGGGCCTGCTGGTGGCTGAGACCACTGTGAGGGTGGCAGGAGAGGGGACAGGAGAAGGAGAGTGTGGAGAACACGCAGGGATTAAAAATGGGAGGTGCCTAGGTTGGTGTCAACAGTCAGGAGTGACAAAGGGGACCTGACCTCAGTGGACCTCAGTCAGACCCGGGAGCTTGCTTTGGGACATAGAGGATTTCTGTCTTTGGGTTTTAATTCTGTTAGGTAAGGAAAATGGCTTTGGAAGCTCATTGGTTCTGTGGTTTTGAATTTTATTCATTAGGGTTCGATTTGGTTCCTCCTTGATTCCTAGTAGGTCTCCTTGGAAAAATTCGAGTCTTATCTTAGCGAGCTCAAAGCCAAAGGATGAGAGTGGGAGGACCCTTAAGCTCTCCAGACCTCGACGTCTCTCCTGTTTCCCTAGAGGACCAGGCGACGGGATCTAAGGTGACTTCTGACTCTGGCATCCTGTGAGGCCACATTTCCTTCCGTTGTTAAAGGACACGGTCTTATGTGGAGAACTGTCTCCAGTGGGCAAGTAGGGGCAGGGAGAGAGGGTCTGCTGGGGACAGGGGGACCACTGGGGTGGCAGGCCTTCTGCAGCCCACTATGTGGCTGGCTGAGGCTGCCTGGGCAGGCTGTCCCACTGGATGTTCCAGTGCAGAGGGGCTGGAGGAAGGGGCTGTCCTCCTGCTCAGCCTCCCCTGCTCCCAAGGAGGGGAACTAGGCTCGAGGAGTCTCAGCCAGGAAGGAGGGTGTCAGGGAGCTGCCGATGAGTGTGTACAGACAGGTGACATGGAGACAGGAAGGGGACACCACTTCCAGCACCAGGGGTGGCTCCAAGGGAGAAAACCCGCAGGAATCCGAAGCTGTCTGGACTGCCTCTGGGAGCTTGCCTGTGCCCCTTTGGTGCTCTTAAAGGGGCATATCCACCCAGAAAGGAGGGTGTGTGGCCCCCCCAAGGAGCTTGTTGCAGGAACTGGAGAGCCCTAGTTCCTTCAGGGTCACTGTGGCAGAGGACCCCCACATCTTCCTCCTGGCGCTGGTGGGCCCCAGGGAGTCTGGCTTGCCAAGTCCTGATTCTTTTTTGGGGTTTCTGCTTGGAGAGTGGAGGCAGTTGTCTCATGTGGGGTCCTAAGACGGAGCAACTCAACCCTGGGAGCCCGAGGACCCCCTTGCTGCTGAGCCCCTGGGGAGGGAGGCACTGCCCAGCAGCCTCAGTCCGATGAGTGGCCGGAGGACACTTCAGTGGGGGAAAGGCAGGCAGGGAGGTGGGGGGTGGGCGGGGAGGAAGCAGCAGGAGCAGAAAGCATGGATTAGCATGGATTATGCAGGCCCAGGGGCTGGGAGGCCCTGGCTTCCCGGGAAGCATGGTGGCCAAGCTGGTGATGATGTTGGGAAGAGGGAAGAGGCGGGAGAGCTTGGAAACAGAGGGAGGCCAGGCCAAGGGCGAGCTGACCCCAGAGGGGAGGACCCAGGGTTTCCGAAGAGCCAGGATGGGAGGAACAGAGCGGGGTAGTGGAGCCAGTGTCCAGGGCTGCAAGTAGCCTGTGGGCTCTGGTGGTGAGGACAGGAGATAGTTCTCCGGGGTCTCTAGACCGGAGCTGGCTGGGAGTCCCTCTCCCTGCTCTGGCTGCACTAAGGCCTGGAGACGGGGGTGGGGGCAGAAAAGTTAGTGGCCTGCACAGGGCCTCCCTACCCCTTTAGGGTCCCTCCCCCGCTAGCCCAGAGGTCCCTTCCTCCCAGCCCGGGGGAGTTCTCATGTCTCCTTCCGTACCTGCTTCCAGCCCGGCTCCCGACTTCATTTCCGAACCTGTTTGGAAATAAAGCAAGCGTCCACAGCCAGGGCCTGGCTGGCCAGGGTGGGGTGGGCCTGGGGCCGGCCACCTGGTGGGGTTCGGGATGAGGGGCTCCCTCCTCTCTCATGTTTCCGGGACCACCCAGCAGACCCAGGCTAGCTGAACTGAACTGGGCGTTCCTTCAGACTTACTTAGAAGAGACGCCAGAAGGGGTAGGGACCAGAGAGAAGTCAAGGCTTGGAGGGGGAGGTGTCTGGAGAGGTTGCGGGGAGAACACTAAGGGGAGGGCATGGGGGTGGGGGCACTCAGGGGAAGACATGGAGGGCAAGCAACGGGTGACCGGGAGGGTTTAGGATGATGTGTGGATGACAGTATGCAGATTATGTGCGAAGCATTATGCAAAGCAGCATTATTAGTGAAGAGGTGTAGGGAGACACTGACCCACAGGGTAGCGCTGAGGTCCGAGGGGTCTGACGGAGACTACCTGCTCGGCCCAGAATCTCTTGTTGGGCCCTGACAGTCTGTGGGTGAGCCTTCGTCTTGGAGGGGTCGGACATTGCCAGGGCCGAGGAGCCTGGACTGCTCTGTCTGCCGTAGACTGAGCACCCTCCCCCTCACCCCCACTCCGACAGGCAAAGGGGCAAGGTCTGCTGCCCATTTCAGGCCCCGTGTGCTGCTGGCTCTCCTCGAGCATCTCAGAACCACCCCGCTGTGCCCCTCTGAGGCTCCCACCCTGTGGTCCGAGTGAGATCTGAAAGCAGAGGCCAGAGTTCTCAGCAACGCTCTGATCAGGAGCTGGGCAGTCTGTACCTGGGGATCATGGGGCCGGGGGGTGGGGCGTGGGGGGAATGAGCCTTTCTTCCACCACCTCCTCGCCTGCTCGGCAGCTCTGAGCCTTCCTGCCCAGCGCTGCCCTCTGGCTGGCATCCCCTTCAGAGCACAGTGGTCCGTATGTCTTCTACGTTCCTGGAGGAACTGCAGGTGAGCTGAACCTGACCCCCATGCCCCAGGGGTTGGGGCAGCTCAAGGGCTACCCCTTAGCTTAGCAGGGGCACCCTCTGGGGGACTCTTGGGGAACAGGACTGAATTATTGTCTTCACGGGCCTGGGCCAGGCTCCCCAACACATTCGTCCTGGTGTACCCCCACAGGGACGCTCCTCAGTGGGTGACACCCCCCCGAGGACACTAGCGAAATGCCAAGTGCACAGAAGCCAGGGCCCTTAGAAGCTCCTGGAAGGCTCATCACGGCCATCAGCTTGCCTTGCTCTGTGGTCCCTTTTTCCTGAAAACACTATCCTGGAGAAGCCTTACTCTAAGCAGGTTTCTCCACCTCTCCTTTCCTGGTGTGGGCTAGGACCTTGGCTTTGGGGGAGTTGGACCCCAGAGGGCCACTTCTGGTGATCTGACCAAGACTACGGAGCACATTAGGAAGTGCTCTGTGGCTTGTCCTGGTCAACTTGCCTGTGGCCTCTGTGGGGCTCTGCCAGCTCAGGACCCTGGAGGACCTTGCCTGGGGCCCTACTAGGGGAGGTCTATGTGGGGAGGGGGCGTGCCCATCCCGTCATCCCCTGGCGGCCCCCACCTTGCTCCTTGAGCCGGATGATCTCCGTGTCGGAGCCGAAGCTGTTCCAGGCGGTGCAGTTGTAGATGGTCTGGAAGTCGGCCCGCACGATGTTGCTGATGGTCAGTGTGGAGATGACCCCCTCTTCGGTGCTGACCGTCTCCACTGTGTAGCGCCCCGATGTCCCTGACTCCAGCACATTCTCCTTCCAGGACCAGGCCTGTCCGAGGTGCTCAGAGTGAGGAGGAGACCCTCGCACCCGCCCTCTGCCAGCGCCGCCCTGCCACCTCCCTGCTCTGGGGCAGACGCTGCCAGGCTCGTGTCCATGCTCACGGCCACAGAGGGGTCCACACACACGTCACAACACACACGCATCACAACACACACATACCCCATGCCACACACGCGCATACCCATGCACACACACGCGAAGGCGGGGCCGCCTCAGAGGGCACTTCCACGGATGGGGGACTTCTCTGGCTCTTTCCTGGGACACCTTCCAGGCAGACAGGGAACCCCGTGACAGTGATGGGAGCCTCTGCCTCGGCTGCTCTGGCAGGTGTGGGTAGAAGACCAGCCCTAGAGTGACTGGGCCTGGTTTGGCCGCTTTGTTCCTTCGCACAAACGTATGATCCCAGAGCTGTGTTTGTGACCATCTTAACCTGTCTTAGTTTACAAGGCTTAATTCTTGTCAGAGCCATTTTGCGCTGCTCAGCATGTAAGCGACGGCACACGGGCCCTGGCTCGCAGCGTTGGGGTGAATGTGGCCATCTCTGCAGGCAAGTGCTCAGAGGTGGTAGGTGAGGAGACTGTGTTTCCTCAGGCTTGGCACTGGTGACATGCAGGACTGGAACGTTCCTGGCTGGGGGGCTGTCCCGTGCATTGCAGGAATTTCAACAGCATCCCTGGTAAACACCTGCTCGATGCGGGTGGACCCCTCCAAATTGTGACCAACAGAAACGTCTCCAGACGTTGCCAAATGTCCCCGGTGGGAGGGGGAGGGCAAGGTTGTCCCACTGAGAGCCATGGGCCAAGAGTTAGATCTTTATGAAGAGAAAGATCACGCAAACACGCTCAAGAGTGAACGGGTTATTCTGATGGGCATGGGTTACAGTTATAACTGAAAAAAAAAATTAAAGGGCAGAGGGAAGGGGGTGCTCATAGGTATTAGATCTATGTATGATTTCCTGTAAATTGTGTGTGAATTTTTCACATATTGAATGAGCCAAATGCCTGAGAAAGTGTGTAACACGAGGGATGCCCTAACCATATTGGAGTTTACAGGATGACCCCTTGAGCAGCGTCTCAGTCCCTGGCATGCACACACCCCTGTTGCTCAGTGCACAACCCCTACATCCTCCCCGATGGAGCTGCCCTGGGGCAGATGTTCATCAGGACTATGCCAGGCATTGGGGGCCACTAAAAATAGTATCTGAATTCCACTAATGCTAGAAAATGCTCCCCTTTGTCTGTTTTCATGCCTGGGCTCCCACTGGTTTCAGATAGACGTGGGTGAAGACGCTGGCTTTTACAACATCTGGCCGGGCCCAAGTGTGAATTCTTCAGGTTGCCTTAGCGACCCTGCGGGGACAGGGATGAGTTTTGCAGAAGGGACGGAAAATGGAACGGTACTTTTTTTGGGGGGAGGGGAGAACTCAGTAAGTTCATGGGACAGGGCTCTCCATTGACATTAGGACTGTGGAGGACTTGGGGGCTGGGGGACAAAGAAAGGAGGTTGCCGACTAGAAACCACACACTGTCTAGGATTTTGCCAAAGATGGGCCTTAAACTCAGGAAAGGAAAGCAATCATTTAGCATTCCCTTCTGCTATCCTCACTCGTCCCTCTGCTCCTAGGACGCAAAACTTGGAAGCATTACTGTTACTACTGTTGGGGCCCAGCTGGAGCTCAGAGCAGAGTTAAAGACACCTGCAGACTGGCCCTGGGAGCCCGCTGTCTCCATGATGCCTTTACCAGACAGCCCAGGCAGGTGAAATGTTCCCCATGGAGGACGGGAAACTCTGAGGCCTTGATGGTTGTAGGTGGTAGGCTGAAATGAGCCGCTGGGCTGCCGGCTGAGTTGGCAGGGCCCCAGCCCTCCCCTCCGGGCCCCAGAGCACTCACTATTCGGTCGGGTGGTGGTGTGCTCCGGATAAAACACTTGATCTGGCCCTTCTCCCCGTGCAGGGCATGCTGGGTCTGGGTGCTGGAGATGATGGGGGGTCCTGTTGGGGAAATAGCGTCACGTCAGGCAAACAGGGAAAGGCAGGTGCCTGGCTGGACCCTTCTTGGGCGGGGTTCAGAAGTTGACCCATGAATCCCCTCGTTCAGCACACATTTCCTGGAGGCCTGGATGTGTAAGGTGAAGTGCAAGGCAGGGGACTCACAGAGAAATGAAGCGTTCAGTCGTAAACCTCTCAAGGGTTGAGGAGCGAACACTTCTAAGTCAGAATGCCCAGAAGACATAAATAAGCATCATAAAAAGGCAGTGAGTGCTCATACGGAGCGGTACACATGACGTACAAACCAACTTCAGAGGAGAGAGAACCATCCTGCCCGGCAGGTGGGGAAAGCTTTATGAAGGAGTTGGGAAACCTAAGAAGGGAGTAGGGGAAGCGCCGGGGAGGAAGGGATGCTAAGTAATGTTGCTTAGTCTAACTAATGCCGCCCTGCCTTAGCCGGCTGCTCCGCTCGAGCCATTCTCTGCCGTGTCCAGGAGAGGGCGCGCTTGCCTAACAAACCAGGTGTCCTCAGCGGGGGCCGGCAAAGCAGGGGGGAAAGAGCAAGAAATGCCCACGTTCCTCTACCAAGGGGGTTGGGTGGGATCACCCTGGTTAGGGGGAATGCGCGGGGCATGTTCACAAGCTTCATCTCACGTCTGTCTTAGGAGATCCCGTAGTTCATGGCCTGGCCTGCCACCGAGAAGGCCCAGGTGAGACCACGGGTCCAATGCTGATCAGGACATGATCCCATCCAGACTGTGTGTGTGTGTGTGTGTGTGTGTGTGTGTGTGTGTGTGTGTGTGTGTGTGTGTGTGTGTGTGTGTGTGTGTGTGTGTGTGTGTGTGTGTGTGTGTGTGTGTGTGTGTGGTGTGTGTGTGTGTGTGTGTGTGTGTGTGTGTGGTGTGTGTGTGTGTGTGTGTGTGTGTGTGTGTGTGTGTGTATGAGAGAAAGAGAGAGAAAATGTTTATGGTTGTGTCCAGGAGTCCCTGTCTTACCTACCTCATCCCACAGCCTAGAGAGTGCCCCTGCAGTCTCAGAGAGCGCCTCCTGTCCAGTTCTGCCTTTTATCCCACCCAAGTCTTCCCCAAGCAGGGCCCACCTGGCCCGGAAAGTGGGAGGGACAAGGGGCGAAGTCCGCCGTTTGCTCAGCTAACCTCCTGGCGGGGGCTGAGGCGGCTGGAGCCAGGGGTGTAGGGGATGGAGAACTTCCTGCCTCCTTCCCAATCCCTCAGGGAAAAGGCTGGGTCTTAGGTGGCAGAAAACGGAGGAGAAAGAGCTCAAACAAGGGATCTGGAGGACAAGCAAAATTATGCTGGGAACAAAACAAAAACCGCTGCAAACATAATTGCTGTTTATTAGCCACCTTAATTAAAACAGATTTGCATTTCTATGAGTAGCTCTCAGCCAAGGGAGGGGGCGAGGTTCTGGAAGACACTCAGGTGACTGCTATGGAGTTTAGGACACTTAACAGCCTGGAGCTGGGTGCGGCAGACGCGGGGGTGGGGGTGGGGGAACCCGGGGTGGGGGGGGACCCTTCTGGGAGGGGCTTCCACCCCAGGGTGGCTCCGAGCCTGGGCTGAGCCGAGTGTCTCTCTTACATATTTGTGTTCCAAGAAGCCTTTGGCCAAAAGGCAGGAGGGTTTGATATTTGAAGAACTTGGATGGCACTTGGCTTTGCTGCCGACTAAAAGTGATGATACCATAAAACGTTTTCCCCTTCACTTCTCAGGAACTAGGAATTCTCTGGGGGCGGGGGGCAGGGGGGCGCGGTGGTTCTCGGGCATTCTAAAAGCCATCAGGCAAATGCATAAGTTTTAAGGGCTTCTTAGAAGAAAAAAGAAATCAGAGTACAGGTGGGGATGGGCAGTCAAAGTGGTGGAAGGGTGTTTATCTCCCCCTCCCTGCAGATCCCTGGTTTGAGTCAAACCAGGTAAGACCCAAGCCAGTTTACTCCCCAGAAGGCAATGCAGCAGTCGCCCACCAGCTGTGGTGTGCTGTGAGAAGAACCCCATCTCACTTTGGATACTCTCATAATGTCTGCTCCCTTCAGCCCAGCCGAGGCCCTTTTCCAAAGGGCTTCGCCATCCCTCTACCTGTTCTCTAGCTCTTTCCTCTCCCACGTTGGCTCTTCCCTCCCTGACCCAGGGCCACTTAATTCATCCCCCTGCATCAGGGTGAGATGACCCTGATTCAGCAGGAACAAATGAACAGCTTCCTTGCCTCACTCCGATCTCTTGGGTGTTTCTCTTCCTGGCAATCTAGGGGACCCTGTGCTGGAAAGATTGGAGGCGGGGAGGGGATATAAACACAATCCCTGGGGGGGGGGGCATTCAGATCAAACCCTGCGTAGCCGCCAGAGCCAGGCTGGGGTGTCCCTTCCAAGTAATGTACTCCCTGAGGTGTGCGTGCATAACCTCCTCAAGAAACCACTTTGAATCCCTGCTGGGAAATGCTGGAACATCTAAAGTGACAATGAAATGTCAGTCCCTCCTTTGTCCGTTTTGTTTTCCCCAGAAATGGGGATGTTCCTTTAAAAGCTTCAGGCCTGGGGACCCTGCAGGGTCCCCAGCCCGCTGGTCTGGTCCTGGGGCCAGCAGATGGGAGCTGGGCAGAGTCATGGGCCAGCACCCAGAGCGGGCGTCGGGGGAGGCCACAGCTTTCACGGGTCCCGGTGCCTGAGCCCCGTGTCAGACACCGGAGCAGCAGGAAAAGGCTGCAGCCTGCGTTGCCATGGATATACGGAGGCGCGATTGGATGCTGTTATTTTTAGCCCTGCAGTGCCAATTTATTGGTGGCATCCTGGGGACACGGGGGAGGCAGGAAGACTCCTGAGTCAGGGTTCTGCCCAGGACAGGTGGCCTGTGAGTGCCCCCGGGCTCTGAGTAGATTCGCCCTTCCTCAGGGGTTGCCAGGACTCTGGGGGAGAAGGAGGGGAAAAGAAAGCAGAGAGAGCAGTGAGGGGTGGAGGATGCTGGCTCATGGGGCGTCCGGAGGGGGATGG